>NC_133826.1:2332500-2642500 GCF_047830755.1 Zonotrichia albicollis
TGGAATTCCAGAGGTGGCCAAGGCAGTGCCCAAGGCCAGGCTGGAGCAGCCTGGGCAGCACAAGGTGTCCCTGCATGGGCTTGAAATCCCCCCAACCCAAACCAGTTTGGGATTTTCACACAGCTCCTACAGTGCACGATGGGCTTGCTGTAATTACTCAGATTTAATGGATTCAGTAATGGCCCCTTCCCCATGGCTTTCTGTAATTACTCAGATTTAATTGATTCAGGGCATCCTTAGGAATCCCACTCTCACAGGGACTGCTCATTATTCCAGGTTTGCACTGAGCCCCAGCATTAACCCCACCTGCACCTTTTTCCTATTGGCCAACAATCACTAAAATTTGTGAGGCAATCCATCCCCACCCTAAAAGAGCTTCCCAGGCCGCCACAATAATTCATCTTTAGAGGATAAAAAATCTCCTGAATTGAGGAGGATGCTTATTTTTCCATCTGAAAAAAAAATTGCTATGAGACTGAATGAAGTGAAATGACAAATCTCAAATGACACCCTGTGGTAACCATTAGCAAAAGCTGAATCATAATATATAATACTTACAATTATATATAGTATAATATAATATTATATACAATTATATTATATATTATATATTATATATTATGCATTATGTATTATGTACTATATATTATGTATTATGTATTATGTATTATATATTATATATATATAATATATTATATATATTATATATACATAATTCAATTATATATTATTCTATTATATTCTATTTACATTATATATAATATACATATAACTATAATAATTATATATAACAATATAATTATTATATGTAATATACATAAATTATACATAAAATATTATATATAATATCATATATGCATAATACATAGTACATACAATTATATATATAATATTATATACAAAATACATAATTACATATAATACGTAATAGTTACAAATATACTTTGAGATAACACATTCCTGTACATCCTTTCCTGCTCTCCAAGTCCTTGGAGTGCTGGAAAATTGTGTGGCCTTGAGGCTGAGGGACAGCTGTTGATTTGGGGGGTTATTTTATTCATTTCTTTAATTCAGAGGAGTTTCTGAACTTGTGATTGTGAGGCAATCCATCCCCACCCTAAAAGAGCTTCCCAGGCCGCCACAATAATTCATCTTTAGAGGATAAAAAATCTCCTGAATTGAGGAGGATGCTTATTTTTCCATCTGAAAAAAAAATTGCTATGAGACTGAATGAAGTGAAATGGTTTAGCAAAAGTTGTTACAAGAAATCACCTCCTGGAGGTGACTCCTTTCTGTGACAAGAGCCATTCTCACACTCCAAAAATGAGATTTTTGGCAGCACACCCTCTGGAATCACTGTCCATTCTCCTGACAGCCTTCTTCCTGGATTTTTTCCCTTAAATCCCATGAATGAAGGATTACCAGGATTTATGTGGCTATTTAATACCTCCAGGAAAGAAAAAGCACACGGTACAGGAAGAGAAACAACGGGTATGGAATGGATCTATCATAATTTCAGCTCGACTCACCAATAAATTTATCCTGACATTGACTGATAAATATTGGGACTATTTGAACTTTTTTCCTGGATTGTGAGAATTACCCTGCAGCTGCTCCAAAATGCTGCATTTTAGGGAGCATGGATGCAGTGCTGAGAGAGTCAAGGCAAGAAGGACAAAGCAGAATAATTGGTAACAATTCACCCCTTTTGCATCACGAAAAGTTTTCATTTGGGTTTTGAGAAGCTGGGATTAAATGCCACTTGTCTTGCTGGATGTTCATACTTCTGGATAGTTTTAAAAAAATATATTTATATATAAATATAAAATCCAGCTATTTTAATATATTATTGTGTATATTAATATAGACACAATGTATGTTAATGTACACAATAATATTGTGTACACAATAATATTATGGTATACACAATATTAACATATACACAGTAATAGGATAATAATATATTTTTATGATCATCTATATTATTATATTAATATCATATGTTATTATAGATTATATATGTTATAAAATAATATATTTTTATAATGATTAAATGCCACTTGTCTTGCTGGATGTTCATACTTCTGGATAGTTTTAAAAATATATTTATATATAAATATAAAATCAATCTATTCTAATATATTATTGTGTATATTAATATAGACACAATATATGTTAATGTACACAATAATATTGTGTACACAATAATATTATGGTATACACAATATTAACATACACACAATAATATGTTAATAATATATTTTATTTTATAATATATTATTATATTAACAATATAATACGTTATAGATAATATATATTATAATATAATATATTTTTATAATAAATTATAATGGGAAGGGAAGGGAAGGGAAGGGAAGGGAAGGGAAGGGAAGGGAAGGGAAGGGAAGGGAAGGGAAGGGAAGGGAAGGGAAGGGAAGGGAAGGGAAGGGAAGGGAAGGGAAGGGAAGGGAAGGGAAGGGAAGGGAAGGGAAGGGAAGGGAAGGGAAGGGAAGGGAAGGGAAGGGAAGGGAAGGGAAGGGAAGGGAAGAGAAGAGAAGAGAAGAGAAGAGAAGAGAAGAGAAGAGAAGAGAAGAGAAGAGAAGAGAAGAGAAGAGAAGAGAAGAGAAGAGAAGAGAAGAGAAGAGAAGAGAAGAGAAGAGAAGAGAAGAGAAGAGAAGAGAAGAGAAGAGAAGAGAAGAGAAGAGAAGAGAAGAGAAAAGACTTGGATGCAGCTGAGGAAAAGCACATGGAGAGGATGGAGCTGGGCAAAGCAGGCTGAACAATTAATTTAATTAATTAATTTTTGCCCTACTGCAGCATCCCAGCCCAATTTAACCCCTTCTGGGCTGGCTCTGTACTGCCCAAGGAGCAGAGGGGATTCCTGAGGAAATTCCTGCCTGCTGATCTAAATGGGTGGATGAAGGAGAGAAATCCTCCAAGTGCTGTGACAAACTGTGAGCTCAGCCCTGACAACCACCCCAGAGTGTCGGGGTGGTTACATATATATATATATATATATATATATATATATATATATACACACAATATATATAGTATATATAGTGTATATAGTATATATACTATATATACTATATATACTATATATACTATATATATATATATACACACTATAGTATATATATATACACTATATATATATAAAGTATATATATACACTATAGTATATATATATATATAGTATATATATACTATATATATAAACTATACTTATATATATATATATATATATAAGTATAGTTTGAATATATAATTTCCTTTTAATATCATATAGATCATAAAATAGTAAACCAGCCTTCTGAAACACGGAGTCAGATCCTCATCTCTTCCCTCCTCCTGTGAATACCACCACTCCTGTCAGTCTGTGCAGAGCAGGAGGAGCACAAACCTCCAGGTGCCAGCTCTTCTGTTCCTATTATTTATTATTTATAAATATATTATTTATAAATATATATATATTTCATTGCTGGGCAGTGAGAGGTTAAAGCCTTCTCCATTTTAACTGACTCCAACACTCCCAGCTAACATCAGAAAAAGGAATGGGCATGCTGTGCTCTAATAAATTTTTCCTTGGCTCCCTTTTCTTTGAGTCTTGGGGAGGGGGAAGAGAGAGAGAGGCAGATTAACTGTTTGGGCTGAGTGCTTTTTAAATTGTCAGAAAGCTTCCAAAATGCATGAGCTTGCTGTCCTCGGGCTCTCTGAGCTCACATCAGCCCATCTACACATCCAAGGATGTCAGAATCTCATTTAACACCTTATAAACAGCCCCAGAACGGTGCCATGGCCAGACCTGGCCAGAAGAATGCTTTTCAGTTTGTTTACTCAACAATTGCTGGTTAACCTGGCAACAAGCATGCAGTGAAATCATGTTGAAACTTCAATGAACCAGCCTGAGTGTCTCACTTTTCCCTCTTCTGTTGGGAAATCAGCAACATTTCCATCCACTCCTGCCTCTGCCCTATGCAAAATTATTCCCTCCTGCACTCTGAAAAGTTTATTTCATGTTGCTACAGCTAAACCAAGCACAGAATTCCCACCACCCACTTTTATGGTTAATAACTGAGGCCACCAAATCCTGCAATGAGAATTTTTCCTGACACTTGCTCTGTGTTTTCCATTTCTCAATTCCACCCTTAGACTGCATTAAAACATCTCCTCTCCCCCCTTGGTTTTTCCCTTTCCTGTCCAACACCACCCACTTCAAGGGAATCAGCACTTCCCACAGAGCTGAGCTTGGAGGGGACAAATCTCAAATGACATCCTGTGGTAACCATTAGCAAAAGCTGAATCATAATATATAATACTTACAATTATATATAGTATAATATAATATTATATACAATTATATTACAATTATATATAATATATTATGTATTATGTATTATGCATTATATATTATATATTATATATTATATATTATATATTATATATTATATATTATATATTATATATTATATATTATATATTATATAATATATATACATAATACAATTATATATTATTCATATTATATTATATTTACATTATATATAATGTACACATAACTATAATAATTATATATAACAATATAATTATTATATGTAATATACATAAAATATACATAAAATATTATATGTACATTATATATAATATCATATATGCATAATACATAGTACATACAATTATATATATAATATTATATACAAAATACATAATTACATATAATACATAATAGTTACAAATATACTTTGAGGTAACACATTCCTGTACATCCTTTCCTGCTCTCCAAGTCCTTGGAGTGCTGGAAAACTGTGTGGCCTTGAGGGACAGGTGTTGATTTGGGGGGCTTATTTTATTCATTTCTTTAATTCAGAGGAGTTTCTCAAAGCTTCCACATGGATTTGGGAAGTATTTTAAGAGATTTTAAGGAAAAAAAAAAATATGGGGTTTTTGCAGCAAATTTCAGGATATTTTACAGAATACCCTGAAATTTTATGCAGAATCAGGGAATATCCTGAGTTAGAAGGGATCTACAAGGATCCAGTCCAATTTCTGGCCCCAAAATCCCACCCTGAGCATCCCTGGAGCTGCTGTGGCAGCCTCAGGGCCGTGCCCATTCCCTGGGGATCTGGGCAGTGCCAGCACCCTCTGGGGATGAACCTTTCCCAAAATCCACCCTGAGCCTCCCCTGGCACAGCTCCAGCCACTCCTTGTGTTTGTTTATTGTTTATATCTATCACTTTATTTATAGTGCAGCATCACCCCAAAGCATGATAGGAATCTGTTGGCTCATGTTTATTTATAGCTCATGTGGCTCACTTTAGAGCATGTCTAAAGGCATTAGTTAGAGAGCAACATAATCTCCTTTTCCCTTCCTTCCTCCAGGATTTAGCTTGGAAATTCTGGTGTTCTTCCCTGCTGACCACCTAGCTGTTGATCCAATTCCCAAATCAAGGCCTGGCACCTGACCAAAAGGCAGCAGAACTACAGGATGTGAAATGTAAAGTGTTTCAGGAGGGGAAAAAATATTACAAGGTTGGAATCCAAACCTCTCCTGCTTGAGTGGCCAGAAGGATTCCTACAGAACCCCCAGGACCAGAAGAGGCTCCACCACAACGAGAAGCAAACACAAAGGATGTGCCAGGAATTCAGGGAGTTAAAAACCCACTGGGGCAAGAGAAACCTTCATTCCTGGCTCCCCAAATCCCAGTGGCCAGGAGCACAAAAAGCTCTTTCACCTGCTCGTTTCTCAACAGGGTCTAATCAAGAGGGGCTGCTGAGTGGCACAGGCTTGCTGAGAATGGCAGGGGGACGGGAGCTGCCTGAATAATAACATTTAATAGCTTTGAAACCTGAGAGTTACCTACTAAATAAAGTCCTGGCTGGGAACAATGGTATTCCAGGAGCTCCTCAGCAAATGACTGAATGCATTGTTGAAATCCACAGGACATTTTATTATAAAAACGTGCTGGTGGTGTTCAGTAATGCAGAAAAGTCTCCTCAGTGGAGTGATATTGTCGAAATATTTATCTTTCACTATTTTTTGCATTTTAATTCTAATGCTATGTTTAGCTGGCAAATGAGATTTGAGGTTTTTGAGTACAATAATCTGGTGTATTCACCTCACAGCTTTTCTTTTACAGCTTCCTGAGGCAGCTGGAGCTCTCCCTTTGCAGGATCCGTGAGGGATGGATGGAAAACAACTGCAGAGACCTCTGGAGTTCAGAGCCACCTCAGCCACCCTGTCTTTATCAGGACTGTGCATTTTGGGCTATGCCAAGTGTTAATAAAAACAAATGCACACCTCCAGGCTCTCTTTAAATGCAGAGTTTAAGAGCAAAAGTAAACTGCAGCCACTTCTGTTATCTGGGGGGCTCTGAGATAACCAGAATGAACCTGGGAGGCCTTAGAAGTAAAACTGCCTAAACCTAATTCAACAGAGTGAAATCACTGCTTTAAAAGCCCAAGGTGAAATGAGTTCTAAAGTGAAATTACTGCTTTAAAAGTCCAAGGTGAAATGAGTTCTAAAGTGAAATTATTGCTTTAAAAGTCTGTACATCCTTGAGGGTCTCAGCATCCCCATGCTGAGGCTCCAGGGTTCATTTCCCTACAAGGCCTACAGCTCCTCCAGCCCCGGATCACGTTACGGGGTTGTGTGGTGCAGCTTGGACCCTGCCAAGAAAATGTCTTCAGCTCTCCTTTTACAAATGTGGCAATGATCAACCCCAAGCGCGATGGGGAGCTTGCCTGTGTTTAAAGCAATTTAACATGTTGCAACAACGCGGTGCTCGGCCCTGCTCCGCGGCGCCACCCCGGGATCCTGGAAACACCGAACCCGACCCACATCAGCAACCTTCACCCCCGTGAGTCATCTCCCCGAGGTGAAGATAATGGATGGAAAGGAAAAACTGAGAGGCTGCTTGCAAAACTTGGTTCCGGCAGTGCAATTCAGCACTTGGGCCTTGCTCTGCAGCCGTGCCCGGCCTCAGCTGCACTCCAGGCCTCCACATCCTTCCATGTTGTCAGAGCTGGCTGCACGACACCAAAAAGTGACTGTGCTGTGGATAAATTCTGCCAGAGCGATTTCCTCTTTCCAAACATCTCCCTGCAGCAGCTAGGTAGAGCCACGAAGATTCCAGAAGATTCCATGAGTTGGGGTTGAGGATTTGGGTTCAGCTGCCCAAACACTCCCACGCCAAGGACTCCTGCACAGCAGAAGGATGAACATGTACCCCAAAATCCCCTTCCCAGGCAGCACCGTGTGTGAGGGGAGCTCTGACAGCATTAGAGCACAGATGTGATTCCATTTCCATCACACAATTCCAGAATGCTTTGGGTTGGAATCTCCTTCCACAGGCAGGGACACCTTCCACCATCCCAGCAATTATCTGACTACAATTCACTCCTGCCTTTTTTAAATATCCAGGACACATTAAACCCACAGAAATGTACTTTACAAGAGCCAGCAGTGCAATACAATAGCAAAGATAACAACTTGGGAATAATTTGTAGATCAGCGACCACAAACGCTCTACAAATAACAGCTGCTGTATTTACATGTCAACAGATTGGATATTCCCTGATGATCCAGATAAACACCTCCACGTCACTGGGAAACAAACAGGCACGTGAGATGCAAAGCAAACAAAACCACAAAAGACCAAAGGATGCCAAAGGGAGCTCTGAAGGCATTCCCAGGGCTGCCAGAACAGGTATTCCACAGGGAACTCCAGCTTAGAGCTCACAAGGATCCTTGTGGATCCCTTCTAACTCAGGCTATTCCCTGATTCTGCATGTAAAATATCCCGAAATTTGCTGCAGAAACCACATTTTTCTTCTTTTTCCTTAAAATCACTTTAAAGACTTCCCAAATCTGTCTGGAAGCTCTGAGAAACTCCTTGAAATGACATGTCCCAAATGTCCCCAGTGTCCCAAATCAGCTGGGAGTTTTCAGGGACAGCAGAGGCCTCTCCCACATATTCCACAGTATTGTAAGAAGAGCACAGCAGTAAATTATTCTCAGTGGAAAAGTCATTTTCCTTGTTTCCACCCATGCTGGTGACAGAGAACATTTCCCATCACTCAGCTCATGCTTTTAAAGCTGTGGATTCCAAACCTTGTTGCTACTTCCTTGGACCCTCTCCACCAAACTTTGACGTGGGCCACGAGAACAATGGGACTCCTGAATTCCTGATTCCTCACAGCCTCCCTCTGTACTACAGGCAGGGTTTGCTGATGAATTGTTAAAAATGATCCATTTAAAAATCCAGGTAAAGGTTCCTGTCAATCCTGACAGTGGTTTCAGGCTCTAGAAGATGAAGCCCTGAGGAACCACAAACCACTTGAACACTTGGATTCTGGATTAGAAAACCTATCAAAGCAAGCCCAGACACCTGGACAGGGCTGGGAGGGGTTTGCACTGCAAAACTGATAATTTTTAACAACTTCTTCAAACCTATGCTTGGAGCTGTGAATTTAGCTGGTGTGTGGCACAAACTTTAGTGAAATCAGTTTAAAAAGTGAACAGCCCTCTAAGAAACAACCTTTAAACTACAAGTGTAAGTATATTTAAATAATGTAAATGCTGTTTAATGTCTGAAGTAAATAAAAACAGAGAGGGAAGATGTCACTCCAGCATTAAGAGGATGTGTCTGTTAGATGCTCATCACCTTGGTTTAGCTGGGCTTCATTAACAGGATGTGTCTGTTAAATGCTCATCACCTTGGTTTAGCTGGGCTTCAAGCACAGATTAAATGTCACCAAGATTTGTAGGTAAAGCACCAGCACTGTTTTATTTTCTCCATCTTGTTTCTGCAAATAGATTTTTCTCAAGGAGTTCAACATCTCTTTGTAGATATAAAAGCCCTTTTTTGAGGGGAGGAAAAAACATAAAAGCACAGTCTGAGAGCTATCAAAGTTGAGGCTGAGCTTTGCACTGCGGGGATCTGACCTATTCCCTCAGTACCAGAGCTAATCAATCTCGGTATCTCCCACCACAGATCCATCAGGGCAGGCCCTTATCTCTGCATCAGGCAAGAAGAAAGGCAGAGGCAGCTATCAGGAAATACTTTCCCTCTCCCTGATCCATGTGCTGTGCATAGCTGGAATGCCAGCACTGATAATAAGCTGGACACTCGTGAGTCCCATGTACACTTAATCACTCATTTCCTTCCCTGCCTAAGAATAATGCTGGGATTTACCCCTCCTTCCTGCAGCCTCGGGCACACAGCCAGGGAGTGCCACTGCTGCAGGACCTCAGAGGGTGGGGAAGGCTGGAGATGATGGGAACATCACTGCACAGCTGATGGACATGATACCTCAGCTTTGGCTTTTCTATTTTCACACTCTGTGCTGCTTTAGTGTGCAATTCTGAGCTTCGCATTGAGCTCTGTGCACAGAGCAGGGAGACAAAACAATTCCTGCTCCAGCTGGGCACCAAGGACAAATGACCCAAATCTCAGCCCAGAGCACAAACCCCGTGGGCTGCAGAGAGAAAAACAGATTTATACACTCTTTAACACATCTGAAAAGGTAAGGAAATGATGCTTTTATCTTTTTTTTTCTCAGAAAGATTGATTTCTAACAATCCTCAAGACCTGTTCACTGTCATTCCTGTTATTTAGGCAAGAAAAACGTTACAAGAGTGGTCTGTGCTTAAAACAAGAGACTCTTTCCACCTGTGTGTGAATACTGACAAAACTGTATTTCGCCGTTTTTGTGCCCAAAATACAAATCCTGGGCTGCTCCCCTGCCTGGCTTCTGCTGGCACCAACCCACAGGAGATGCATTTCCACTTGCTGGCTCTCTGAAAACCTCAGGAATGGGAATTTGAGTTGGGTCTGGCCACGTGCAAATGAAGTTCGGGCCATTTTCAAATTAATTCTGCTGTTTTCAGAAAGAACTTTTTACAATTTGTTTGCAAACACCACGAGGATGTCTGAAATCTTGCTTTTAAATGCCAGAGCTGTGAATTCCTGAAGCACAAACTGCTCTTTGCCTTGGTTTGCTAACCTTTTCTGTGGAGTGACAGGAAAAGTTGGCTTTTCCCCCTGGAGACTTTACACAAGTGTCAGCCCCAGTCGGTGCCGTTTTACAAGACTATAAAGTTAGCAGCCCCTAACTCCCAATTAGCAGTTCCCTATATAAAGGAAAACCACTTCCATACCATTGTATTCCCAATAACCTCAGGCTCACTGCATCTTTTGCCTCACCAGCTCCCAAAGCATTTTCCTTAGAAAAGGGAAATAAGGAGGATTAACACTCCTAATCACCGCTGATGAGATGGAGCTTCGTAAATCTGCCATATTAAAAACACAACAACAAAAAAAAAAAAAAAAGGAAAGTATTTCGATGTTTAGAACATGCAGTTAAAGAATTTGACGCTGAACAACTCAGGGCATTTTCAGCTCATCTCTGAAATATTTGCACAACTTTTCTGTCTTTGTGGCTGTCACTTCGGATCAGCCCGTACCTGAGGATGGCTGCTGAGGCCCTCACTGGCTGAACACATTACCAGACAATTCCCGAGCCTGCAGCTCAATGGAGGGTACAAAATAGGAGCGGAGGGTACAAAAAAGGAATGAGGGGTCATTAGCAGGTTTGCAGAGGCACCAGGGAGCGCCGGGAACAGCAGAGCCTTCCCCAGCTCCCCAGGGTTTGCATGGGGAATGCCAGCAGTCCCTGTGGCCAGCATTTCATCCCAAAGGCCATTTTTCCTCAGCTGAGCTGGAATTGGGGCCCAGGGATGCTGGAGCAGCTCCACCTTTGCAGTTTGTACAGGCCAGGCCAGGGGAGAGCACTCAGCTGTGTGTGCACCCCAAAGTACAATTCCCTGCCTTTACCTTTCAAACAAGCAGGAATACAACACATCCAACAAAATATTATAAAATAATTATTATTATTAAAATAAAATATTTCACCCAAAAGCAAGCCAGAAGTCAGTTGTTTTAACTACAAACCTGTCCTAGTGGTACATTTATTTTTTTACAAGTTAAAACCTTAAGCCAGACTGGTTTAAAAAGCCAGGCTGCAAACCTATATCACTTATTTACAAAAATAACCTAAAATACATCCTTTTTTTCCTCATAAATCCACATTTCTGAATGGAAACACACTCATTTAAATGCTCAAAAATAAAGTTTGATTATTTATCCTTAGGTGTGGGGATTTATCCTACCCTTTCTTTCCCCTCGGACTGCTCTGGTTTTGCCAGGTTCCCTTTTCCCACACATCTTTCAGCACCAGAAGGAGTTTCCTAAGCAGGAGTGAGGACTCCCAGGTTTTTGCCCTAGAGGGTGACTCCAGGTGCCTTCCCCCTGCACACACAGAGTGTCCAGCAGAGGAAATCCTGGAAACGGGGGAGGCAGGAATGGGAATTACGGGGTGACAGCTCTGCCCCTCACTGAGCTGCCTGAGCTCTGCTGGGAGCCCAGTTTGGGAGCACATCCCAATTTCCCAATTTCCCAATTATTTCCCTGCAGCCAAACTCCTTCCTCACTTGGCCAGCACCCCGTGGGCCCCACCCAGCCCTGCAAACTCCTTCCCAAATTTAACAAACCCTGCCCCAGCTCAGTAACTCCCCACTGCTGACTCAGCCTCCAGAAGGAAAAGTCACCTTCTGGAGTTTACTTCAGTCTTGGTTTAGTTCTGACCTCACAATCCAGTGGAAAGTGGGATTTGGCCACCTGGGAAGCCTATGTGAGCTGGAGCAAAGATAAGAAGTCAAGTGGGGGAAATAAAATGAGTTTAGTTGAGGTTTGGGAAAGGCTGGATAGGGATTTACTGGCAGGATGACATTCCCAGGAAGGGGAGATGGGTCAGGGAGAGGTTCCCCGCTCTGTGCTGTGTGAGCTCGGCTCTCCTGCCCCTTCAGGAGCAGCCAGGGTGGATTCCCCATCCTGGAGGTGCCCAGGGAGCCCCTGGAGGGGGCACTCAGAGCTCTGGGCTGGGGACAAGGTGGGCACCAGGCACAGCTTGGGCTGGGTGACCTTGGAGGGCTTTTCCAACTTTAAATAATTCTGGGGTTCTGTGCTCCCATTTCCACAGCCCCACTTGTTGTCTCCAAATAATTCAGGCCCAGAGGTGACCACACAATCTGATGAAAATCAGTTCCTTTGCTGCCTTTTAGACCTAAAAATTCCCCCAATTTTGCTCATGCTTTAGGTTTCCAGGACCCTCCATCCTAAACCTCTGTTCCACTGGAGCAACATTGTCCTTGGACCTGGGACAAGTTTTGACTGGGGAGAAGAAGGGAAGGGGGAAAAAAGTAAAGATATTTTAGTCCCTTCTGAGAGTTATGAGATGAAATTTGTGCCAGCTTTAAGCACAAATGAAGAGTGTGAAGGGTCAGGAAAAGTTCACAATTTTTTTAACATAGATATAAAACAGAATTAACTTCAAAATTTTACTAGGATTTCTGCTCCAAAGAAAAGCTTCTGGGAATATCTGGATCAGGCTGATAAAAAGCTACAGCACAGTTCCCATGGTTCCTGAGATTCTCTCAGAGCAGAACCTGCAGGGCTTGTTAACAAAACCTCTTTTAAAAGAAGAGGGGCACTGCCATGATTGTGGGTTGGAGAACACGGGTTTTTCCTAGGAATGAACACTGGGTTGAAAGAAAGGCATTTATAATTTTTAGGATTCTTTGAAATGAAGATTAAACATAAATCTCCAGTAAACACCAGAAGCATCAACCTCCAGGAAATAATGACTGCACATAAAAGCTAAAAAACATTCCAAGGAAAATCAACGGGAGACGTCTATAAAAACATACTGGAGTTCACTCTGAATTCTCCAGTTCATTAGGATTTAAAAAACCCCAAGTATTTTTGGCTATGAACAAATATTAATAAATTGAACAATGAGAAATAACACAGAGAATGTTTCCATGCCCATTTTAAAGCAATAAAACTTCTCTTCCTCCAGTATCTGTGGGTGAGATCAACCACGAGCATCATCTGAAACAAAACCAAGGCAAACTCTCAAATTTGGAGTTTCTTTGACCTGGATGTGCAACCCAAACAGAGCAGGCAGAGGGATTTCAATTCTCCCTGCAGAGAAAGTCGTTCAGGGTGGGTTTATTAAACCAGGAGGGGAAAAAGCAGCTCAGGATTCCAAAAGCTTTTGTCTTTCCCAGAAAGTTTAGTCGGGACTGGCATGAGAAATGACCTTTCTCAAAGGCAAAACTTTTAAAAACTTTTTCGTTTTGCTTAATAGAGGAGCAAAGCTGGGGAGGAAGGAATTTTTTGGGAGTCTAGACAGGACTCCAAACAAACTTCAAAGAGCAGCCCACTGCCAGAGCAGCTCATCCAGGGGGGAAAAGCCCTGCGAGCCCTCTCAGACATCCTGGCTGCTGCTGCAGGAGGGACAGATAATATCCTGCTCCTTAAAAAATAACACAAAAATAACTCCAAGAGTTATTAATTCATTCCCAGCTGAAGGCAGCGCAGGCGAGGGATGGAGCCCACGTCTCTCACCGTGTGTGCTGGTTTATTAAATAAATCTAAGAGGCACAGAAAGCCTCTCTGGGATGTGGCAGGCAGTGTGGGAAGGGCAGGCCAAGATTTCCTGCTGCTGTCCATGGGAGACACAAGGCTGAGCAGGATCCAGCCTGGCCCCTCCAAACGCAGCATCTGAACAAGAGCAGCATTATCACTCCTTTACAGCTTGGGAGGGGGAACCTGATTTACAGCCACCCATAAATCTGGGCTGGTGCAAAATAATCAACCCACATCTCTTGGTTTGGTTTGAACAGGATTTTTTTCCTTTTTTTTTTTTTTAAAAAGCAAAAACACATGTTGATTGATGGCACTTTTTTTTTTTGCAGGTTCATGTTGATCTTAATGAATTGTTTATGTAAAAACAAAAGCTTCATACCATTGTGAATCCTTTTTAGATGGCTTCAGGGGAAGAGTCATTATTTCAGCTGAAATGACTTTTCATTTCAAATTGTTGAATACAACTGAAAACTTAAAACAGTCAGAGCCCAGCAAGATGGTTTGGTTTGCTCTAATAAAATACTCTGAGTCAAAGTGAATCTTTTTTTCCAGCGTTTTAACAATTATTTTTTACATTTTCCATTGGTTCCACACTCAAAGCTTTACATCTCAAAAAAAGCTGCCAGCTCTCAGCTGTGTGCTTTGCTCAAAGAACAAGATGAGGGATCCAAGTCGAGATCCAAACCTCAAACTCCACCAGTGATTTGTTATTGTAGCTGATCCCAGCACAGCATCCTTCAGCTGAGCCATGGCAGGGAGCAAACAGGGATGGAGGGAAAGGGAACAGCCTGGAGAGAGTCCTGGGATCACAGGATGGGTTAGAAAGGACCTCAAAGCTCATCCATCCCACCCTGCCATGGCAGGGACACCTCCCACTGTCCCAGGGTGTCCAGCCTGGCCTTGGCACTGCAGGGACCCAGAGGGAGCCACAGCAAATCTGGGAATTCATCCCAGCCAGGAATTCCTCCCCAATATCCCATTCTCTTCCATTGCCCCCTGTCCTGACACACTCTGCCTATATAAAAATGTCCCGTGCTGGGGTGGGCTGGGGACAGAAACTTCAGCACTTGAGGGGAACTCAGATCCACCAGATGGTTTTGTGTGGTGATACCCGAGCCACATCCACCAAAGGATCCCTGGGCTTTCTCCTGGTGCTCATTCTGGAGCATGTCCAGGGAAGGGAAAAGGGCTGGGAAGGGGCTGGAGAACCAGGAGAGGCTGAGGGAGCCGGGCAGGGGCTGCAGAATCCCTGAGGAGCCGGGCAGGGGCTGCAGAATCCCTGAGGAGCTGGAAGGGGCTGCAGAATCCCTGAGGAGCTGGGCAGGGCCTGCAGAA
Source organism: Zonotrichia albicollis (assembly GCF_047830755.1). Taxonomy (NCBI): domain Eukaryota; kingdom Metazoa; phylum Chordata; class Aves; order Passeriformes; family Passerellidae; genus Zonotrichia; species Zonotrichia albicollis. The sequence continues at coordinate 2,347,329 of NC_133826.1, forward strand.
TCCCTGAGGAGCTGGGCAGGGCCTGCAGAATCCCTGAGGGAGCCGGGCAGGGCCTGCAGAATCCCTGAGGGAGCTGGAAGGGGCTGCAGAATCCCTGAGGGAGCTGGGCAGGGGCTGCAGAATCCCTGAGGGAGCTGGGCAGGGGCTGCAGAATCCCTGAGGAGCCGGGCAGGGGCTGCAGAATCCCTGAGGGAGCCGGGCAGGGGCTGCAGAATCCCTGAGGGAGCTGGGCAGGGCCTGCAGAATCCCTGAGGGAGCCGGGCAGGGCCTGCAGAATCCCTGAGGGAGCTGGGCAGGGGCTGCAGAATCCCTGAGGAGCCGGGCAGGGGCTGCAGAATCCCTGAGGGAGCTGGAAGGGGCTGCAGAATCCCTGAGGAGCCGGGCAGGGGCTGCAGAATCCCTGAGGGAGCTGGAAGGGGCTGCAGAATTCCTGAGGAGCTGGAAGGGGCTGCAGAATCCCTGAGGGGCTGGGCAGGGGCTCACCTGGAGCAAAGGAGGCTCAGGGGCCCTTTGGCTCTGCACAGCTCCTGCCAGGAGGGGTTTGGGATCTGCTCCAGGGAACAGGGACAGGAGCAGAGGGAACGGCCCCAGGCTGGGCCAGGGAGGTTTGGATTGGATATTTGGCAATATTTCCCCATAGAAAGGACTGTCCAACCCTGGCACAGCTGCCCAGGGCAGTGGTGCAGTCACATCCCTGTGAGGATTTATAAGCCCTGTGGATGTGGCACTTGGGGCCACAGTTCAATGTTCACCATGGTGGAGCTGCTGGTTCATGGCTGGACTTGATGATCTTAAAGGTATTTTCCAATTTTATCAATTCTGTGATGACATGTATTATTACTATTTTACTTTAACATATACATATATATTATTTAAAATTAAACTGAGGAAAGAGAAGAGGGATTGGAGGAATGCAGAAGAAGCTCCAGGACCAGCCCTCACCCCAAACCCCACATGGCACAAGCAGATCTGCTGGAGATGTCCCCAGGGCAGTGCCCAAGGGCACCCTGGGCATTCCCAGCCCCACTGGGATCTGCCCCCAGAGGCTCCTGAGAGCAGCAGATTTGGGGATTTGGCACAGGGAAAGCCTGGTTTAACACCCCAGCAAACTCCTCCCTGCTTCCTTTGTGAACCTGGCATTAATCTGGGATTTTTTTCTATTTAGTCTGGGCAGGAAAATGATACAAACCAGACCTGGCAACCTCTGATCCAGGAGGGGATTTTACCTCCTTGGAAAAGGGGCAGCTGCAGCCCCTGCCAATGTCCTTGTGATGCCACATCCCCTTTCCACCTGCACAACCCTGCACCTTCCAAAGAAATCACAGGAATTCCAGGCTTTATTTACCTTTTAAATCAGAGACCGGACAAATCATTTTCTCCTGTGCCAGACAGGATTTTTTTTCTGAAGGAATATCCAATATTTCATTTTATTTTGCCAATAACTCAACTGCCAAGGCTCTGCAGTGGCTGAAGACCTGCACACTCATGGTGTTTATTTGCATCACAAATAAAAGCACCTTCTAGTGGTGGAATCCCGTTAAAAATAAACAGTCTGGGAAAACTTGGCTTTTCAAACTGTCTTGTACATGTGGTTCATTATTGTCCTTCCCCAGCTCTTATCCAAACAATCCTGACAGTTTGTTTATGGAGAGCTCTGCAGAGCCCTGCCTACCCTCACAGTGCTGGGGACAGAACCTCGGGGAAGCTCTCGCTGTGCCCTGACCTTGCAAATAACACCAACATTAAAAATAAATAACTAAAACAAACTCACAAGAGTAAACTGTTTCATTTGGGGACAACACTGGAAACCATTCTCTGGTGACTCGCTGGCAAAAAATCAGAATTTCTACCTGAAATGCTACATGCAACATCTTTTAATTGGACATTATAGCACCAAATATATCAGGAAATGTAAAATTCACCCTTAAAACCTTCTGTTTGTGGGATTTTTAGGTAAAACTCATGATTCCTTCTAAATGTTCATGCATTCAGTGAAGCACTGAAGTCCCATGTTTTTATGTTCTATATAACAGTCTATATATATTTCTATAACAACGTACACATGTTGTTTTCTAGACAGCTAAACTCCTTTTTTTTTTTATGAAGTTTGGTTCTGGGAAGCTGTTCAGTCCATTTTTATCCACGACAGATTAAAAGCACAAGCTGCAGCAGGCTCACTTTGTTAAGCTCTGCTCCATTAACGTGCTCAGCTTTCCCCAGGAAGGCTGGAAGATGAAAGGGAGCTCCATTTCCAGGCCTTTTCCCAAAGAAACGCTCGGTGCCACATGGAGCTGCTTCAGGAAAATACGGAATTAAGAGAAGGCAAAAGTCACTTGAGATGTGGCATCAGTCTGGGATTCACTGACAGCTCTGGGCTGGGCCCAAAATCCCAAAAATCCCAAAAATCCCAAAATCCCAAAATCCCATGGCGACCTCTCCAAGGTGTTATTCCTCACCTGGACACTTCCCTTTACAACACTTTTAAACACAGGTGTAACCACTGAGGGAAATCCTCACCTTGTTGGAATCCCTCAATAACTCCTACAGAGCATAGCATGGAAACATGATTATTAAAAATAATAAGTAAAATCAGCTTTTTAAATACAATTTAGGGGCTCTTTAAGAACTGCACATAAAATGGAGGCTTTGAAATGAGATCAGAATTTATAGCTCAGCACCATGATAACGAGCACACGCCAAGACCTGGCGTGCACATTAATTAATAATATTATTAATTATTAATAATATTATTAATATTTATTATATTAATAATAAATATTAAATAATAATATTATTTAATATTATTATAATAATAGATAATAATAATAAATAATAATATTATTTAATATTATTATTAATAATTATTAATAATAATTAATAATTCAGTCCTGAGTGCACATTAAACACAGGGTATAGCAGTGCTGCAGGACCCCGAGGAGCTGCAGCAACCAGAGAATTCCAGAGCTCAAACTGGGCCATGAATTGCCCAGGAATGTGCTTTTCCTTTGCTCCCTGACCTCGCCCTCATCCCAAAGCTCTCCCTGCATCCCCGCCAGGATGCAGCCCAGGGCATCTCCTGAAAACCCTGCAACTGCAGAGCTCCCGTGCAGCTGGGATTGATTTTGCAGCCCTGTGAACAAGCCATGAAAAAATCCAGGTCCACTTTCCAGCCTGCAGTGGTTTTTGTAGAGCTCAAACAAGCTCAGCCTTTCTCGCACCTTGAAATTTGAAAGCTTGGTGAAGTGGATGGGATTCCAAACCTGCTCATGGGGAAGAATGCTGGAAAAGAAACAGGTAGAGGAATATTTCTGCCTTGCTGGACGTGCATTTTCCATTCCCATCTTTCCTTTTTTCTGACCATAAACAACAAATCTGCAAGGCCAGGGTTAACAATTATTCTGGGAGCAGTGGGACTTCTCTTCCAGGATGCATTTGGAAGCACATGAAGGATCCTCACCAACTGCTCTGCTAAATTTAGCAGCACCACGACAATTTATGTTCACCACCAGCTTTCCATGTCAAATGCTGTCCCAGTCTTGCAGATTTTTCCCATCTTCGTCTGAAATTTTCTTTTCACAAGGTACCAAACAAAGCAATGTTTCCTCTGTTGCTAACACAGGAAGCATTGTTATCCAACAAGCCAAAGAAGCTGACTGCACTTAATGTTTTTTGGCTGAAGCACACCGAGTTTAATTGCTGAAATACCCTTAAAATTTGATAAAAAGGAAAAATAACATTCTGTATTGCTAGAGGAATTTCAAAGCATTAAAAAAAGGGCTGTAAAATAACATGAGAGGCTCAATTTCAGAAGTGTCTTTCAAAAAATGTAACCCCAAATGTCAACTCTGGTGAGCCCTGCCATTAATCAGCTTATGCCACTGCTTTCCATCAGTTGTAAGATCTAATACTCTGAGTAGGGACAGAGAGGGCACTTCTCCCTCAGCGACAGGGAAATCACTGCCTGGAGAAAATGCTGTGTTTGCTTTACACATTAAAGAGCTCCTCCAATGCTGCAGCTGTGGAAAGTAAGCAGCAGAGCAGGACAATTTTGGTAAAATAAAAAAGTAAGGGCAATTTTGGGATGTTTTTCAAATAAAAGCATCTGTGCCATGAAATGCCACCTCACCTGTCATTTACAGCCTGCAATGTCTGAGCCCCCAGCAGAGCCACCTTCCCCAATTCTCAGTTATGAAAGATATGAAATAAATAAATAAAGCCCAACCTACATCTGGAATAAATATCAATCAACAAACTTTAAAAAAAAAAAAAAAGTTACTCAAGAGGCATTTGCATCAAGCTTTTAAATTCTCACTTGGTAGAGGAGGAACACACAGAGTGAAGCAATGCAATAAAAATGTCTGGGCCCAGATATGGGATTTAAGGGTTAAGGGTACAACCTGCTGATTGCTTTCCCTCACCTCAAACATATGGATTTGCACTTCAGGGCAAGCCTGCAGAGGAAGCTGTGCCAGAGCTGTGTGGAATTCTTGGGAAGGTCACTGAAGGCAGAATGTGCCTGAACATGGCCTGCAGACCCTGCTGCTCCAGGGAGCAAAGACTGCCCAGCTCCACAGAAATTAAAATTATTCATTTACCACCAAAGGACTGGGCACTAACTGCTTTACAAGCAGAAAAATCAGCCAAATACTCTTATTTTGCCATTGGTTTCCAACATCTCTTCATTGAATAATAATGAAGGAAAGGGTATCTAAAAGTGTAATCAGAGCAGGAATTATCAGTAGGCAAAGGCCCAGACTGTTCAGTGCTCCAAAGTTCTCCTTTCCTCCCAAATGAGCTCGTTCCAAGTGCAGAATTCCCATGAATTCTCTCCAAAAATGCATTGGGAAGAATAGAAAGGAACAAGAAAGAATAAAGCATAAAAGTGGAGTTAAAAACCTCCAGAAAACAAATCTGGATGAAGCTACCAGACAAGCATGAGGAGGTTGAACACCCTCCTTTCTCACATCACGAGTTGGGATATTACAAATATGGGGATTTTAGAATATATACATCTGGGGATTTTAGAGCAGAAATTATTAAGGTTTCTAATTAAAAGAACACCTCTCCTTCTTCCTCAGGATGGACAGTTTCTGTGGTGAATGTTTTGGTGAATTTGAGAGATTTGTGGATGGAAAAGCCAAACCAAGCAGGTGTGACAGAAAAGAAACTGTGTCACGATTCCATGGGAGCTCTGATGGGCATGAACCAGCCACGAAAGCCAAACTTACAAAAACCACACAAAGAAATACATTTTCCCTATGTAGTCACCAAAAAGTCTCTTGGAAGTGAGTAATATTTACCCTCAAACCAAAAAAAACCCCATTTCAATGGAAGGATATGAAAGGTAATTTATCCAAGCCTGCTGAATCCAGCACTTAAATTCACATCTCACGTTCCTCTGTGCTGCTCTCCTCGCTGGATGATGTGGTGACAGACATGCAGGAGGGAAATCAGAGCGTTATCTCTTGAAAATTACCCAAAAAAGTGATTTCTCACCAGCTGGGGCCTGTAACAAGCCTGAAGTGTTGCAGCCCTCTCCCAGTGGATTGCTTTTCCCCCTGGCCAGTGTGACACAGCTCAAATCCACCAGCTCAGCACTTCCATGGTGATCCTTATCCAAAGGGGGTTTTATCTCTGCTCTGACATGAAATTAAAAGCTACATTAATAACACCACCTATCAAGATGATTTTTTAAAAAAATAGAAATGTACTTAGGGCTGTTTAATGTTGGTTCTGGCCAAGCCTTAAAGCAGAACTCACGTCTGGAAGTTTTATCTGAGAATTCCTGCCCCAGCATTAAAAGCCTGAGCTAAACATTCTGAAAGCCATCTACACATTTCACCATTTTCTACATCCCCAAGTAGAAGTTTGGATGTTTTAACCCTTTCCCAAAAGCAAATTATCCTTCTTGATTCCTCTTCAACTGGGCTGTTGTCCTTCAGGATCTCTATTCCCCAAGAGCATTTAATATAAGATAAAGAGGGAAAAAGCTGTTTTTCCAGCCCAGCTGGATTTCCCAGGAGGATTGTAGGATTGTGCTGCACTGAGGGAATCACAGACCCACAGCACGGTGGGAGTGTGATCCCAAAAAGAATGAGTGCTCTGTTTATTCCAAAGCTCCAGAATTAATCATTTCTAGCATTACTTTATCTAAATCTGTGCTCAAGGAATCTGCTATTTATCATGCTATGATCTCACTGCTGCCAGTTTCATCACAAGAGACTTTGCTGAAGTTTATTTCTCCACAGAAAATAGGAATATTTTTTTTAAAAACGGGATAGAGGATAGGGCAGTAATGAAAATGTTGTCTACAGCAAGATTAGCTGGCAAGTTCCATTTTTGAGGTCAGCAGTATCACTGTTACACATGAATTTATATCCTTCAGTGATTTGCTGGATTGGAGTGTTTGTCTACCTCTCCTCTTGGAAGCTGGACAATCATTACAAACAGGATTTGGAGACAGCCTCGTAGGTTTTATGTCATATATTTCTCCAAAGTTAAATTGTCTGATTTTTTTTCCCTAGCTGGAAAAATGAGAGAAGTGCGAAAATCTTTGTATTAACCCTTCACTTTGACTGGGATGTGCAGCCCAGAGCTCACTTCATGCAAAGCCCCTATTTATGATTACCCTAAAATTCAGCCATTCCCTAATTGTGGAGGACAAATCCACCAGTGATTAAGAGCAGAGGAGGAAAACGAGGCGTCAGTTTGAGGTTTTCTCCCTGGATGTGCTCATTTAGTCATCTTTTCCTGCTCCTTATTTTTCATGGCAAGCTCGGAATTTTCACCTGGGGTCCATCAAAGCCGTGCTCAGTTTTGTGTGTACAAAGGGAGAGGGAAGATGATGAGGTTGCTGTGCCTCCTGCTCCGGAGGCAGCTTTGGGGTGGTCTGTTTAGATCCAAGAAATTTCTTAAAGGAGCAACGGCAGCACCAGGACTGGGAGGCAGAAGCTGGAGTGGGATGGATGAATTCCTGCCCAGGGCAAGGCTGAGCTTAGGCAGCACCCCTGGAAGCCTTTCCAGGCTGCTCTGGAGCTTTCCCAGGCCGTGTTTAACCCGGGGTGAACACAGCACTGCAGTCTCTGCTTGTCAATCCAGAGCCTTTAACGAGCAAGGAGGAAAAACGCACATTTCCATCGCTCCCAATAAAAGAGCAAGAAAATGTCAAACATGGAGGTAAAAGTCATATTTCACAAGGGCTCAGGCCCAAAGTCCCTCTCCCTCTGCACCTGCAGGGTGAGGAACATGTGCTGGACTGCTCTGTGCTGGCTCAGTGCTCAGCATTTGAACTGGAGCCGCTCCAGCTTCTGAATAAATATCTCTTTGCGGGGAGAGGGAATTGCATTCCTTACTCCAAACACAGATTTTCTTCTCTGAAATCCTGAAAGAAACGTGTGCTTGTGAACCAGTAGGAACTGAAATGCTTTCTACCTCCAGCCTGGGCAGAGAGCCCTCCCTGCTCCTTCGGCACCGCGTCCGTGAGCCCCGGCCCGGGTGGGAGGGCTGCGCTCAGAACGGGGTTCCTGCAGCTTTTCCTGGGGTTCCTGGGGCTTTTCCTGGGGTTCCTGGGATTTGTCCTGGAGTTTTTCCTGGGCTTTTCTTCCTAAGGAATGCTGGTTCCCAACAGGGCCGCTTTTGGGAACGATATGAAGGGAATTCAGAGGGATAAGAAAGCCCTCCTGGAATCAAGACTTGTGGATTCCCTCATCCCTGGAAGCGTCCAAGGCCAGGCTGGACAGGGCTTGGAGCAATCTGGGTGTCGGGTTTTCGGCTGTTAACCGAAAGGTTGGTGGTTCGAGCCCACCCAGGGACGCCAATTGTCGGGTTTTCGGCTGTTTGAGGGGCCTGGAAAGGCCTGGAGTGGCCTTGGGACAGCCCGCGTATCGAAGGACGAGAAGAGGCTTCAGTTCTTCTTTCGGTTTTTATGTTTATTAATTGTTTATCTAAAAGATTTTCTTTCAGCCGAACAGAGATCTGCTCAGCAGTCAGCCATGGGCACACTGTCTGCCCTCCGGGCAGTCACCTATCTTTATACCCAAAGTTACGTGTACAATATTTATCATTTTTACCCAAATACCATTTATTCTTATTGCCCGGTGCACTTTTAGTAATGACCAATCCCAAAGTGCCACCATCACCACAGAAGATGGAGGAGAAGAAGAAGAAGAAGAAGGACAGGACACGCCCCAATTCCTCCATCTTACTTCTCTAAACCCCCTGTACAGAAATCCTAAACCCTGTGTTTCACTCTCTAATTAACCAATCCCTTCACCATTCACCCTGGTGAAACCCTCCTGTCCTCATACAGGTGTCGTCTCCTGTGTAGGATCAAAGTCCAGCCACCAGACACTTCTGGAACATTCCAGGACTCCCGAGCCCCCCAAGGGTGGTCTCGGTGGCTCGGCATCTCAGGACTCAGATCCTGAGATCCCACATCTGGGATAGTGAGAGGTGGCCCTGGATGGGTTTTAAGGTCCCTTCCAACCCAAACCATTCCAGGGTTCTGTGATTTTACCCCAATATCAGGATCAGTTGGCTCCACACAGCAGCAACAACAGATGCTGGGAAAGGTGCCTGGGAGAAGCAGCTGCTGCTGGCAGTGCCCTCAGATTGGTCCCCCTGTCACATCAGATGGACCCAAAAACTCTGCACATGTACAAGTCATAGGAGAATTGAGACTGGGAATAATAACAGAAACTTCAAATTCTACAAAAACTCTTTTCCATCCACATTTTAGGTGAATTGTATAAAGAACTCAAGAATTACCATATTTGAGAACAAAGAAAGCTCTGGAGAAGCATAAATGAAGGAAGCTGAACAGAGCAGAAGAAAGGAACAGATGTCAGATTATCCTTAAACAAAGTTACCAGTTTATTTTCCCACTGATTTGAATATCTAAAATATACATTTTTTGCCAAGGCAAACAGGTGATTAAAATACATGAAAAATCCCAGCGAGCAAAGGGCCACACTTGCATTTGCCTGACATTTGTCAGCCATTCCCCAAGTGTCAGCACACGCAGGGCAGAGCAACAATAATATTAATTTTACACAGGCTGACTGTTTAATTGCAATTAACTGTGGCCTCACAAAAGGCAAGCTGCACATAAGCCTCATTTACCCTGCAAGGACAGCGAGATGAAGCTGGCATGAAATATTAAGATCACAATTGCTGCTGGCAAACCTTCTGACGGGAAGCTGCTGGCTGGGATGAGCGGGGATTACACAAAGGAGCAGCGAGGGAAAGCAGGGCTGTGAATCAGCCCACAGAATGTCCTCTCACTGAGCAGCACAGGGAGCGGGTGGGCTGCTGGCAGCAGGGATGGACAGGATGCTGTGGGGGCCTGGAATGTGCCAGGATCACCTCTGCAGGAGGGGAGGCTGCAGGATGGCTCAGCACAGGCGCCTCTGTTGCTGATGAACTGAACCAGCGCCATCGCTGAGCTAATTACGGTTCCTGCCCAAACTTCTCCTGCTGGAAAGCTATCCCAGTGCCTCACAGCTCTTCCACTTGGAAAACATCAACTCAAAGCTGCTGATGGCCAGTTTAGACAAATTTAACTTTGCATCAGCATTACTGCGTGCCTGGGTTGCGCTCCCTGCCTTGCCGGGGTTCCTGAGGACAAACGCCGTGCTCAGAGCAGGAACATTCCCTGGCCTGACTGAACAAGCCCAACCTGCAGCTCTCCAGGGAGCCTGGCCACATCCCTGCTGCTCTCCAGAACCACAGAGCACAGCTGTGCACGGAATTCCACAGCTCTTTCCAGAACCTTTCACTTCCCTCGCTCCACTGTTTTAATATCAGTTCCCTGCTGCACTCCAGACATCATTTTCCTGCTCATCTGCCTGCCCACAGAGATGATTCCCAGTTTTCCCTTCCTTTTTCCCATTTCTATTCCTTTTTCCCATTTCCATTCCTTTTTCCCATTTCCCTTCCTTTTTCCATTTCCCATAATTTTCCATGTTCTCCATGAGTGCCAAAATGGAAAAAGCACAGAGGACAGGATCTTACCTTAGAGAAATCCAGCAAACATTCCTAGGGGCAAAAAGCAGGCAAAGGAAAGTGTTCTTAGGAACTGTGAGGAATAAAAAGCTTCTTACTGAGACTGGACCAGCAATTTCCATCAAGAATCACCAACTTCCATGGTGGGCACGAGTGGGAATTAGAGCTTGGTTATGAGGAGAGAAAAATCAGGATGGGGCCTAGAAGAGCAGGAAAGGGGGAGAGGGATCCCATTGCTAAAGGAGAACCAGGGCCACACATGAAGAAAAAACAGCCAGGATCATAATGCTGGCCCTGGGAAGTCTGTCCATCCCAAAACCATTCCATGTGAGAGTTTCCCAACTCCTGCTCTGGCTGGAGAGCCAGCAGAGTCCCTGGGAAGAAGTGAGCATCCCTGTGGGATGAGCTGCTCCAGGAAATTCTGCAAGGACGTGTCTGGGTGTTTTGCTAACAGTGCAGCTGTTGAGCAACGTGTTTATCCAACAACTGCGAGCAACCAGCAGCTCTTGGAAGGGGAGTTTACAGAGGTTTGCAAAGGCAGTGGTTGGTTTGCCCTGGATCCTTGGGGTTTTTTGGTTTTGGGGTCGGTTTTGTTTTGTTCTCCCCATTCAGGTGCAATTTCTTGATCTAATGACAGGTGGGGACAAGCAGTGCTGCCAGCACACCCTCCAAGTGAGGGTGCATCTTCTCTATCACATTTTAAAGGAATAAATTCCATTACATGGAATTTGATGACGTGATTAGGGCCTAATTTCTATTCCTGGTGTGCTGCAGTAAAGTTAATTTCCCTGAAATTTGTCCTGACTGTTGTGGGAAGCAGGTTTTTCCCCACGTTGTAGGTGACTGAGTTTGCATTTAACACCCTCCTGGAGATTTGCTATGGAAAACTAAACCAGAAATCCTGAAAAACAAACAGCAACAACTGCACAAAGGAAGGGAAAAAAACCCCAGGTGATTGAACTGCTACCAAAACAAGGATTTAATCAACAGAATTAATTTGTTTGAAAAGGAAAAAAGTCCTTGGATTTTAGAAATGCTGACCAGAAATTCTTTCAGAGAGCGAGTTTCCAGTGGAGAATGCCAAAGCTGCACAATCCAAACATCACCTGGAGAGGGGTCAGCACTGCCACTGCCACTGCAGAGCTTCCCTGCGGGCACAATGTGGGGAACCTGGGATTCCGGATAACTGAGATTTGGGATAACTGAGATTTAGGATAACTGGGATGTGGGATAACTGGGAATTGGGGTAACTGAGATTTGGGGCAGCTGGGATTTAAGGCAGCTGGGATTTGGGATGACTGGGATTTGGGGTAACTGGGATGTGGGATAACTGGGATTTGGGATAAATGAGATTTAGGATAACTGGGATTTGGGGTACCTGGAATTTGGGATAACTAGGACTTGGGGCAACTGGGATTTGGGGTAACTGGAATTTGGGGTAACTGGGATTTGAGATAACTGGGATTTGGGGTACCTGGAATTTGGGATAACTGGGATTTGGGATAACTGGGATTTGGGGCAGCTGGGATTTGGGATAACTGGGATTGGGGGCAACTGAGATTTAGGATAACTGGGATTTGGGGTAGCTGGGATTTGGGATAACTGGGATTTAGGGTAACTGGGATTTGGGGTAACTGAGATTTAGGATAACTGGGATTTGGGGCACCTGGGATTTGGGATAACTGGGATTTGGGGTAAATGGGATTTGGGGCACCTGGGATTTGGGGTAACTGGGATTTGGGGTAACTGGGATTTGCCCCCCTGTCCCTCAGAGGCTGCAGGTCTCAGACTGGCTGCAGGGTGCTGGGGCAGGGCTGGAGCTGCTGCCCAGGCAGAGCCTCAGCGCTGGCTCAGGCAGACACTCTGGGGCCGGGGCTCTGAGATTCCCTTTGTGGGCTCCCCTTCAGCCCACCTGGCAGATTACAGGGCAGCCCAGGGCTGTGGGTGTCAGAGGCAGCCCCAGCTCCATCAGTGAGGGCCCCGCTCCCTTTACAGGGAATCTCACAGGTCTGGCTCCCCCTGCAACCCCACAGCTCTGCAGGGCTCGAGCCCTCCCTCCGTGGAAATCATGGTTCCCTGCACAACTCACTTTTAATCCTTTAAAAACACAAATGAGTTAATCCACAGGGGAGAGCAGGAGGCGGCAGCTCCCACTTTTGGGGGTTACAGAGATTCCCTGCTTGCCTTGGTGCCCCTGCAGATTTCATGGAGCTGCTCTAGGGATGTTTTAGGAGCTGGAACAGAGCCTAGATGGAGTTAAGAGGAATACAGAGGATATTTATTGAAGTGCCTTCAAAGGCACCACCCTGGCAGGACCAGAGCCACAGTCCTGGCTCTGCAGGGATGGCTCCAAGATGGAAGCTTGGCCACAAGATCTCACATTTTTATAAGTTCTGCTCCATTTGCACCTTGCAGTTCATTGTCCCATCCCAGCTTCAGCCCAGGCAGTCCCACCCTGCTTGTTTTTCTCTCTGCAGCCCACGGGGTTTGTGCTCTGGGCTGAGATTTGGGTCATTTGTCCTTGGTGCCCAGCTGGAGCAGGAATTGTTTTGTCTCCTGCTCTGTGCACAGAGCTCAGCATCCCTGATGTGAGCCCAGCCCCACACACTAAAGCAGCACAGAGTGTGAAAATAGAAAAGCCAAACCTGAGGCATCACCCCAGCCCAGGATTTTTATGGAGGCAGAGTGATGAGGAGGAGCCCGGGCAGAGCTGTCCCTGAGGAGATGAATCCTGTGGGATTTGCCACGTTTGTGGTGGGGGCCAGCAAAGGGAAAATCTTTAATTTTCCTCCTTCCCATAAGAAAATCCTGCTAAAGAAATGTTCTGGATTCAGGGCTGTTCGGGGGTGTTCTCAGGTAGAATTGAGGAAGGAGATCCAGGGGGCTGATCCAGGTGGGATGAGATAATCCAGTGTGGCTCCTGTCAGGAAGGAGAATCCCAGAATCCTGGAATGGTTTGGGTTGGAGCCTTAAATCCCACCCAGGCAGTCCCACCCTGCTTGTTTTTCTCTCTCCAGCCCACGGGGTTTGTGCTCTGGGCTGAGATTTGGGTCATTTGTCCTTGGTGCCCAGCTGGAGCAGGAATTGTTTTGTCTCCTGCTCTGTGCACAGAGCTCAGCATCCCCTCATGTGGAGCACAGAATGTGAAAATAGAAAAGCCAAAGCTGAGGCATCACCAGGATGTGGATATCATCACTGCTGCCCTGCTGAGCCCCTGCCCAAAGGGTCTCTGAGCAATGCTGTGCTGCCCTGGGAGCAACAATTCCCACAGGAGCTCCCAGAAGTGGGAAAAGATCCAGGAGAGGAAATGGCAGATGGAGTTTTACAGCTAACACAGGTTTGTATGAAACAAAGAATGAAATTAGGAATTGTTTGTCCTTCAAATCAAGAAAGTAGCCCTGAAGTAGCTTTAAAATTTCGTCCCCCAAAGCTTTCAGAGCAGCCCTGAGGTCTCCTCTCCAGATGGATGCTCTGTTAAAGCACTTTAACTGGAGCCCTACAGCTCCATCAAGAGACCTCACCCTGATTTTGTTTTCAATGATCAGCCAGAGCCCTGTGCACATCCTTTGAAGCCAGGGGATGCAGATGGGCTTTAACAAGATTCCCTTCAACAGGACAGGACCCATCAAGTGTCCCTTGGAATACTGCAAGAAAAACACAGGTGTTCCTGTGGCCCCAGGAAGAGGAAATACCACACTGATTAAAAGTTGAACCACACTCCAGGACAGACCTGAGCCTCCTCCTGCCCTCCCTCCCTCCCCAGTTCTTCCAGTCTGGTGCTCAGGAAAATGGGAACACATCGTGTGCAGCCAGCTCAGGATCTGCATTGTAATTCAATCACCCCTAATGAGAGCCAGGGAGGGCTGGGCACGAGCAGGGCTGGCCCAGAGGGGTGGGCTCAGAGTAGGGCATCTACAGAAATCACAATTCCCCACTTCATGTTAGAAAAAAACACCTTAATTATAACATTAAAACATCACCATGTGCTTAAAACATCACCCAGATGCCCAAGACACTGTTTCTGCTCCTTAGAAGCTCTTCCAAAAAACCATTTTCAAAGTCCTTTCTCTCCAGTGAGTGAGATTTCATCCTGCTCCCTCTCTCCCTTCCCTTTCCCTTCCCAGGCTTCATTTTTAGCAGCAAGGCTGAAACACACCCTTGAGCCCTTCAGAGCTCCACACCCTGGCTTGTATTAAAAGAGAAAAACTACTTTAAGAAATCCCAGCTCACTGTTTCCAAAGATTTCCCTCCTGGCTGGGGATGGCTCCAGGCTGGGAGAGCCAGGCAGTGCCTCAGCCCCAGGCTGGAGCCCTGACCTGCTGGGAAAGGCTCAGAGAGACAGCGAGCAGCCTCTGGAGCTGAGCCAGACCTGCTGCTCCTGCTGCAGCAACGCTGTGGGGCAGCAGGAGGGCCTTTGGGGCAGGAGGAGGAGATTTGGGGCAGGAGGAGAAGCTTTGGGACAGGAGGAGAAGATTTGGAGAGGAGGAGAAGCTTTGGAGCAGCAGGAGAAGCTTTGGAGGAGGAGAAGATTTGGAGTACAAGGAGAAGCTTTGGAGCAGGAGGAGAAGCTTTGGAGAGGAGGAGAAGATTTGGAGAGGAGAAGCTTTGGAGCAGGAGGAGAAGCTTTGGAGAGGAGAAGCTTTGGAGCAGGAGGAGAAGATTTGGAGAGGAGGAGAAGGTTTGGAGCAGGAGGAGAAGCTTTGGGACAGGAGGGGAAGCTTTGGGACAGGAGGGGAAGCTTTGGACAGGAGGAGAAGATTTGGAGAGGAGGAGGAGAAGCTTTGGAGAGGAGGAGGAGATTTGGAGGAGTAGGAGGGGAAGCTTTGGAGTACGAGGAGAAACTTTGGAGCAGGAGAAGCTTTGGAGCAGGAGGAGAAGCTTTGGGACAGGAGGAGAAGCTTTGGGACAGGAGGAGAAGCTTTGGAGCAGGAGGAGAAAATTTGGAGAGGAGGAGAAGATTTGGAGGAGGAGGAGAAGCTTTGGATAGGAGGAGAAGATTGGAGGAGGAGGAAAAGCTTTGGAGAGGAGGAGAAGCTTTGGAGAGGAGGAGAAGATTGGAGGAGGAGGAGAAGATTTGGAGAGGAGAAGATTTGGAGGAGGAGGAGAAGATTTGGAGAGGAGGAGAAGCTTTGGGACAGGAGGAGGAGAAGATTTGGAGGAGGAGGAGAAGCTTTGGACCAGCAGGGGAAGCTTTGGAGCAGGAGGAGGAGCTTCGGGACAGGAGGGGAAGCTTTGGGACAGGAGAATCCTTGGATCAGCAGGAGAACCCTCGGATCAGCAGGAGAACCCTCGGATCAGCAGGAGAAGGGGTCCTGCGAGGGCTCTGCCTCCTGTGTCCTCTGCAGACACTCCCAGATCCCCAGTGCACCGTGGTGTGCAGGGAAAGTGTTAAATAAAGAATTCTCTTAATGCTCAAATCTCAATGAAACCACAGCAGCTTTTATTTTTTTTTTTTTGCCTTCCCCAAGATCAGGCCCACCAATGCTTGCTTTCTTTAGGAGCCAAACAACATTCTTGGAGAGCAGCTCAATATCTCCAGAGGTGTAAATCACCACCCTCTATCTTATTAGAAACATTTGAAAGAGGGCAAGTGCTTTCAAAGCCATAAACTTGGGATTCCATACATGTTCCAAAGCTGCACTGAACACACATTCCTGACTCAGACTGGTTTTAATTTGCAGTCCCTTGAAAGCACAAATGCAAAAGTCTAAATACTGAGTCAACTTAACTAACAATAACAAACCATTGAAAAAGTTGTCCCTTTGCAACTTCTTAAAATAAACTGGAAATAGGAATCACTCAAATGCCAAAGGCAATGCTGTGGGTGGATGTCCAGTGCAAAGGCAGCCAGAGCTCCCAGGAAAATGCAATTCCCTGCTCCACTGTGGATTATTTATGGTCACAAAGCTGACAGAGCATTGGAAATAAAAAGCACCAATTCTCCTGCTAAAAATGCCGGGACACAATGGGAGCAGAGGAATGAAAACCACATGAGGGCTGAAGAGAAAGGAGGAGCTGCCCCATCCTTTGTGAGCCCCCAGGAGATAAATCCATACCTGGGAGCAGGGGCTGGGCAGGCACAGCCCAGCCGTGATGGAATTCTCAGATGGAATTTCTGGGCACTCTGCTCTCCAGCCAGTCTTTAATTCAAGATATTGATATTATCTCCAACCACACTGTCCCAGTGCTCCCTAAGGAAATCACAGCAAATGCACCTGAAATACACCAAAATTCCTGCTCCAAGGTGCACTGGATAAATGCATTCCCTGCTGCAGAAACCCCTGTGCTTGCAAATGCCTCATTAAATCCATCAGTCCTTTGGGGAAATCCTCAGGGAACAGGGAACACAAGCTTTGGGAATTGGGGAAGTGCAGGTTTAAATCATAACTAGGCAGGAAATGCTTTCCTTCCCATGTAAAATATACAAAAAATGGAAATATTTCCAAGTAGTTTTCTTTGCTCTGTTAAAATTCAGAATCAAAATTACAAACTTGAAAGGAAAAATGGCCAAAAATACACTTTAAAATGTATAATTTCCTACGAAATTTTGCTTTTTAATGACGAAGTAGATGCTTTCCCTGAATGCAGTGCTCCAGGCAAGTTTATCTGCCAGCCATGAGGAATGTACAGTAGTTCAGCTCAGCTCTGCACTCAGAGAAAGCTCCTTTTGTCAGCAGCTGGGGAAGGGCTGAATACAGAGCACAGCATAAGTGACATTTAATCACTGGGGAGCTGCCTTTTCTGCCTGATCCATTGTCAGCAGCAAAAGCTGCATTATGGAAAGCTGATTAGGCACAATATGGAGCCCAAGTGGAACATGGGGCACATCCACAAGGTTTGCTCCAGGCTGCCAAGGGGTCAGGAAATATTATTAACCTCGAGTGTTGGCACCTATCGAATGGATTTCAGCTCAGAGACTGAAAATGTTCCATTTATGAGCATCCCAAAGTGGATCCTCACCCCTGGAAGTGTCCAGGGCTGGGTTGGACAGGGCCTGGAGCAGCCTGGGACACTGGAAGGTCTCCCTGGGTGGAACTGGATGAATTTCAGGTCCCTTCCAACCCAAATCATTCAGGGATTCAGCCTCAGCTGCACTGTGATTTTATGTTTATTCATCAGAAACCTTTAAATATATGAGATATTCAATACAGGCAAAACACAGGCCTTTAATAATAAACTTTCCAAATATTGCTCATCAGTTTGGCTTGGTTTCATACAGGAAAAAAGTAGTGGAGCTATAAATAAGGTGTCAAAATTAATAATGCCTTGCAATTATGCCTTGCATCCATATATATGTATATAAAATATATTCTATTAAGTATAATGATCTCCCACTGGCCAGCAAACATCAGAGGCAAGAACAATAAGAACAACTTCCAAGGAGGCATTAAAATCCTGAGTTCCCTAACAAGCTGGAACAAGGATAAAACATGCCATGACCTTACCCAGGTACAAGTCTTGTGCCTCTCTGAGTACCCAGGGACTTACAAAAATATCCCAAAAATCCTGGGAGATGAGGCAGCAAATTCTGTCAAGTGAATCTTTATTAAATCCTGATTGCTACCCTTGGAAGCAAAATGAATTTCCGATTATTGCTTGTGAAATGATGAAATTCTGGTGCTTAGATGGAATTAGTGTGGAAAAAGAAGCCACATGGGTGTTTTTTTTCCAGCAGGAAAAGCAAAATCATGGCCCAGGTGTTCCTGCAACAGCACCACTGTGGAGAGTTTTGTCAAAGAGTGGCTTGAGGAGAGGGGACACAGCCGAATTAATTTGGGAAAGATGTCCTAACTAGGGCAGAGACAGGCAGAGGCCTTTTTGTGTCTGTAGCAGGATAGAGAATGAAAAAGTACAAGACCATAGTTAGGTCCAAATCTTGCAGGTGTGAGATAATGTGTCCTTGATTGTCTCAAAACACGATAAAGAAATGGACAGTGAGGCAGGAGAGATAGAGAATGTAGTCTCAAAGCAATGTGGATGAGTTCATGCTATAGTTTAACCAATAGATTGCTTGGCTTACAGAATATTCATAAGCTTATTATTTGCTGTATAAGTGTTTGATACTTTCTTCAATAAACTGGACCAGAAGGACCTGAGGGACCAGGAGCAGACCGGACCTGAGGGCCTGTGATGAACCAACTGGTGTCCTGGTCCCCTTCCTTCGACACCACCTGGGGCTGGGTGGGCTCAGAGGAGTGATGGGGTCAGGCCAGGGCACAGCAGAACTCAGGATGCCCCAGGAAATGCTGATGGAGACCCCTGCTGTAGTGTGTTCTAAAAGTTTTTAGCTTGCTCCCCCATTTTCTGTATTGTATCCCCCTGTTTTCTATAAATGGTTCCTTCCTTTCCCAGTACTTCCCGCCATTGCTACCCTGTCAGTTAAGTTGCTATGGTAACCTTGCTATTTGTAGTTCCAGATATGTAATTGCTCCTCCCCTGTTTTCCCTTATCAGTGAAAGTTGTCTCCTCCCTGGGCCCAGTCAATCACTCCCTTTCTCCTCCCAGGTTTCCAGAACATTCTTTCCTCTGGGTGTTATGGTTGGCTGCCATCCTGGGGTCCCTCCTTTGCTTTATATTAGTTGGTTATTTAGGTATATCAATTATGTTTAGCACCTCCTAATATGTTTGTTTTGCCTTGGGTTTGTTTGGTGAGGGAAAGGCTCCATTTCCCTGAGTTCAGAGCTCCCTCCTGGCTTCTGGAATAGCCACAGTGGTTGAGCCCTGGCTGCAGAGGCACCCAAGTCCCTCACTCTCCGTGGATTTGCTTTTTCCATGGAGCTATTAAGCGACCTTAGACAGTCACTGGGGTGAGAGAAGGACGAGAATCTTGTTTCTTGATTAGAAGGCTTGATTTATTCATATATGATATATAATACATTATAACTATACTAAAAAGAATAAGAAGAGAAGTTGCAGAGAGCTGCTCAGCTAAGAATAGAATAGAAGGAATGAATAACAAAGTTCTGTGTGCAGGGAATCTGTCTCTGAGCTGCTCCTGTGATTGGCCTTTAATGGTACACAAGGAAGATGAGTTAATCACAGAGACACTTGCTACATTTCACAGCAGCTGATAACAATTGTTTACATTCTTCTTCTGGGGCTCTGCTTCTTAGAAGATGAACAAATGTGAAAGAAAGGATTTCTATGAAAAAATGTCTGTGACACCTGCCCATATCCTGATGCCCCGATGATGAGGAATTCCTTCCCTGTGCCTCATCCCTCTGGGGTGAGCTCCAGGCACAGCCTGGATCAAAGGCTCTGCTGTCTGCACTGAGGAAGTTTCCCTGATGGTTTCCATCTCCACTCTTCAATCAAAACGAGGAAAAGCTTTGGCAGGGCAGAAATAAAATCAAATCCTCCTAAAGCACTGTGCCCTTCAAGCTCTTCTTTGGTTGGGTTTCTCACCACCCCACCCTTTACATTTTTCTGTGATTTCCCGGTTCCTGTGGTTTAGCCATGGGATAAGTCTCCCAAACCTATGGATTAGCAGGCACGGGGATACAGGAATAAAGAGCTGCTTTTCCCTTTGAAGTGAGTGACTAAAGGCTGCCAGCTTGGAAAGAGGAAAAACACAAAACACCTTTGCCTTGTGTGCCAGCACAGCTCCTGTGGATCCTTCCCATGAGGAACTCTGCAGGCAGAGGTACTTATATTTTAATGTTTTATATATATGTAAATCTATAACTCATGTACATATTAATTGATCCCTGTGTAAATGGACATCCAGCTCACACCTGCCCTGTATGACACCCCCACACTGCAGCTCTTCCCTGAACACCCCAAAAGAAGATACTGCTATTATTATTATTATTATTATTATTATTATTATTATTATTATTACTTCCAGGAGCAAATACATTTTAAGGGATTTAATTATTTTAAGTTTCAATAGAGTTAGAGGAAGTTACTCTGAAACATGACACAAAATCCATGTGACTTTTCCAGGCATTAATAAGACTTTCCACACTTCCCAACCAAGCTTTTCTTTTCTATTTTTTTTGCAGCAAGACATTTTTAGGAGGCAAGTTCTGCAGGAGCAGCACAGGAATGGTGTCTCCATGAAAGCACAGCAGCTCAAGGACAGGAGCTCTTTCCCCTGGTTTTGCTCAGGGTGCAGCCACATTTCCACTGGAATATTCTCATTTATGCCACAACCTGCCCATGACTTTGGCAGGGGATTCCAGTCTGGGAGTTCCTCTGGGAACTTTACAGGAGAGAAGGAGAACAGCAGGGAAATCACTTGATAAATTGAGTGTTACTGATCAAAACCCTCTGCAACCAATACCAGCCTCGTGCTGACCCAACAGACTTTGGGTCAAAGATTATAAGCCCACACTTAATTTCAGTGCTGGAATTTGGAGTGCCTGCATTTCAATAGGAAAATAACCAAATTTCTGATGTTTGCTGGCATCTCTGTTTGGCTGAGGCTGGGAGAGCTGGGAATGGAGAGGAGAAGGATCCAGGGAGAGCTCAGGGCCTGAAGGGGCTCCAGGAGAGCTGAGAGGGGCTGGGGACAGGGATGGAGGGACAGCACACAGGGAATGGATTTAAGATGAAAATGGGGAGATTTAGATGGATATTGGGAAGGAATTCCTGGCTGGGAGGGTGGGGAGGCCCTGGAATGGAATTCCCAGATTTGCTGTGGCTGCCCCTGGATCCCTGCAGTGCCCCAGGCCAGGTTGGACACCCTGGGACAGTGACAGGTCCCTGCCATGACAGGGTGGCACTGGATCAGCTTTGAGTCCCTCTCAACAAACACCATTCCATGATTCTGTGATTTCCAGTCACATTACAGATTTATAAATTATTTCAAATTTATATTTTATATACATTTCAAATATATAAATATACATATATATATGTACATTTGTATGTACATATATATATAAATATACATATGTACATACATATGTATATTTATACATATGTATAAATATACATATGTATGTACATATGTATATTTATATACATATGTATATACAATATGTATATAAATATACAATATGTACATACATATATACATTGTATATTATATATATATAATATACAATATATATATACATATATATATATATATACACACATTGTATATTATATGTATATAATATACAATATGTACATACATATATAAATATACAAATATATACATTTCAAATTTATAAATTATCAAAGCTGAGACCGGAAGCAGCAAGGAAAACCCATTTCTTTCCAAATGGACAAAGGATGCCGTTTTCATTTTGCCACGAGAAGCAGAATCTGACATTTGCTGGAGCTCTGGGTGATCAGCAGTCCCCAGAGCTGCACTTTAAGCCCATTTTTGAGTGCCTGGGCTGCAGTTTAGGGGCAGGCAGGGTTTCAGAGCTCAGCTCTCGCTGGGCACTCAGGTGCATCCTCACTGCACATTGCACTCCCAGCGCTGCAGCCAAACAAAGCAATCAATGATTAACTGGCTCAGAAATTAAAATCACCTCTCTCTTGAGCAGGACAGCCTATTTTTCATTATTTCTGCAAAAGATGGCAGTGAAAAGTAACACAAAGTAACACAAACCCCAGTGCTGCCTCAGCACTACACTGAAAATAAGGAAAATTGCCAGAATGTTCTGTGTGTTGTACAGAAACAGAGGAGGCAGGTGCTGATTACTGGAGGCCACAAAGATTCACTAATTAACACCTCCAGCAAACGTGGCCTATCAAAGCAATCACTGGCAAAAACAAGAATTACAAGAAGAAAATCAATTTAAATCAATTACCATTGTTCACATACAAAGGAGCCAGTGACTGGGTCACATTCCTGGAAATCATGCTGCTCATCCCATGGGGGAAAATCATTCCCTCCAGCCTCGAGCAGTCTCACACTGAATTATCATGATTATCATGATTACTGCTCATTTATTATAATGTTCATTGAATAATCTTAATAAAATAATTAATTTCATATAATTTTCATTTTAATTTTCACCATTTTTAACATACTGCTCATTTATTATAATGGTTGCTCATTTATTATAATGTTCATTGAAAAATCTTAATAAAATAATTAATTTCATATAATTTTCATTTTAATTTTCACCATTTTTAACATACTGCTCATTTATTATAATGGTTGCTCATTTATTATAATTTTCAATTAAAGCATTCTGCTTTTCAGCCTATAGTTTGCAAATGAATCCTTACAATTTTCAACTTAAAAAGAAAATTCCTTACAATTTCCAACTTAAAAATTCCTGGGATCAAATCAGAATTTGAATCTTCCCACTTCCACTGCTGTCACAGAATCAGGAAATAAAAGTTTTGACAAAATGGAAGTTTGCCAGCACAGATTTAATAATATGGGAATCACCTCTGAAGCTCAACACCCTCTCACAGTGACCACCTGGGAGCTAAAAAATACAAGAAAACCAAAAATATTTTTCCACATTTAGGCAGGAGAGAAAAATCTGCTTTCCACCCACCCCACCTGCTCAGTGCACACCCCAATGTAAGATGGTTAAAGCCAAATAAAAGATAAATAATATTAATATAATCAATAACAAAATAATGTAAATAATACAATTTAGATCATATAATATCATTTAAATTATATAAATAATATAAATAAATAATTAGTAATATCAATAAACCCAGGGAATGGCTGGAGATGTTCAGCCCAGTGTGAGTGGAGCAGATCTGCAAATCCATTACAGCACAACCCCCCAAAAAATTCTGTATTTAACTAAAATATATTCTAAAAAAAATCTGTATTTAACTAAAATGTGTTCCAAAAATTCTGTATTTAACTAAAATATGGCCAAAATATCTGCTAAAAGTAAACCCAGCCTGGGCTGGACTTCCAGGGCTCACCTGCTGTCCAGACATTTTCCATTAGGAAGCAACTAAAATCCAGAATAACTCCCAATGGAAGCTGAATCAGTTTATATTTTCTGGGTTTTTCTGAGCCCTCAAGAATCCCCTCTGCATTTTCACCTTTGAGGAAGGAACTACTGAAAACTAAATACCCAATAGAGCTGTTTGAAAGCTTAAAAATGAGAACAAGCTGCCGGGCAGAAAGTAAATAATTTAGAATAGATTCAAACAATTAGGATTAAGCAGCTTGGTTTTGATTCTTTTTGTAAAAAGGACTGTTTGGTTATTCTGGGCTGTGTTTTGGAAATCATTTCTACCTTGTTTTTCTTGGGAAAACAATTTCACGCTACAAAAAAAGGCAGCGAGCGATGAAAAGCATTTGTTTCTTTCTAGTTCTTAAGTAAAACCAGCAATGTTGAGCAGGTCAGATATAATAAATACAGCTATTTCAAGGCAAAAGAAAAATGCTTTCCTGGCCTAACTTTGAGTGACAGGAGAAAATTTTTCCCAGCTTGAAACTCCGCTTTATTAAAAGTGCTCAATTTGATTTAATTGGATATATATATGGATATTTTCTATTGGGTTTTTCAAACCAATCCTCCACCACTGAAGGAACATTTTCAAGTGAGTGGATGTTGTGGACACCTTCAGAAGCTGTGCTGTGTGGCAGCCCATATTTTTGAATTTTGGGGACTTGGATTACCCCAGCAGGAAGGCGATGGGCCCTGAATGGAGCTTTTTGTTCAGCCCTTTAATCGCTTCCAGCACTTGCCCCAGCCCACAGGATCCGCACCAAATTCAGGCAGACGTGGAGGATTTCTCTGCAGATCCACTCAGTTCCACCAGCTGAACAATTTGGTTTCTGCAGGGGGAGGAGGGGACGGTGAGGCTGCTTAAAAGTTCATAATTATGGCTACAAACCTCCTCAAGTCCTGGGAAATTCCTGTTTTAATTCAAAAAAAATAATCATCCATCCTTGTTTCCTACACTATATCCTGGGAATGCAGGCTGCTAGGACAGAGATACAGAAATTTTTCAATCCAGTTTGCCATGTAACAAACCCTGGAGCTCAAACCCTCTGTGTTTCCTACACTATATCCTGGGAATGCAGGCTGCTAGGACATAAATACAGAAATACAGATATTTTTCAGTCCAGTTTGCCATGTAACAACCCTGGAGCTCAAACCCTCTGTGTTTCCTACACTATATCCTGGGAATGCAGGCTGCTAGGAGATAAATACAGAAATACAGATTTTTTTCAGTCCAGTTTGCCATGTAACAATCCAGGAGACCCTCTGTGTTTCCAACCCTATATCCTGGGAATGCAGGCTGCTAGGGGATAAATACAGAAATACAGATATTTTTCAGTCCAGTTTGCCATGTAACAGCTCAAACCCTCTGTGTTTC
Organism: Zonotrichia albicollis; assembly: GCF_047830755.1. Taxonomy (NCBI): domain Eukaryota; kingdom Metazoa; phylum Chordata; class Aves; order Passeriformes; family Passerellidae; genus Zonotrichia; species Zonotrichia albicollis. Next base: position 2,371,581 of record NC_133826.1, read on the forward strand.
CTACCCTATATCCTGGGAATGCAGGCTGCTGGGAGATAAATACAGAAATACAGATATTTTTCAGTCCAGTTTGCCATGTAACAGCTCAAACCCTCTGTGTTTCCAACCCTATATCCTGGGAATGCAGGCTGCTAGGAGATAAATACAGAAATACAGATATTTTTCAGTCCAGTTTGCCATGTAACAGCTCAAACCCTCTGTGTTTCCTACCCCATATCCTGGGAATGCAGGCTGCTAGGGGATAGATACAGAAATACAGATATTTTTCAGTCCAGTTTGCCATGTAACAACCCTGGAGCTCAAACCCTCTGTGTTTCCTACCCCATATCCTGGCAATGCAGGCTGCTAGGGGATAAATACAGAAATACAGATATTTTTCAGTCCAGTTTGCCATGTAACAACCCTGGAGACCTTCTGTGTTTCCTACACTATATCCTGGGAATGCAGGCTGTTAGGAGATAGATACAGAAATACAGATATTTTTCAGTCCAGTTTGCCATGTAACAGCTCAAACCCTCTGTGTTTCCTACCCCATATCCTGGGAATGCAGGCTGCTAGGAGATAAATACAGAAATACAGATATTTTTCAGTCCAGTTTGCCATGTAACAGCTCAAACCCTCTGTGTTTCCTACCCCATATCCTGGGAATGCAGGCTGCTAGGAGATAAATACAGAAATACAGATATTTTTCAGTCCAGTTTGCCATGTAACAACCCTGGAGCTCAAACCCTCTGTGTTTCCAACCCTATATCCTGGGAATGCAGGCTGCTAGGAGATAAATACAGAAATACAGATATTTTTCAATCCAGTTTGCCATGTAACAACCCTGGAGACCTTCTGTGTTTCCTACACTATATCCTGGGAATGCAGGCTGCTAGGACAGAGATACAGAAATTTTTCAATCCAGTTTGCCATGTAACAACCCTAAAGCTCAAACCCTCTGTGTTTCCAACCCTATATCCTGGGAATGCAGGCTGCTAGGACAGAGATACAGAAATACAGATATTTTTCAGTCCAGTTTGCCATGTAACAACCCTAAAGCTCAAACCCTGTGTGTTTCCTACACTATATCCTGGGAATGCAGGCTGCTAGGAGATAAATACAGATATTTTTCAATCCAGTTTGCCATGTAACAACCCTGGAGCTCAAACCCTCTGTGTTTCCTACACTATATCCTGGGAATGCAGGCTGCTAGGGGATAAATACAGAAATACAGATATTTTTCAGTCCAGTTTGCCATGTAACAACCCTGGAGCTCAAACCCTCTGTGTTTCCAACCCTATATCCTGGGAATGCAGGCTGCTAGGACAGAGATACAGAAATACAGATATTTTTCAATCCAGTTTGCCATGTAACAACGCTGGAGCTCAAACCCTCTGTGTTTCCTACCCTATATACTGGGAATGCAGATATTTTTCAGTCCAGTTTGCCATGGACTGGAGCTCAACCCTCTGTGTTTCCTGATGAAGACACCAAAACATTTCAGGCAGCTTGAAGCAATTCCTCTCCTCCCCGTTTGCCTCAGATTTGTTACTCAAAGTCCCCAAAAGGAGCTGGTAGGCAATTTGTACTCTTGCACTAAATTATTGTGGTTTAAAGCCACTCAGTGGGATCTTGTCACACTGATCCTGTCCCACACACAAAGGGAAGGATTTCTGTGCCCCAAAATGATCAGGGAAGGGCAGAGAGGGTGGTGGGAGATCCCCAGAGGGAGCTGGGCCTTGCTGAAGGTGAGACCCCACTGCTTCCAACCCTGGGAATGCAGGCTGCTGGCAGATAAATACAGAAATACAGATTTTTAAAGTCCAGTTTGCCATGTAACAACTCAAATCTTCTGTGTGATTCCTATTTTTTTTAATTCAAATAGAAAAATTCTCAGGACTTGGGGAGGTTTGTCTGGAGGATATTCCAGGCAGGAATCTCCCGATGGGCTCTCCCTTCCCCACTCTGCAGAGGGATGGAGATTTGGGAAGAAAATTCCCCCTGTGAGGGCTGGGCAGTGCTGTGGGAGAGGTTTGGGCTGGAGCTGGTGAGAACCACTCAGATTCCAGCCCCAAATTCCAGCCCCACGCTCCTCATTTGGAAGCAATTGCCCCCTGCCATCCATCAGGAGGGCCCACAGCAGACAGCTTTGTGAAGTGGAAAAAAACGAGTTCTTAATTTATATATGACAATTAAACCAAATTGGATTGATTTCTTCTTTTTCTCCTTTTTTTTTTATTTTTTTTTGGAAGACTTTAAAATGAACTGTAAGTCAGAAGATCTGCCAAGGCTCCCTTCCCTAATTAAACACATAACTGGGATTAAAAACCTTTTTAATGCAGCTGCTGAGAGCCTGTGGAATTGTGGAGATGTATAGTTTGTGGGAAACATTGTGTTCCTTCTTGGATTCTTCAGCTTTCAGAAAAGACAGCATGTGAAAACTTTCCATAAATACAAACTGGGGTTTCCAATTAAACTACTGTCACTTCTATAGAATAAGCGAGAAGCCAAATGAAAGCTTACACAAATATTTTTCAAGTTAAAGTAACCAGTTTCAAATGAAATACACGACTTCTCACTGCAGCCATACCTTTAGTAACTCAAGCAACACTTTTTTTAAATAAGCCATAAAATATTCCTGATTTAGACACGACATTGCCACCAAGAGATTGCAAAACACCAAGGGTGTGGGTAATAAAAGAGATAAATCTGAACTTTAGAAGGAAATTCCTTCTCTAGCTCAGAGTTCAGAGCAAGATATGGATATTTCTCACCAAAAACTCCTTTTTGCCCTCCAATTTAGGAGTTTATTTATCACTGTTGATTAATAGGGAAGAGGGAGGGTGAGAGTTTGATCCAGAACTCCCTCCATCCTACTGGAAGTGCACAATATGATAGAAATAATAGAATATTATTGTATTACTAATAGAAATTAAAATAATAGAAGTATTAACGATAGAAATTAAAATAATAGAATATTTCAATTGCTTGCCCAAGGATCTGAAGCATTCCCCGTGCAGCATTTCTGGTTTATGGCTCTGCAAGAACACAGCTCTGCAGGTATTACACGCTCAAAGCTCTCCAGCTTAGAAAAACAGAACAACTGAGAAATATCAAAGACTTAATCCTGTGGAAACAGCTCTGTCTTTGAGAAATCCAAGTGTTTCCAGCCCTCGAGGAGCCGATTTCGGGTACATTGGTAAGGCCCAGATGGGTCAGGCTGACTCACACTCACATCACCTCATTCCCAGCATCCCCAGCCAGGCTCTCTCTGGAACCCAGCCCCAGCCATGGAATGCCTTCTGCAAAATCCTTCCTACCTGCTTGGATCGTTTTGAATTAATGGATGGGGCAGCCAGCGGCTCCTGCAGTCCCCAGTGCAGCCACTCCCCCCTTCACCCCAACTCTGCTACAATGGGCTCATTGTGGGATCTCTTCCATCAAATCCTGGAATTAATAACCTGGCTCCAGCTCCAGGAGCTCAGTGCCTGTGTCCCAGCTGGGGTGACCTGAGCCAAGGGACACTCCGGGGCTCTCCATTCCACCCAACCCCAGGGAAGAGCAGGTCTTTAGCAGGGAATGGCCTTTGGCATTCCCTGATGTGGATCTGGGTGTCTGCCATTGTCCCAGAGGGGTTTTCACCTCTTTTCCGAGCAGCTGGAGGCCCCTTTGTGCCGCTCACACCTCTGGGAAGGACCAGGGCACTGAGGGGAAATGGGCTCTTCATTGCCATTAACACCTCCTGCCTTTGTCATGGAACACCTGGGGATTCACAGAACACAACAGAGGAGCCTGTGAGGGCCTCCAGGGCCCTTTGCAGACCTCCCTGGATCACAGCTAAGGAATTAAAGTGACATTATGGCTTTTCTGATTTCAGCAGAAATTCCCCAAGCTGGCTCCCAGCTCATCTCCTGTGCACAATTCCCTGCTGGGGAGATCCTTCCCATCTTTCCACTGATGCCTTGTGCAGAGCTCCAGAATAAAGCAGGGATTGATTCACAGGATCTCCTCCATGGATCCCCCTTGGGCAGCCCCAGAGCCCAGCCAGGGCTGCACCCAAGATGAACCAAAATGGCCCCAAAATGCACGAGGGGCACGGGCTCTGTCCCTGGGATCAGTTCTGCTCCATTTGCACCTTGCAGTTCATTGTCCCATCCCAGCTTCAGCCCAGGCAGTCCCACCCTGCTTGTTTTTCTCTCTCCAGCCCACGGGGTTTGTGCTCTGGGCTGAGATTTGGGTCATTTGTCCTTGGTGCCCAGCTGGAGCAGGAATTGTTTTGTCTCCTGCTCTGTGCACAGAGCTCAGCATCCCTGATGTGAGCCCAGCCCCACACACTAAAGCAGAATGTGAAAATACAAAAGCCAAACCTGAGCTATCAGCACACTTGACACACTGAAGCCTTCATCAGAGCAGATTCCCTCTGGGATTCTCAGTCCCAAAGGGATGTGGCAAAGGCTACTGGAATCCCCTGGTGCACAAGCCGCTGCAGCCATTCTGCAAAGCTCAATATTTGTTTTACAGACATCTCCCGAGGTGAAAAATGGCTCTACTTCATTGTTAAAAGACAATGTCGCAGGCAGTTAATCTCCACCATTTATTTTATATCATCCAAACCAAAATATTGACACATCTGGACAAACTCAGCGCAAAGAAAGAGCACATTCCCAAAGCATTCATGAACACAAGCAGCAGATCATAAATTGTAACTATCCAGAACTGACCCCAATTAAGGGCTCTGCCCAGGGAGGAGGCAGGCAGCACTCGGGCTGGCTTCATTCAGCACATCCATAGAAATTCGAAAGGTTAAATTAAAAATATCAGCAGCTTGTTGGATTGGCCTCTCCTGAGCCCCAGAGTTAAGACAGTCTAAGCTACAATAAACCCCCCCAGGGTAGGTCAAATATTTATTCCATTGTTGTGCCCAAGAGACTCCCACAAACTCAGGAAAAAGCATTTAACTGTTTCACTCAGCCTGAGCTCAGGATTGCACATTCCTGAGAGGCTCCTGCTGGGATTCAGCAGCAGGGAAATTCGGGATGAGCCCATCCAGGAGCTCAGCTGGAGTTTGTGCTGCTCATGGTGAAAAGGTGAATTCTGCCAATCCTTCCTGAAGGGAATTTGTGCTGCAAGGCCCAGAGCTGCCAGCTGTGCCCTGGGAGTCATGGGAGATTATTAACTCCGGTTTTAAACCCAGAAATACTTAAGAGACAATGAAAAAAAATCCAACAATGAAATGCAGAAATATTTTTTAAAGACCCTACACCACCTCCAAATTTTTCTCTCCTGTACCTTAAATAAATCCTGCCAAGTTGATGACTGTGAGATTGCTGGCTCTGAGAGCAGGATCAGGACAATGAACATCATCACTATTTCAAAACAGCAGAGAGAAGGAAAAAGAAATTTCTAGACAGAAACCTCCAGCTGAGCTGGGATGTCTCCTGATGGCAAAGACAAGCACCCAAATAACACAACATTTCAGTTTATCCTCTCTAAATGACACTAATGGAAACCATGACCTTGACATTTCCATTGCTGTGCTCTTTTAAAAGACAACACAAAAGCAGGGATTCATTTAGTTTATCTTTATTTTTAGGAAAATACTTCTTTGCCATCAGTAATAAGATCTCGCCACTGTCTGACCTCAAAGGAAACCTAAACAACGATTTCTGCACCACTGTGCAAATGATAAAAAAGTCCAGCAGCATTCCTTCCCATTGTGTCTTATTTTCCAATAAAGAGGTACTTTCCTGGCATCAAAAACCCCTCAGAATTTAACATTCCCTTTAAAATACCTCCAGCAAGTCACTCAACCTGAACATAAAAGCTGGGCATTAACTGACTTTAGCCATCTTCCTTTCTCTGTAAATAAATGAAAGGAAACAGCCTCTGAGTGAGGAAAACCCCATGCAGCTGAATTACAAATTCAGATTTGGGGACTGCAGGCTCACACAAAGCTGTGTGTGTTACTCAGCCCTTATCTGTAATTAATATCAGCCCTGGATTGGGTTATGCTTATTGACACAAACAGCCTCCAAGCAAACCAGAGGTAATGGTTAATAATTAATTACAAGCATCTGGAACAACAAATTGATAGAACAAAATCACATCATTATAAATTGAAAACTCCATCTGAATAATGTAAGGAAAATTTCTCTGTCTGAAAACATCAAATTAATTTATGCTAAGAAAGAGAGGCATGTCCAAAATCATTCTGTGGACTTCATCATTCTTAAATTTACCTAATTGAAAAGAATTAGGGAAAGCACAGGTAATAAGTGTACTACCAAATTCAGCACTATTTGTAGCAATATTAGGGTGAAAGGTTCTGAACCATGTTATTACTTTAATTGGAAGTATCATTTTAAAATGCTGTCTTTGAAAACTTTAGGATTATTTTTTCCCATTGACACAACCTCAGCAAAAGCCACAGTGTGTGACATTTAATATAATTGGCAATATAAAAGGCACAAAATGACCAACTATCTTTTGTTACAAAGCTTTTTAAGGCTAAAATATCCAATTAAGAAAAGACACCTAAATTATTTTCACTTTTAACCCAATAACTGATCACCTGCAGCCTGCAGTGTGGACTTTTCTGTCCAATTACATAATATCATCCCAAACCTATGGAGAAGAAGGTGAAGAAGAAGAAGAAGGTGAAGAAGAAAGAAGAAGAAGAAGGTGAAGAAGAAGAAGAAGAAGAAGAAGAAGAAGAAGAAGAAGAAGAAGGTGAAGAAGGTGAAGAAGAAGAAAGAAGAAGAAGAAAGAAGAAGAAGGTGAAGAAGAAGAAGACGAAGAAGAAGAAGAAGAAGGTGAAGAAGGTGAAGAAGAAGAAGAAGAAGGTGAAGAAGGTGAAGAAGAAGAAAGAAGAAGAAGAAAGAAGAAGAAGGTGAAGAAGGTGAAGAAGAAGAAAGAAGAAGAAGAAAGAAGAAGAAGGTGAAGAAGGTGAAGAAGAAGAAAGAAGAAGAAGAAAGAAGAAGAAGGTGAAGAAGGTGAAGAAGAAGAAGAAGGTGAAGAAGAAGAAAGAAGAAGAAGAAAGAAGAAGAAGGTGAAGAAGGTGAAGAAGAAGAAGAAGAAGAAGAAGGTGAAGAAGGTGAAGAAGGTGAAGAAGGAGAAGAAGAAGAAGAAGAAGAAGAAGAAGAAGGTGAAGAAGGTGAAGAAGGTGAAGAAGAAGAAAGAAGAAGAAGAAGAAAGAAGAAGGTGAAGAAGGTGAAGAAGAAGAAGAAGGTGAAGAAGAAGGTGGAGGAGAAGGAGGAGAAGGAGGAGATAAAGAAGATAAAGAAGAAGATAAAGAAGAACAACCAGCCTCCACGCTAAAACCTCCATCTTGCCCCATATATATTGCTGTATTCTAGCCTGATATATATTGCTTTATTTTCTAAAACCCCAAACTTTTAAGTTTGAACCCAGAGCTCCAAGAGTGGCTCATCCCAGCTGGGCAGTGAGCACAGATCGGCCCCTCCTGGCTCCCTGCAAGGGTTAAAGCCCAGGCAAGCAGGGCTTTGGCCCAGGCACTCACTTGGATAAAATCAGATTTATTCTCAGCAATTACTGCAGCCCCTTGCAGCTTTCAGGCAGCAAATAAAGGAAAGCAGCTCCATAGGCTGCTGGGGTGAGACTGATGATGATCTATGGCTGCCACTGGAAGTGCTTGGGAATGCTGCCCTGTGCCTGGCTCTGGCACTGCCCTGCACCAGGAGCTCCAGTGGCTGGAGCTGCCGCTCACAATCATTTCTTTTGTTGCCCAGATTTTGTTGTTTGGCCAAGTCCTTGCTTGGCTTCTGCTGTGGAGAGAAGGCCAACACTCAGCCACCATTCAGAGGTCGTGTGGGCTTCAATTTCTGTGTGCAACAGGCTTTAGAAACTGCAACTCCTCAGGCAAGCCTTGGATTTATTGCTCTGACACCAGCACTGCACTCAGGCAATGAAATGAGCAGAAGAAAAGAACAGATTCCAGGGCTGTGACATTTTGCCCAACTTCCCTGACACAAGCACAGCAAAGAAAAAGAATCTCAGTGCTGATGTTCATGCTCTTGTTGGGTCAATATCCACTGCTTTCTTTGGAAGATAAACAGCAGAGGAAAGCGCTGTGGTGAGCAGATATTACAACACAAACTCTGCTGCACAATTCAGAGACCGCTTCAGTGGGCAGGCAGAGAAATGAGTGTGGCAGCTGAGTGATTGGGAAAAGGCCCAGTTGTCCTGCAGATATGGTGTCCAACAGCACATCCAACAAAAAATGAGCAGGACAAACACGGAGAAGAGAATCCTTATCTTTCTGCTGCCTACCTGAATCAAATCACTTGTGTTTTTATCAAATTGCAATTATTTAAAAATATTTAATTTAATCCAAAAGCAGCTCACCCCAACACCCCAAAAACTCAGCACTGAGCAGTTCATCCAGCAGATTTTGGGAGTGGATGTGTGAAATCTCAGAGCTGCTGGATTCCTGGGTGCTGTCCACATTCAGTGGCATCTAGATCTCCCCTCTCATGGATTTACAGCTGTGCCGTGTGTGGGTACCAGTCCAGATTCCACATGTTTCAAACAGATTTCGAAGGTAAAATGCCATGTGAGCCAGCAAGAAGAAAACAGCTTCTTATTTGCTCTTTTTAACAGCAACTCGAAGGAATTGCAGTTTTTACCAAAAGCAGCTGTGGGGAAATAGAACAAAGTGCAGATTTTCTCACAAAAAACCCCAAAGGCTTCCACCATGGGGGTGTCTTATCAGAGAACAGGCTGAGCTGGAAGGAACCCATCAGGATCAGAGTCCAGCTCCTGTCCCTGCCCTGGACACTGCAAGAATCCCACCCTGAGCAGAGAACACAGCAAAGAACAGCACAGAGGAATCACAACTAGAAATCACAAGTCTGCATTAAAGCATTTCCCAAATGAAACATGTATAATTATTAGAAAAGGAGGAAAGGGAATAAGCCCAAATGAAACATGTATAATTATTAAAAAAGGAGGAAAGGGAATAAGCCCAGAGGAATAGGCCCAGAGGAGTAAGGCCTGAGCCCATCCACCCTGCAGAGGGCACGGGGATCAGCTGCAGTCCCTGAGGTGGGTGGGTGCCCTGAGGAGCACTCACACCGTGCCAGCCTCAAGGAATCTGCTGGATTTTTGGTGTTGCTGTTCCTTTCCAGTCATAACCCAGAGAGCTGGGTTCAGAAGCCGCCACCACCAAGCCATTCCCCATTGCTGCACTGTCCCTCACAGCGCCACGGCCGCCCCATTGCTGCACTGTCCCTCACAGCGCCACGGCCGCCCCATTGCTGCTCTGTCCCTCACAGCGCCACGGCCGTCGCTGATCAGCAGCAGGCAGGGGCAGAGCCGCAGCTCCGAGCGCTCTAATTACAAGACAAAAAGCCCACCAGCAGCAGAACCACCCCGGTACAGCCCCACTGAGCTCCCTCCCGGAGCAGCCCCAACAATGGGCCCATTGTTCTGCGGCCTCATCTCTGCCCAGGGCCACCCACATCTTCCCCACTCCAGGGAGAAGTCAGCATCTTCCAGCTCAATAGACAGCCGGGCAGAGGGGAAAGCATCTTTACAAGGCTCCTTCATTTTTCTTGGATAAGAGCAGAGCTCAGCCTTTGCCTCCAAGCCAAAGCCCTGAAAGGAAGAGAATGAGTTGGAAGTTTTGAGGATGGACAAGCCCCCGACACTGAGAAATTCTGTATCACACAAGATTGATTTCCTCCAAGTACAAGAGGCCTCGGGTGAAAACGATCCTTCACAGCCCCGTGGCCCGGAGCCAGCAGGAGGCTGAGACACAAAGGAGGCATCGTGCTTGCCTCGAGATGTCAGGAGCTTTTGATAAATTCTAATTCATTCTGGTAAATGAAAAATTCCTGGGATCTTTCCTTCATGTTAACATGTGCAGTCATATTTCAAGTTTATATAAATTACACTAAAAACAGCTTTTAAAAAAATGAGTCAGTCCTTCCCTCTCTTTTTTTTTTTTTTTTAAGTTTAAAATGTTCTATTTCTTTTTTATAAGAAAGGAAAACTAAATGCAACCAGCCCTAAAAATGCTGGAGAGGAAAACAACAGAAATAATGTGACTTGCCAGACAAAGTCCAAACAAACCTGTCCAAAATCCAAGTACCCAGCACCAAATACCTGCTGTGAGCAGGGGAACAGAGCAGGCCTAGGAAGTTTAAAGCCTTTTCAGGGTTCACCTACAGACCAAAAGAAGTTGTGGAAATAAGATTTGCCAGATGTCCCAATATAAATCAGGATTTTTAATATTGCTCCTGACGTGCCATTAAGCTCACCAAGATTTCCTCCCGTGCCATGTGGCAGAGTTGTCATAAAACTCAGGCACACGTGGGCAGAGGGGGACAAGGGAGGAGCTGAATTCAGCCCCTTCAGCTTTCCATGCCTGAAGAGAGGCAGGAGAACAAGGAGCCAAAGAAAACCAGGCTGGATGTAAAATAAAGACACAAAAAGAGCGAATGCAGCCCAGATGGGTGAGGCAGCACAGACCCTGCAGGTTGCTCCAGGAGAAAAGATCAGGACTCTGAACTTGTCTAGAGGGGAAAGGGGAAAAAAGGATATTTTTTATCATGCTCACTTCAAGATAAACTTTCTGTAGCCTAAAATAAGCCCTCCTGTTGTAGTACATTCAAATCAGTCTGATAGTGTCATGTGGAAGGGACACAGGCTTGTCCTGGATGTAAGGTCACTGCTATCCAACAAATCCACTTCTCCTTACACTAAAAACAATATTCCCCACCCTCTCATCAGTGAGCACTTAGCCCTCAGAAGAAAGCTTTTTCTTTTCTTTCTTTTTTTTTTTTCCTTTTAAATGAGAATATTTACAACAGGTAATAGGGAAACTTAATCAGCCCTTGGAAAGCATTTAGGGATAAAGAGGTGCACAGAGTGAGTGCTCTCCCCTTCCCCAGCAGAAACGGGATATTTCTGCAGAGAGTTTATCATGTCCACCGAACACCTGCCTCCACTTAACCCTTTGGGGACTTTCTGCTTCAGCTGCTTTCTTCAATGGGCTGAGTAGATCAACAAGGCTCTAAATTCTTCACAAACTTGTCTTCCCCCTGCCTCTTTTCAACAATATCTTACCAGACACTCTTTCAACGCAGGGTCTCCATCCTTATGGCTTTCCAAAAGACTCCAGCTGAGGGATCACAGAAAGTCAGGACAAGGCAGTTTTGTTGCTGCCAAGGATTTGAGCTCAGATCCCCCCGTTCGTTGTGTCAATCACTTGTCTGGGCTGGGTCAAGAGTTATTCCCAGCTCCAGATGCAATCCAGGGTTTTGCAGTCTCTGTCTCCTGAGCCTCCATGCTCCACACACTGCTCTGGATCCAGGCACAAATGTGCAAAATTCTTGCAATATATAAAGTTATGCAAGTGTATTACCAATATTCATACAATTCATCCTCATCTCTGTGTGTATGTAAAATTTTCAGCAGATTTCTTTGGGCACTTATGTTTTTAAGAAATGTTCAAAAGCAATGAGCTTACTGAGAAAAAAAACAGGGGAAACACCACAAAGGAAAATGAGCGTGGGGCTCCATTAATATGAAAGTCAAATATTTTGTGTTTTATTGGGAGGTTCATGTAAAATACTTGAATTCAGTGAACAGCAGCAGCAAGAAGCTGACAGCAGAAATCAGGTCCTGTGCCTTTGCTGTTTGCACAGAACACCACAGAGGTGCTTTAAAGAGATAAAAATGACATTCACCCCACTCCAAACTTCCCTTCTCAAGAAAAGTGAGATAAGATTATCTCAGCACACAATTGTGAGTGTGCCCTATTTATTTACACACTTTATTCTGAACCATATTGAATGCTCCTAGTTGCAAGCAGCAAAGCTCCTTTCCCCCAGCCTTATTTAAATAAAACTGGTATTGTTACAGATTATTTTCATTTTTTAAGCCTAAATGCAGGGTAGTTGGAATTGGAAGGATATTTGTCTTGTGGAGCTGAGCGCTACAGAAATCTGCCATCAAAAGTACAATAGAAAATAGAGTTTGGTGGGAAGTTCAGCTGCTTCACTACCCTGCTCTGAATAGAGCAGAAAACTTCCATTAATTCCCTGCTGTTCCAGGCAGGGCAGGTCAATTCCCTCAGCCCCAGCCTGGAGACTCTTCCAGCAGGGCTGGATTAACCCTGTTCGTGCTGATCCAGGCAGCAGCGTGGCTTTCCAAAGCTCAGCTCCAAATCTGCAACGTGGACTGGCCAGTTATTCTAAATTCTGGCATAATCTGTGTGCCTTTCCAAAGCTCAGCTCCAAATCTGCAGCATGGACTGGCCAGTTATTCTAAATTCTGGGATAATCTGCATGGCTTTCCAAAGCTCAGCTCCAAATCTGCAGAGTGGACTGGCCAGTTATTCTAAATTCTGGGATAATCTGTGTGACTTTCCAAAGCTCAGCTCCAAATCTGCAGCATGGACTGGCCAGTTATTCTAAATTCTGGGATAATCTGCATGGCTTTCCAAAGCTCAGCCCCAAATTCTGCAGCATGGACTGGCCAGTTATTCTAAATTCTGGGATAATCTGCATGGCTTTCCAAAGCTCAGCTCCAAACTCTGCAGCATGGACTGGCCAGTTATTCTAAATTCTGGGATAATCTGTGTGCCTTTCCAAAGCTCAGCTCCAAATCTGCAACATGGACTGGCCAGTTATTCTAAATTCTGGGATAATCTGCATGGCTTTCCAAAACTCAGCTCCAAATCTGCAGCATGGACTGGCCAGTTATTCTAAATTCTGGGATACAAACTCTGCAGCATGGACTGGCCAGTTATTCTAAATTCTGGGATACAAACTCTGCAGCATGGACTGGCCAGTTATTCTAAATTCTGGGATACAAACTCTGCAGCATGGACTGGCCAGTTATTCTAAAGTCTGGGATAATCTGTGTGGCTTTCCAAAGCTCAGCTCCAAATCTGCAATGTGGACTGGCCAGTTATTCTAAATTCTGGCATAATCTGCATGGCTTTCCAAAGCTCAGCTCCAAATCGGCAACATGGACTGGCCAGTTATTCTAAATTCTGGGATAATCTGCATGGCCTTCCAAAGCTCAGCTCCAAACTCTGCAGCGTGGACTGGCCAGTTATTCTAAATTCTGGGATACAAACTCTGCAACATGGACTGGCCAGTTATTCTAAATTCTGGGATAATCTGCAGCTTCTCAGGCTGAGATCTGCCCATTATCAGGGCACTTACAGGGACAAAGTGTGGCAGTTTTGGCATAAAACACAACCTGGATTTCCAGAGTGGCAGCAGCTGAAAGCTCCCTGGAAAAATTCATTGTGCTTTACATGCCTTTTCTGCAAAGTGCCTCAAAACAGAGACATTTAACACAAAATATGTGAAAAAAATCTGCCTCAAGCACACCCCATGGAAAATTATTTGATAAACACCAACTCAGATCTAACATAACATTTTTTGCCATGTCAGATTTAAAAGCTGAATCACAAACCTGGCATTTTAACAACAGCATCAGGGCAGGTACCTGCTGAAAGTACTGCAAAAAATATATTGCTGTAAATTCAAGGTTTGCAACTAAAATCAGATTTATTTTATGGGGAAAAAAAGGCAAGAACTAAACAAGTGAAAGAAGATTTCCTAACTGGAGTTTGAAGCCACTCTGGAAGGGAGAGGGTTTGAGCTCTTTGTGCCTTGCAGAGTTTGGAATAAGGGGAGAGCAGGAGGAGGCAAAACCATTCCTTCATCCTCCTGCCCTGCATCCACCACTGGCCAGGCTGGAAAAGCTCTGCTCATTGCTGAGTTCCAGGTGCCAGCCTTGAACTCAGTTATTTTTATATATTTTTATATATTTTTAACAGAGTTATTTCACCTGTGCAGGGATCCATTCCCAGCTGTGCAAGGGGAATAGCACTTTTTGCCTGCCTAAGGAGAAACAGAACAAGGAAAATTATTTCAGTGTGATGAGGTTTTGGGGTATTTACAGTGATGAGAACTGTGAGGGCCAGAAAACAGGAGAAAATGGAGGTTTAGCCAAAAATCAGGATGGAAACCACTCCACAGTGCTTTGAAGTTCAGCTCAGCAGCAATATTGAATAAAATGGATGGATAATAAACCAAGTTCATCCCTCCTGGTGGTGTCAGCAGCCAAATACCTGCACAGAGAGAGAGCTGCCCTGAGCAATGCTCCCTTTCTGGGCTGAGACTCTGAACAAGCCCTCACTGGGCCCATCTGAGTGAAATTCTGGCAGCCCAGTGCTCAGAGGTGCAGAGCTTTTGGCATCCCAAGCTCCAGAACCTCAGGAAAATCTGAAGTGAGCTGCTGTGCCCAGCTCAAATCCCTCCTCTCCTCAGTGAGGATGACACTCCAAGCACATGTTTAATAAATATCCAAATGTGTCTTTCCAATGGAAAAAAAAAAAAAACACATTTAGAAATGCTTAACTGGCTGTGGGAAAGAATTCATGTTCAGGAGAGGATCCAAAAGGGTGGCCACAAAAGTGCCCTGTGGATTTTGGGCAAGGCAGAAAGAAGAAGGGTCCAGGCTGTCTCCTTTTCTCTGCAGCTGCCCCGTGCTGTGCAAGGACTGAAAAATCTCTTCCCACTTACCACAGAAAGAACTAGGAAAGTGTCAGCAGTGCCAAAGCTCAGAGCATGACAAAGAAACCAACAAAACCCAACAAAACCAAAAGAAAAAAAAAACCAATTGCTATTTTCCCGAACAATTCTAGGAACACAAATATGGTTTTATAGATTTAAGTAAATTTTTTCTTAATGGAAACAAAAAATAAAAGAGAGCTGTAATACCCAAAAAGTTATATAAGCTCCAACAAAAGCTGGTTATTAAGAGGAAAGCTTTAACCACCTAAGGACCAGAATTTTTGCCAAGAAGCCAAGTGGCAGGCGGCTGCCACATGCCAGCAGGAGGAATTCATGGATCCAGGAGGAACTTGCTCCATTGTTTGAGAACTGATTTGCTAAGATATGGGCACTGGAAAAGCCAAAGGGCCTGAAACTTCCCTGCAGTGGTGGTGGCTGCATCCAGGCCCAGGCATCCCACCCACTCCTACTCGATTAACTACAGATGGCAGGGAAATGAGGGAGGAAAAACACAATATGCCACAGCTCTTTCCCACAGAGACTGAGCAATATCAGGGGATCACACTGGGTTATTTAAATCTGGGAGACTAAAAATACAGCTCTTTATTGCTCTGGAATGTGCAGCCCAAGAGCAGTTCCACAATGTGAGGTAACAAAGCTGAGGATGTGCCACAGTTCCTCCCTGTGCCCTGGGTTTGGTGTGCATTATGTTACTGCAGACCTTTTCCCCTCGGTAAAACAAACAAACAAACAGGCAAGCACATGCTACTAATTTTATTTACATTACACATTATCGAGCAAATCTATATTTGGGGTTCTTTCCAGACCACCAAGGCTCTCGTTACAGGGACTTTGCACTGAGCAGAGAAACAAAAAAACAGAAAAATCTTGTCATTTCAGAATGAAATAGATGCAGGGTAAGAATATGTTTATGAAAACCCAGGGGTGGGAAAGACACATTACCATCTCCAAAGGGGAATGTCTATTATCCATATATTATAAAATGTCCGGTTTTCGGCTGTTTGGATGGCCTGGAAAGGCCCGGGGTGGCCTTGGGGCAGCCGAGTATCAAAGGACGAGAAGAGGCTTCAGTTCTTCTTTCGGTTTTTATGTTTATTAATTGTTTATCTAAAAGATTTTCTTTCGGCCCGACAGAGCTCTGCTCAGCAGCCAGCCATGAGCACACTCCCTGCCCTCCGGGCGGTCACCTATCTTTATACCCATTGTTACGTGTGCAATATTTATCATTTCTCCCCAATCCTTTTTATTCTTATAGTCCGGTGTACTTTCAGTAATGACCAATCCCAAAGTGCCACCATCACCACAGAAGATGGAGGAGAAGAAGAAGAAGAAGAAGGACAGGACACGCCCCAATTCCTCCATCTTACTTCTCTAAACCCCCCTGTACAGAAATCCTAAACCCTGTGTTTCACTCTCTAATTAACTAATCCCTTCACCATTCACCCCGGTGAAACCCTCCTGTCCTCATACAGGTGTCGTCTCCTGTGTAGGATCAAAGTCCAGCCACCAGACACTTCTGGAACATTCCAGGACTCCCGAGCCCCCCAAGGGTGCTCTCGGTGACACCTCAGTCCTGAGGTGCTGAGATCCCACAATAAAATACCCATGC
The DNA here is from genome assembly GCF_047830755.1 of Zonotrichia albicollis. Classification (NCBI taxonomy): domain Eukaryota; kingdom Metazoa; phylum Chordata; class Aves; order Passeriformes; family Passerellidae; genus Zonotrichia; species Zonotrichia albicollis. The sequence continues at coordinate 2,387,751 of NC_133826.1, forward strand.
AGCAGACTCAGATCATTATAGTGACAGCAAATGTGCTCCTATCACTCACCCCCCCTCCAGGTGAGGAAACCTGGCAATCTGCAGTGCCATTTAAAGCTGACAGGGATCCCAGCAACAGCAGAGCCATCTCCAGCCAGCCAAGGCTGCTCAGGGCGAGCTCAAAGCTCCCATTGACTTCCCAAGGGCTGCAGCAACCTGTGCCCCCAGCCCAGTGCCAGGAATGTGATCCCCCAGCTCTGCCCTGTCCAATTTAAACATCTCCAGCACTGCAGCTTCAATAACCTCCCTTGCAGGATTATTCACTCCCAGGGATTTCACTCGTAGGAAACTCTGGAATTTAGCTGAGGTTTCCTTGTCTGCATTGGCTCCCTCCTATTTACAGCCGTGCCTTGCTCTAAATAACAGCCCTGTCCCTGCTGGTAGCACAAAGATGTGCACAAAACATCATCCCTTCACTGCAACAGGGCTTCATTTCCCCAAAATAAAAACCCAGAATTGATTTTGAACTTTTTCCTCCAGGCTTCAGCCCAGTTGGTTGAAATCTTTTCTTGGATATTAGAGATGTGCTCCCAGGGCAGTGCAGTGCCAGCCCCTGACCTTGCTGCTCCTGTGTCCCCTCCTCTTCACGTTCCTTTCAGCAGAAATCAGGTTTGGGGGATGTTTTTAGGAACAAATATCTATTTATTGCTGCCTAAATCCCTCTTCCTTCCTTTGTGACAGAGAAGGGAAAACAGGCAGGGGTTGGGTTGCAAGGCAGAGGTTGGAATAGGTGACCCCAGGTTCCCTGGGGCAGCATTACAAGGATTCCACAATTTATAAAATTCAGGCATTCTGCATCATGGAAAACAGCAGGACTCTGGCACAACTGACTGACACCATTACACAGCACACAAACCTCCTTACCTAAAGTCTGATTAGTAAATATTAAAAGGCTGAGTTTGATCTCTCCAGAACAGCAGCAGATTTCATAAACAGGGTGATGTCAGATGGAGATTACTGGGGAAAAAAAAAAAACTGCAATGGAAGGAAGAAAAACTAAACACAGCCCAAGACTCCTGAGATTACAGGTCAGCCCATTTGAATAAAAAATTGAGTATTAAAGAAGGGGTGGGCTGTGTGTGTCTCCATGTATTTTGGGGGGAAGGAGGAAGGGGAAAGGGGAAAGCAGCACTGGTTATTTGAGCAGGCCATGCCTTTTTTCTTGGCAATCTCTGCCTTCTCTTTTCAACAGACACATCCTTTGGGGCCTGAATTGTGAGTTAGACACATGTCCAGAGAGAAACAGGCCTCTGTTTTCTGTAGAACAACAGACTACTTATTTTTCAGTACAGACAACCCCTCCTATCTGGTATTTAACTTAGATGTAAACTAGTCCCAGCAGAGCTACCCCTCTTAATGGCTCACACAACCCTGAAAAACAGATTTTTTTCTGCTCTTGGACTGGGCTCATCACTGGTGCATTAACTCAAAACGACAGTGAGCCCAAGTCTGTTCAGTTCTGTGGGCTGGTGTGGAGTGATGAGGCTTCTTGGCAGACCTGAACTACTTGGGAAGGCAGAAGTGAATCAAAGACTATTACACAGATAGAGCAAAAACATGAGAGAGATTCTGACATGCTCAATCCCTTCAGAATGTTTGATCTTCTGCTGTTCTCCAGTGACTCATGTGATTAATAAAGGAGATATATTTGTCATCTCCTTGGACAGAGCTAGAGATGTACTTTGCTAGGAGCAAAACCAAACAGGCTTTGAGAGAAACAGCTCAGGTGAGCGAATCCCACCCACAGCAGCAGGGATGTGCAGGAACTCCCTTTTTTATGGGAATTCCCAGGAGCAAGGACAGCAGGAGCTCTCAGCATCATGGAACACAGTTTAGGTCTGAATCATGCTTGTTTGTGAATGTTCATATCAAAAAGCATTTTATACTCCAGCAGGAGAAAAACTTAGCTATGATACCGTTATTGCTTTAATTAAGGAGTGTGTTTGTAAAGGTCTGCATAAACAGGTGAGGGAAATATTGGCAAAGACTAAATGGAAGCTTTGGTTTCTCTGGGATCCCTTCAGAGCCACCAAGATATCCAGGGTGAAAGAGATGGGGCCGTGCTCCTCCCAGACTGCGTCCTAACAGATGTAAATCTAATTTCTTGTTAAAACACAGCCCTCACAGCCTCCCAGGACCATGAAAGGCTTTATTCTCCTCACCCTGGCAAGTTTTCTCTCTCATATCTAAATTAAGCCCATTCTGCTTTAAATTAAGTCAAATATCTTTTGCCTTAGCAATCACTGCCATTGGGAATAAGCTGTTCTGTCCTTCCTTGTAAGAGCTGATGCAGTAACAACTCACAATATATCCTGTTTTTTCCACTTTCGCTCCTTTTTGGTGATGCAATCAATATCCTTTTTAATTTTCTTTTTCCTCCTTTGTGGTGATGCAATCAATGTCCTTTTTTGCCTTTTTTCTCCTTTTTGGTGATGCAATCAATATCCTTTTTTTTTCCTTTTTCCTCCTTTTTGATGATGTAAACAATATCTTTTTTTTTCCTTTTTGGTGATGAAATCAATATCCTTTTTTTTCCTTTTTCCTCCTTTTTGGTGATGTAAACAATATCTTTTTGTTTCCTTTTTGGTGATGAAATCAATATCCCTTTTCTTCCTTTTTCCTCCTTTTTGGTGATGCAATCAATATCCTTTTTTTTTCCTTTTTGGTGATGCAATCAATATTCTTTTTTTCCTTTTTTGCATTTACACAGCTGGCTTCTCCTTCAGGAGTTCTACACATTGCACTTAGTCCATCTTTATTCTATTTCTCTAGTTTAGCAATGTAATAGATACATATATCATAATATTGGCTTTTTGCAAATATTAAAATGGATTTTATATGCGTGATGTTAAAGTTAACTTTGTTATAAAGATATAGTTTGTGTTTCTGCTGTTATTTAAGCTCAGCCATAGTAGTGCAATAGCTGATATCAGTGTGTTTGTGTTAAAGTGCCTGTTTGGATGGGATAACACCCAGTGCACACAGGATGAGGACACCTGGACAGATATCCCAGCTATCAGCACTCACCCTCTGTAGGCAGAGTAAAACCAAGGCCCAAAAAGTGGAAGTGATAAGGAGAAGCCAAAACCACAGCCAGGAAACATACGTGCTCTGAAAAGGCAGGCCAAGGAGGGGCCATGTAAAATAGTGATGGAAAATGTAAACTAGTTTATGGATATGCATGAGGGGCTATGAATATGCAGCAGGCTGATGTCATTAAAAGCAATTTTAGGGGTATCCCCGAAGATGACAGTGTGGGCTGTAATCTTTGCTTTACTTTGTCTCCTCATTGTCCTTTATTAAACTGTTTACATTTTCACAGGACAGCGAATGTGCTTTCACTGCAAGATCATTTTGAGCTGCCTCCTCTATGAATATGCAGCAGGCTGATGCCATTAAAAGGAATTTAAGGGGTATCCCCGAAGATGACAGTGTGGGCTGTAATCTTTGCTTTACTTTGTCTCCTCATTGTCCTTTATTAAACTGTTTACATTTTCACAGGACAGCGAATGTGCTTTCACAGCAAGATCATTTTGAGCCGCCTCCCATCCCTCCCGCCCAGCGTCCTCCAGCACCGCTGCTGCTCCCATTCCCAGTTTGCCCACCAGAACCAAACCAAGCCCAAGCCTTCCCAGATATTTGGAGGTTCTCTGTTTTCCCTGCATGGAAACCACTCCAGTGCTGCCTCCACAGAGCTTCACTCAGCCCCTGTGTCTGTCCCTGCCATCACAATTCACAGCAGCTCCAGACTCGTCCCGTGTCCCCCACAGGGCCTGACAAGCTGCCCTCAGGGGAAACGAGGCTGCCGGGACAGCATTCGGCCCTGACAAAACCATCTGAGCTCGCTATTTATCTCCTTGTTATCTCCCAGCTGCTTGCAAATGCTTTATCTGCTGTTAAGCAGATTGATGTTGAAATCCTCACACTCATTTTTTGCTTCCTTCCCAATTTTTTAGGGTCTCTCACTCCTCAGTCTGACCTGGGCTGAGCAACTTCCTCAGAGCTTGAGGAGCTGACGGGAGAAATCCCAAAACATCTAATTTATCCAAGCATTCCCTAACAGTTTTTTCTCATTCTAGGCTGAGATTGCAGCGCTGATGTCTCTGCATTCCTGGTGTCTGCTGGGTTTTTCAGGGCAGGGTCAAAAGCAGTGCAAAAAAAAAAAAAGAGCATTAAAGATTTCAGCCTTTGGTTTCACTCTCCAGAGCATTTCCTGTGCTCTGAGTCACAAGTCAGCATTTTCTCCTGGCTTTCTCTTCTCCTGCTCCCCTCATCATCACTTGGAGCTTCAATCCCATTCTGTGCCTCAGCTTTCCTGACTTTGTTGCTGTGTTTATCCTAAATTTTTATTCTGATCTCTCTTTAAAATACCTTCCTCTCCTATCCAGGGCCTCTCTCTCTCTTTTATTCACCCTCAGAATTCCCAAATAAAAAGTATAATAATGTTCTCCATAAGTAACTATAGAGTCCCTTCAATACTTTGCTTAGATTTACTTCCCATAAGAAATGAACTTTAGTCTAACAAATCACATATTTATCATATTAGGGATGATATAAAAATCTCATATTACCACATGATATTTTTATATCATCTCTATTTCTTAAAAACTTTGAACTCTATCATTCAAAATTGTTCATTAAAATACTTCCCAAAGCCACAACAGCAAATTTATAAGCATTTTTCTTATTTTATAATTGAGACAAGAGCATTTCAACCCCACACTGGGCAATTTCAAGAAATGCCACAAAATGCATTTATTTTATGAAGGTGAGAATTATTTTGAAATAATTACCACTTCCAAAAGGAAACTGATAATGATTTTTTCCTGACAACATCCCACTCCCCTCTCCAAACCCACTAAGCTGGGAATGGCTTTTGCAGGATTGGGAAGGACCTGCCCAGGAGGCAGTGGTTGAGAATTTGGGCTCGGGAACAAGGATTTATGTACGTGAGATGGCTCCATATGGCACACCTAGATAGGTCCCACACTACTTCCAAATAAAGAAATAAATCAAAATGCTTTGATCTTGGAATTTCAGTAAAAGAGACATGTGGAAGAGCAGATCCCCAGCTTTTATTCCTACACCTTATATGGGGTTTTTTTGGAAGATCATACAAGATTTAACTTCTACTCCTCAACAAAAGGAAAAAAAATACATAACGCACAGCAAAAAAAAAAAAAAAAATCAAAATTGTTTGTAAACAGTTCTGAACATCCTTGATCAAAACTGCTGCTAAAAAAATCAGTAACTTCTGGATACTATCACCAGAGAAATAAAAACTGAGTGCTCAGTATTTCTTTTCGATGGAACATTGAGAAGATTTGCTTTTTTCTGACGCTTGCCAAGCTGCAATAAGAACCATATTTTCTGCATGAAATTTAACACCCAGAAGAAACTGTAAAGGAGCAGAGGGTCTCCTGTCCCTCTACACTTATTACTGCTGTGAGCTCCATGAGCATATGGAAAGAACACTCTGGGTTGCCTGGAGATGATGTAAATACAGATAAGTGCATTCATCTGTTTAAAAATTAGTCAAAAGAAAAGAAAACCTCCAGATTTTATTAAATAAGTTATCACAAAAATATGAAAGTACATCTTTGCAGTGCATCAGTCCAGGCACATCATTTTTCACATGTTTTATATGTTTGGGGTTTATGTGCCTTTTCCTTTAGCTGCACTTCATGTTTCTCAGAACTCGGGGGAAAAAACAACTGAATATATCTGACACACAAAATTTATTTGGGTATTTCCCATTCTGATCCAACACATATCAATGGCCTAAGCTACATATTATCAGCCTCAAGAAAACCATTCAAGAAACAGCACCAAAGGATGACAGGTGGTCAAAACCTGCTTTTTATCCTTTTTCTGCTTTCCATCATCCAGCTCTTCCCCCTAATCCAGGCAAAGTGAGTGCAAATATTGACTCTAATACAGAAATTGTGCACATTTCTGCACGAGCAGCTCCTCTTCCATCCCTGGATCCCTGAGAAAAAGCAGCTGCTGCAGCCCAGAGCAGGGGAAATCCAAACAGATTACACTCAAGTGCTGCTTTAGGGGAGATTTAGGAGAGACCACAATAATCCTAAATCTGATCCCCTGCATGACACACGCCACAATTCCCTATTTCCAGTGGTTCTGCACACATCCCAGTGCTGCTGGGAGCACACTGTTCCCCAAGCCAGGCCTGATTTAAAGGCTCCCAAGTGATGAGGAGCCTCCCACATCATTTGACTGCTTGTTTTCCACAAATAGCTCCTTTCAAAGTGGAAAACTCACAGAAGAAAATGAAGTTGGCTCCCTTGAGTTCAAGCTGGAGATTTCAGAGTTTGTCCCCACTGCAAACCACACTGAGATGGGGAATTGCAGGAGCAAAGCTGGGATGCAGAACTGGGGCACCAGAAGATCCATGTGGGGAAAGGGCCTTGCCTGGAGCATCATCAGCTACAGAGAGCCTGTGCCAGACCCAAAATACCCAAAATAAATGATGTGTCTTCACAGCCAACCAGCCTGATTCATCTCTGCTGACTGAAGGCGGGGTATTTAAAACAAACTCTGAACAAAAATACCTTTTTTGTTTACAAGACTCTGCTCTCCAAGTGGTTGTCTCTGAAGATGGCATTTTCCAGCCAGCTCAGGCCTCTGGATGCTGTGAGGGATCCTTTGGGAATGCACCTGGGTGGCTCCAGGACCTGGAGTTGTGTCAGTGTCACTGTCAGAGCCCCAACCCTTCCCCAGGGGCTGTGCCATGGATCCCAAGGAAGATAACAGCACAGGGAATGGCTTTGTACCCAAAGAGCAAATTTGCCCTCAGCCTTCATTCTGAGCTGCTTTGGTGCAAAACTGCACAGCAAGATTAAATCTGCAGCAAAACCAGGATTAGTTCTGCCCAAGAGGAGGTAAGGAAGGACAAAAGCTGTTTCTATCCCAGAAAACATCCTGTCACCCCCTTTTCCCTGATCTCCCTGCCTGCCTTTATGACATTCAATCAAAAATTATATTTTGTTATAGCCCAGTCTTAAAAGTTTGGATGAAACCAAAAGAAACCTCCACTGGGCTGCAGGCTGTTAATGATACCGTGCTCTCCTCTGGCTCCCTGCCAGAGAGTGAACAGTGCCAACATTTGCAGACTTCCAACAGGAAATTAAATAACTGCCCTGTTGGAAATATAAACCCATTTACAGTGGTCAGGCTTGCATTTTCCAAAACAACGACACAGTTTGTGCACGTAAAGCTCGAGGAAAATTTGTCAGAAGATTCAGCCAAGCGAATATGAAACAAAGCCTGATGGAAAGGTGTTTCACCAGGTCCCCAAGTTAGAGCTTTGTCAGGTGTATTTCCTGCCCTGAGGCTTCTGGAGGAACAATTCTGGGCCCTTCAGTGAGTGCTGCACACACACAGCCCCCCATGGCTGGAGAGTAACAGAGCTCCTGCTTATTCCATCATTTGCTGTATTCTTTCATTTACTCCTCAAGAATTGTTTTGGGGAGCGTACATAAAGCGCTGCTGCAGGCTTGGGAGAGCCTGGGCTTGATTTTTAACCTCTTTGGTGACTTTTGGTCAAATCTCTGCTGCAGGCTACCCTTCCTCCTCTCAGATTCATGGAATCCTGGAATGGTTTGGGTTGGGAGGAACCTTGAAGCTCATCCTGTTTCAACCCTGCCACCTCCCACTGTGCCAGGCTGCTCCAGCCCGGCCTTGGCACTGCCAGGGATCCAGGGGCGGCCACAGCTGCTCTGGGCACCTGTGCCAGGGCCTGCCCATCCTCCCAGCCAGCAATTTATTCCTAATATCCAACCCAAACCTCCTGTCTTCAGTTTGAAGCCATTCTCCCTTCCCCTGTCACTAAACATCTTTGTAAAAAAGTTCCTCTTCATCTTTATTGAATATTTATTGAAGGGAGAGGCAAACTCCTATTTAGCTGCTGGAGTTTCACCCCTGCCATCACCACCACTGGGATCTATACTGTGAAAGTCCCAGGGAAAGGATTTCCAGCTCCTTCCCAGCAGTTTGGACAGCCTGGGCTGTGCCATAAACCTTGTCCAGGCCCCACAGGTACAGCCCACAATAAATATTATATTCTGGAAGCATTACTGATTAGCAAATTTGACTCTCATCTTCGCTCCTCTTCATCATCCAACTGTTGAAACTTTTTCCTCTGCTACCTCCCCTTCATCTCCCTGCTGCTGACACTTAGTCAGAAATCACACAGACACACAGTCCAGGAGAGTAGAGGCAGGCAGAATATTTAATATCTATATTGAATATAAGCAATAGAATTTCCACACTTAAAGGATTAAAAAACCATCCTTCACATTTTTGCAAGCACTAAGATAGTGATGACTGTAGTGTTGTTCTTTCTTTCTTGTTCTTTAATATGAATCCTTTGCACCTCACAAATGCAAACCAGCTACACCTTTTTATTAATGAAATTTCCCCACATTCACTGTAAATAGTCTGAAGTTGCAGGTACAGAATGCCCCCTGTGCCCCATAGTGCCACCTTGTATTTCTGCACAGCAGGGCCTTTCATTCAAGGATCTGAACCTGCATTACACAGGTGGGTGAACATGATTATCCAGCTTCAGTTGGATTGTTGAGAGTCCATGGCAAAGCTGCAGCAGAGTCATTCCCTGCAGGGCAGATTGATTTCCCTGGAGCCAGCACCCAGCCCTCTGCAGTAAAGACAACTTGCAAAAGAAAGAGTTTGTGGGACCAGCCCACTAAGAAAGTTCCTCCCACTAATCAAAGTCATATGCAAAGAATTGCTTGAAAAAAATCCTATTTCCTTAAGAAACTCTTCAAAAATGGATGGAAGACTCACAAGAAGAGATTATCTATGTTTGTGTTTTCAAGCCTCACCTCGAGTTTTGTGTGTATGCACATAAAGTTGTGCATGCATTTAATGCCAGTGAAATAGAAAGACACCTCTGCATCACTGCTTTTTTTGCTCCTTCTCCTTCTGCTCTTCCACCACTCAGGCTGGGTTGAGGCCCTTGGAAAACATGACCAGTGACAGCACTGCCCTGGCATGCAGTGATTTGCATCTTTCAGATTGCCATTCTGCAGAAGCCATTGGGCTTGGAGCAGGAACACAGGCCAGGAAAAAGCAGCAGGAGCATGTGGGATCTCAGCACCTCAGCACTGAGGTGTCACCGAGACCACCCTTGGGGGGCTCGGGAGTCCTGGAATGTTCCAGAAGTGTCTGGTGGCTGGACTTTGATCCTACACAGGAGACGACACCTGTATGAGGACAGGAGGGTTTCACCGGGGTGAATGGTGAAGGGATTAGTTAGTTAGAGAGTGAAACACAGGGTTTAGGATTTCTGTACAGGGGGGTTTAGAGAAGTAAGATGGAGGAATTGGGGCGTGTCCTGTCCTTCTTCTTCTTCTTCTTCTTCTCCTCCTCCATCTTCTGTGGTGATGGTGGCACTTTGAGATTGGTCATTACTAAAAGTGCACCGGGCAATAAGGGTGAAAGGTATTGGGGAAAAATGATAAATATTGTACACGTAACTTTGGGTATAAAGATAGGTGACCGCCCAGAGGGCAGGGAGTGTGCTCATGGCTGGCTGCTGAGCAGAGCTCTGTTGGGCCGAGAGAAAATCTTTTAGATAAACAATTAATAAACACCGAGACCGAGAAAAGAACTGAAGCCTCTTCTCGTCCTTTGAAACGCGGGCTGCCCCAAGGCCACCCCGGGCCTTTCCAGGCCATCCAAACAGCCGAAAACCAAACAGGAGCAGAGCCCTAAAAAGGCTCAGTGAGCTCCTGGGTGCCCAGCACAGCACCAAGCAGCAGCCAGGTCTCACTCTCAAGCCTCAGTGGTGTAAATGAAAACAAGGCCAAGTCTCAGGCGCTGCTCCAGCAAGGCACTCAGGCGGGATCTAACTTTAAACACAGAGCTGGGCCCGCCTAAATCCCTGCTCTGTTTACAGCCCCAGCCTAGGGGTAAGTGCTCTGCTGGACTGGGGCCTTGAGCAGGGATTGTTATTGAACACTTTCTTTGAGTTATCCTGCCAGTTCCTGGTGCCTCAGCAAACTCCATCTCTTTCCCATCCGCTGCATCCCCTGGTGTTCCTTGAACAAACACAGATGTCCCCAGTTTGAGCACTGACATTCTGCCACCACAGCCATCTAGGAACCGGCAGATACTACATGCAAAGGGGACCTGCTGTTTTCAGAGATTTCCTCTAGACAGGAGTAAATCAGCACCATTCACTGGCAAAGTGAAAAAAGGCAAAGTGGGGCAAAGGGAGAGGATAGGAAGGGGGAAATCAATGGAACAACGTAGGAAAGGGGAAATCAATGGAACAACGTAGGAAAGGGGAAATCAATGGAACAACATAATAAATGGGAAATCAACAAAACAACACAGGAAAGGGGAAATCAACTAAACAACAACATCCATCCCTTCATAGTAAAAAAGCCCATCCCAGTATAAGAGAGATGTGTTGTCCCAGAGGGGAGCAAAGATAGGAGTAAGTTTTTGATAGAAACCACAACATCACCTACCACTCTAAAGTTATCATTGAAAACCAATCAACCCATTTCGATAAACCAATAACCTCTTAAAAAAATTAAATACTCTCAACAAATGAATAAGTGAACAGCTCCAGAGGAGGTGACACATGAGGAGTTTTCCCTCCCCACAGCCCCTGCCTGGGGAGGAAGATCAGCAGGAGCAGCTCTCCCTTCTGGCCGTGGCTGATCAAACACCAGGCCCTGCCACAGGATTTGCAGCAGGGCCCTTTCCCAGGCTGGCCCAGAGCAGCCTCCCCTTGCTGTCACTGTCCCAGCCCCAAGGACACCCCCATGGCAGAGGGACAGGGAAGCAGCAGCAGCTCCCAGGCCTCCTCCCCATCCCTGCCCCACAAAGGCACCCACAGCCAGCACAGGAATCGTTCCAGCAATCAAAGGGAACAGCTTTCTTCAAAGCACAGCAGAAGAAACTGCTTTAACAGACCTCAGCACAGTCAGCAGGGGATCCCTTTGGAAAAACAAGACTCCCAAGGACCGTGAAGAAGAAAAACCACACTGGAGAGCAGAGATTAGAAAAGAGGAAAGAAACAGCATGAGGAGGAAGGGGTATCATGTGCTCTGCTAACTGCACCTCCTAATTAAAAGAACACAAGTGTGGCTCAGTGGAACAATGTGCCTGCACATCCCTGCTACAGCACACATTTATTGAAGGGAAATATTCCTGCTCTTCCAAAGGCTTTCCATTCATCTGGCTGCAGCATGTTACAGAACTGCCCAACAGCAAGGTAATCTCTGCAAAGCCTGGGCTGTTATTCATATATTGAAACATAAGTAAGATATTATTGGTTTGGAAGCTGTCAGGACATTCTCTGTGTGCTGCAACAGGAGTCAGAAGCAGACATTATTCAGCCCCTACCCAAGGCTTCCATTGGACACTGGAAAAATCAAAGACCAGAAATCCTTTGGGGTGTTGACATTATTTCCTAAACAAAATCATCACCAGTGTAGTTCCCCTTCACATAAAACTAATTTTATTTGAGATATAAAGCTTCTAATATAAACAAAGTTTCTGAAAGAAAAAACTGGTCAATCATTGCAGCTGCCATGGCGAATAATATTACAGATTTTTTGTTTCTTAATACCCCTACAAGGTCTGGGCATGTGAACATCTGTAACCCTGCTCCCCAGTACCTTCTCCTCTGAAAATTAAAGTGGTACAGAGGATTTTTTTAATAACCCTAGTCAGTAAAAAATGGAAAATAAGTAGAAAGCATTAAAAACTGCATTGTTATTGGTGTGCCTGTGTTGTATTAGCCCAGACATGTCTGTGCCTGGAAACAAATTGATTGCATCTCTTGGTAAATCAGCCCCTCTGTGGAGAATGCACCAATCTCTCTCTGCCCAGATTAAAGAAGAAGCATCTGCTTATAAACACAAACCAACTGAGGAGCTGGCACTGCTGCAGCACTTCATGGCTTGTGTTCTCTGCTCTTCACCATGTGAGCTGCAGCACATCTCTGACACCACATCAGGGCCTTCAGGTGAACCTCTAACTGCTCCATCTGTTCAAAAAATCCATTTAAAGTGATTTCCTTAAAAATAAAATCCAAGCAAAGAATGTGATGGAGCATTTATCATGGACTCACTAACAATTCATTACCAGCAATGGGTACAGGATGCATTTATTCTGAATTTACTGGAGTGTAAAGAGGAACAGGTTTGGTCAAAACATCCTCCTGTGGCTTTAAAGATCCAATTAAGCAAAGCACATTCCCCAAATGAAAGAGATGCTAATAGAAAGCATGGAAGCAGTTCTTGGCTGACACAAGAATCCACTACGGGTGTTGGAATGGTTATCTCCACCATTACAGCATAAGAAAACAATATGTTCAAAAATTGAACAATTGGCTGCATTAATCAAAAAGGGGCGTCTCAGAATTCTTGAAGTGGATGGTAGAGAACCTGCTACCATTAGATTGCCTATGGAAAAAGAAACCTTGGACTGGCACCTGATTAATTCAAAGGATTTACAGGAAGCATTATTGACATCGTCTGCAAAAGTAGATACCAGCAAATTAGTGCCTAAAGTTTTGCAATGGATGTCAGAATGGAACTGGATTACTCGACCCTTGAGAGAAGAACGCCCTATAGAAGGAGCTATTACAGCCTCAAGGCGTGCTGCTGGCACTTGGCAAGAAAAAGGACAATGGAAACATCAATCCACAGAAACCCAAAGAACCCCCAGGACCCTGAACTGCCAATGGAAATGATCCAGCAGGGCAGCTCAGAGGCGCAGTCCCGAGTGGGCCCTGCTGCTCCCCAGGATAGTGGGAGTGGAACAGCAGCTGCTCTGTGGGATGTGCCTGTTGTAGTGTGTTGTTAAGTTTCTTGTGTTATTCCCCCAATTTATGTATTGTTCTCCCCTATTATGTGTAAAATGGTTTTGTTCCCCCAGTTTTTCCCGCCACTGCTAGCCTGTCAGCTAAGTTGCTATGGTAACCGCTATTCATAGTTGCCGATATGTAATTGCTCCTCCCCTGGTTTCCCTTATCAGTGAAAGTTGTTTCCTCCCTAGGTCCAGTCAATCACCCCCTTTCTCCTCCCAGGTTTCGAGAACCTTCTCCTCTCTGGAGATGGTGGCTGGCTGGGGTCCCAGGACACCTCCTTTACCTTTTGATTATTGGTCTCCATGGAGTGTCAGTTCTGTGAAGTTCATCCCCTCACCTTTCCCGATTGGTTCCGCCTGTACCCACCCCCCCTCCTTTATAATCCTGTTTCACCCCCTATGGAAAAACTTTTTCCCGGTTGGTTTCCCCGCGTTTGGATCCCGCAACACCTTCAATAAACCGATGTTTAACCCCCGGGAAATGGTCAGCTCCGTTCCTCCCCTATACCAGCGGTGTGAGCCAGTCCGCAGCCAGCACAGCCCGAGGCCCTCAGACGCCGAAGGGCGCTGGCCAGGAATTGCAGAGGGGCGTCGGCCTTTCGCCCTCAGCTAGTCGGACTCTAAACTTCGGGCCACATATGCCCCCCTCTGCATGTGCCCTCAAACCCCAGCATTCCTGAGGCAGCCTTTCCCCACAGGCACAGCACATCCCAAATTCAGTGCACAACGTTCCCCCTCCAAAGCTCCACCAGCTCGCTCCCACAGAGGGCAAACTTGTCATTAAAACACAAGAAAATAACAAAAATTTAAAAATCCACTCTGCCAAGCAGGCAGTAAAAGTGAATTTCCAAATGTTTAGTGCAGAGGTGATCCTCCTGCATCTTCAGACATCCCAGGACCCAGGAATGAGCTGGGAGCCCCAGCAATAACTGGGATTAACAGTGGCCCAGGGCAGAAAGTGCTGGTGCAGGCCAGGAAAGGGCTGCCAGAGCCTGCCCAGCCAGGTGCCCCCCTTTTCCAGCACATTTCCACCTGGGCTGGGGGCCAAAATAAACCACCCAAGTCCCAAATCCCAAACATCAAAGATGAACGAGCACAAAGTATCTGAAATGTTTCCTAGTTTGGCTCAGAGTGGGAAATTCTGCAGAGCTCAGAAAGGATCAAGCTCTGTGCAACAGGAAAGAGACACTTGAAGCTGCCTCCCCTTTCACTTCATCTAACAAATGTTTGATAAATTCAGCAAAACGGAAAAATCCTGAAGATTATAAAATCCTTTCTCTACATATACAAAAATCACTCATAACTCTATGCAGTGATGAAAAAGTAATAAAAGCCAAAAAAGCCACGTGAGAGACTGAAATGGGAGTTGCTTCCCAGTCAAAATTTAAAAGCACAGCATTAAACATTTCCTTTTTTATCTTTATATTCCTCCAAAATGCGAAAAGTTCCTTCTCAGAGAGGTATTGCTCTCCTTGAACTGCACAAGAAATTACTAAATATAGGTTCCAAGAACAAATTCTGTCTCAAGTTGCAGCAGCTTTCACCAAGTACTGCAAATATTTTCCTGACACACAAATGGAGTTAAAATTTGGAAATTATTTCAAGTTCCACGTTCAGTCTGAGAAATATTCCTCACAGAAGAGGTGTGTTTTCATTAGGATTTAACTGATTTATTATCAGCCAAATGAGATACCTTTTGTGCACATTTTTGGAGGAAAAATTGGGATATTATCCTTAGGGTTGCTGGAGAGCATGAGAACATCTATGGAACAAAAAGTGCAACCATTTGCATTTGGCTGCTCATTTGAACATTTTTGGATAATATTTTGTTTGGAGAAATCCAATCCCCCCCTGAGCAGGGTTTTCCTGTCTGCAGAGAGAGCCCTGGTGTGTCCCTCCCTGGGCAGCCCTGTGTGTCCCCAGGGCTGAGGGGACACCAATCTTCCAGCACATCTCACCCACATCCAGCCATCCCTGCTGCCCTGCACGAGGAGCAGGAGCAAAGGGAGCGCTGCATCCTGTCCCAGGACTGATCCCAGGATTCCAGCTTCACACCTCTGCACATTGGCCAGCCCTGGGAAGGGCCACAACCCCAGCATAAAACCATCCCAGTGGGCAAAAACCATCCCAGTGGGCAAAAACCATCCCAGTGGGAAAAAACCACAGGATAAAACCCCACAGGATAAAACCATCCCAGTGGGAAAAACCATCTCACTGGGCAAAAACCATCCCAGTGGGCAAAAACCATCCCAGTGGGGAAATACCCATTAGAGAAAAACCATCCCAGTGGACAAAAACCATCCCAGTGGGCAAAAACCCACAGGATAAAAACCCACAGGATAAAAACCATCCCAGTGGGCAAAATCCCACAGGACAAAAACCATCCCAGTGGGCAAAAACCCCACAGGACAAAAACCATCCCAGTGGGCAAAAACCCTACAGGACAAAAACCATCCCAGTGGGCAAAAACCATCCCAGTGGGCAAAAACCATCCCAGTGGGCAAAAACCCACAGGAGAAAAACCATCCCAGTGGGGAAATACCCATAAGACAAAAACCATCCCATTGGACAAAAACCATCCCAGTGGGGAAAACCCTACAGGACAAAAACCATCCCATTGGATAAAAACCCACAGGATAAAACCATCGCAGTGGGCAAAAACCCACAGGACAAAAACCACCCCAGTGGGCAAAAACCATCCCAGTGGGCAAAAACCCACAGGATAAAAACCATCCCAGTGGGCAAGAACAATCCCAGTGGGCAAAAACCACCTCAGTGGGCAAAAAACCACAGGATAAAAACCCACAGGATAAAACCATCCCAGTGGGCAAAGACCCATAGGACAAAAACCATCCCAATGGGGAAAAACCCATAGGACAAAAACCATCCCAGTGGGGAAAAATCACCCCAGTGGGCAAAAACCTCACAGGACAAAAACCATCCCAGTGGGCAAAACCTACAGGACAAAACCCTACAGGACAAAAACCATCCCAGTGGGCAAAAACCTACAGGACAAAAATCCACAGGACAAAAACCATCAAAGTGGACAAAAACCATCCCAGTGGACAAAACCCCACAGGGCAAAAACCCCACAGGGCAAAAACCATCCCAGTTTAGGATGGTCCATTTAGATACCAGAGATGCTGGGAACATTCAGGAGTTGTAGCAGTACAAAGTATTTCTCCCATTCCTTTAAGCACCACGTGTATTTTGAGCCTAACAAAGTCCCTGAGAGGAACTGCACTTCTCTGTTTTACAGGATAAAATATTCCAGGACACTCTACGTTTGAAGTGTCTGGAAACAAAGCAGCAAAGGAGAAAAAAAAGTGGATTTCAGTCTAAAAATAAGAGAAATCTATCAAAATAAATGTTCAGTGTACTTTGTTTGTGTACTGGTGACAAGTGCCATCATTAGCAGGCCTGAGTTCATTCTTTGGAGCTCTTTTAAGGCAATAATATCCCACACCAGGGGTGGGCACATCGTGACTTTCACGTGGAAATTCTGTCTGTCTTCCTTTACACAGGAAATATTTCAGCTGGCTGAAAGCAACTGCCCACTAAAGTTATTAAAAGATTCATGACATGCATCCTCTAAAGGATCCTGGCAGAAAATCTGTCAGGCTCTGCTGCTCGGATTGATTGAATAATCAGCACTGCTCAGTGACTCAGCCATAACCAGGATCTTTAGGATAACAAAGCAGGTAGAGATCAAAAAGTATTTCCCTGCTGCACCTCAGTCATCTTCAGTGTAATCCTCAACATCTCTGGTGTCAGTAATTCCCAGCAAGAACAGAGCAACAAACAGCAGGATAAAATCAAGCCTTGATACCTGATGAAATGAAAGCTAAATTAGCACAATAATCCTTCAAGAACATAAGTGCCTCCTCAAGGAGCCTGACACCAGCTTATACAGGAAGGGCAGAAAAAAGCCAATAAAATTCACTTCAGTGGGATAATGCAACAAAAGCTGAAGAAAGTTGAGCCTCCCATCACCACACATCCATCCCTTGCAACATTTCAAATGATTTTACAGTTCTCCTGACAGCTCTGTACATAGACACCTCTCAGCAAATGACATGGGATATACACACACCTAATCCCCCTTGCCCTGCTGAGACACAACTCCTGCCCTCGGGCCCTGGCAGTTATTACAATTAGTCCAGCTGAAGTTACCCTTGATAATCTCAGGAGATAATACCTGGCAGCAGGAATAGGATAACAGAACATCCGACAATTACAGGCTTTGGGTAGGGGATTTCTGCAGAGCTGACAGCAAAATAAACAGCACCTGATGTACAGACCTGTGCAGGAGCCTGAACTCTGATTGTCCCAAAGTGTCCCTGCTGTGACCCTGCTGCATGGGCTGTGCTGCCTGAGGCCACAGCTTCACTCATTTACTGACACAGAAAACTCCAGTTTAGACTTTGCTGCTGCATTCTGTCAAAACTTTCTGAAAAGGGGGGTTGCTCTTAGAGCTAACCGTGGATTTTTAAAGTTGGATGTACCAGAGGTACTCCACAATAAATATGAGACAAAAAAAATTCACCCAGTGCTTCAGAGCTCCAAGCCCAGAGCCTTCAGAATGACCTTGGGTGAGAGAACTGAACAGGACTGAGTCTCCTCTCTTGGATGAGGGAACCAAACACAACCATAAACTCAACAGAGCAACCTTAAATGTTCAGATTCCCAAAAATCCTTGCAAAGGTGCCCTGCTTACAGCAGTCTCTTCCACCATGAGATATTGTTACCCTACCAAAGGTGTCATGGCAAGGAAAAGCTGTCAGTTTGCAGGTGGTCTCTCCTTCTTTATTGCATGAATTCCCTGAAAATTCACCATCCCTGCTATCGACACCAAGACCACCTTTTCCTCTCTCCCCCAGTACCAACTCTCAACTTCTGAAGTTTTCAAGACAGATCAAAGAAGCTCCCCAGAACCATTGGGACCTACAGAAATGTTCAAAGTGTGATCAGTGCCAAATGTGGCTCCCCAGTGAAACCAGTTCAGGAAGGAAGGAATGGCCCAGTTCACCCAATGCCCAACCTAATTTGTCTCACCCTGAACAGCTCAACCAACAAAATATTGATGTTGACATTCCCTGGAGGCTTTCAGCTTGAAATGAGAGGGGTTGGGCACACACTCCTCACATCAGGACCACATTTGCTGCTGGGAAAAGTAAGAGACAACAGATTTTTAAGAGAAAATTGTCTAAGTTCTGCACATAAAATACTCTCAAGTTTGCAAATATTCTACTGCTGCTTAGGAGTCAGAAATACTCATTAGGATTTAAAGAAAGATCAATCACAAACAGAATGCAAGAACATAAATCACATCCTACAAACAGGCTCTCCAAAGCAAAAGAGCAAATCAGATACCAACTCTCCCTATAGAACACAAGAAAATCAGGGCAGCATTTTCTTTTAATCCCTGATGAAATATAATTTTGCTAACAAGATTCCCCTACAGTGAGAGGATGCCTTTGCAGCTTCTTCCCTTGCCTGGGCCTCTTTTTTGGAGAATTTGTGTAGCAGAGGGGAGTGAAAGGAGCAAAAACTCTATAAGGTTTTTACCAGGGTGTCCCAAGGCCTTCCTAAAGCTCTTTGCTGTGCTAAAAATGCAGTTTATACACAGGTAAAATGCTGCTGTTCTTAATATATTGAAAAATACTTTTTTTTTTCCCCAACACAGAGCAACAAATCCTGCACAGAGAAGATAATGACAACATCCAGCTTATGGGAATGACCCAAAACTTGGGAGAAAAGGGGTCTGGAGCTCCAATGGTGCTCCACTGCTGCATCCACTAGAATGCATTCTGTTATCCCACAGCAGGTTTCAATTATTCATCTCTTAATCAACTTCAGATTGACTTCTTTAAAAGGATGCAATTTTAACAATAAATCTCATGGACAGTGTTAATTAAAAGCTAAATCTTGCCCTGAGCTGGACGCCCAAGGTCTATGAGAACGTTCACAGCCCATTTATTTACTGCAGCATTGTGTCAGTTATTGAATTACAGTAAATTAAAAACACAGTGACAGAGCAATAGCAGAAATGAGCGAGCCTTGTTGCATCTCACTTGCAAAGGTTGCCAGACTTGGGCTCTGTCAGGCTGCCAAGAAAAGTGAATGTAAAAGTCAGGGGCCCTCGGTTCAGAAACATCCTCTGGTGAGCATGAAGTGTCTCAGCCTCAGAGATGCCAGCAGGCAGAAGCAAAGGTGCACCACGAGCTCTTCCCTGGCCTCCTGAAAGCATTTAATGATATAAATCCATCTTCCTGACAATCAGCTGGGAATTAAATGACCTCTTGTCACTGGAGGTGAAACTCACTGAAAGCAGAGCTCAACGTGGTGCTCTCTCCACTCAGCGCGTTCTGGAGAAAAAGAGATGTCTCCATCGTGCTCCAGATTTTCATTAAATGCACAGAGAGATAATGTGTTTTATAAAGAAAAACCCAAACATATGGAATGAATAATTAGCATACACAAAAAAGAATTGAAAATGAAAACGCGCAGAACGCTTGTTACTTATACAGCACATCAAGGACTTCAGAGTAAACAAAACAATTATAAAGACACTTCCTTTCATTGGCAGCCAAGTTCATTTTGGAGAGGAGATGCTCACCCATGATAACTGGCCCCTTACAGGAAAAACTGGGAGAGGCAAGAGCTGTTGTGAATCCAGTGCAGACTGCACAGGGCTCAGATGCACACTGACTGCACAGAGTGCCCCAGGTGAGATGTTCCCTGTACAGCAGCATCATCCCTCTCCATGAGCAGAAAGCCTGGCAGAGGTTCTGCAAAGAGCACCTCACTTGAGGAAAACCAGGTCTAGTCTCAGTTCTAACACTGATTTTGTGTTTTTATTCTCTGACCAAGCCTGTGTCTTCCCGAAACCTCTGTGTGCTCACAGCCACATTTATCTCTGAGGACAGAATGACTGGAGCTGAATTCAGAGAGAGAACAAACCCCCTCTACACCTTAAATGTTCCTCAGGAGCGGATGGCAACATGGTCAGAGCTAAAGGCCCTCAAGAATTTTGAATTTAAGGCCACCCAGATCCCAATCCCTCCTTGTCCAGCACGTGTTCCTGCTCTGCAGGAGCAGTCATGGTGTTCTGTATGGACCAGCCATGGTGTTCTGTATGGACCAGCTCTGTATGGACCAGCCAGGGTGTTCTGTACGGACCAGCTCTGTATGGACCAGCCATGGTACTCTGTATGGACCAGCTCTGTATGGACCAGCCACGGTGCTCTGTATGGACCAGCCACGGTGCTCTGTATGGACCAGCTCTGTATGGACCAGCCATGGTGCTCTGTATGGACCAGCTCTGTATGGACCAGCCACGGTGCTCTGTATGGACCAGCTCTGTATGGACCAGCCAGGGTGCTCTGTATGGACCAGCCACAGCATGGACAGCCTCATTACATTCACACCCTCCATGCTTTAAGATGCTTCAGCATCTTCAGGAGGGACGGAGCCACCAGAGCAGCTCTGCAGAGGAGCATCCACACGGTGGCTGTGGAAGAGCACATCCTTCCAGAGGCAGCCTGGAGTTCCCAGGGTAGCAGAAGCATCCCCTGCTGCATTCCCAGCCTCTGGAGGGAACGTGTGAGGAGGTTACAAAGCATTTTTCCCTGGCTTATCTCTGATCTCTGCACTTCCCATGGCTGCTGCTGCTCCAGCTCCCAGCCCCACCACTCCAGCTCCTTCCTGGATCTGCCTGGAGCAGATGTTCAGGGCTGTGCTGCAGACAGACAGAGCATCTGGGAACGGGACAGGCGGACAGCCCTGGGAGGGAAGGAGCAGAAGGTCACAGGAAGCCCTTGTGCCCTATCAGTTTCAGCATATGACCTGAGCAGCTTGAAAGAGAGCTTTTAATAAAATGCAGGCTTCCCCCAGAGCCTGCAGGAACTTTTCTCAAGAACTCACCCAGTTATGAAACTTTCCCAGTGCATATTGGGATGGCAAAGTCCTAACTTAAAGCTAGTCCCAAATATCTGAGAGTGAGTGAAAGCACATCTCTGCACAGCTCAGGGCTTACAGAACCATGGAACATCTGCACAAAGTCCCCAGCACTTCTGCTCCAGCTCCTGGGGACAGTGGCTGCCTGTACACACAGGGACTTGCCTTGTTTGTTGTTTTTTTTAGCTTTCTCTGACACAAAAAGCAGACAGATTTTCTTTGCCTTCAACATTCCCAGGGCATGAGAAAAACACCCAGGATTCCTGTCTCCAATGTGACATCACAGAATCACAGAATCCTGAGCTGGAAGGGACCCCAAAGGTTCATCCAGTCCAGCTGCTGGCCCTGCACAGACACCCCAACAACCCCACCCTGTCCCTGGGAGCATTGCCCAAACGCTCCTGGAGCTCTGGGGCTGTGCCCATTCCCTGGGAGCCTGGCTGGTGCCTAAATACCCTCTGGGGGAAGAGCCTTTTTCCTGATACCCAGCCCAAACCTCCCCCAACAGCCTCAGCCATTTCCCAGACAAGTAACAAGAGCAAAGAGGTCAGAAAATCTCAGCTGGGTTAAGCCACGCCTGGACCAGCACCCCCAGACTGGCACATTCCAGCCAGGAGGGACACAGCAGCCAGCCCCACCAGCACCACGAGCCAGGACATGTCCTGCAGGACCATTCTGTGCTGTTCTTTACCCTCTCTGATCAACCTGACCCACTCAGCTCTGCAGAGGGGTTTGTTAGAACAGGATATCAAGGCCAAAAACCCCACAGAACTCGGTGAAGCAGCAAAGCAGCCCCGAGCTGAGCCTTGTCCTGCTCCTGCCCTGGGTGTGTGTGAGCTCCACGGGGTGAACCAGCAGGGAAAGGGCAGCTCTGCACACACAGCCCTGGCCCCACAGCCCATTTATCCCCGCCACTCCCTCCTCCATGCCCTCTGCTCCTCTTGCTGACCACTCTGCACCATCATTTTTTCAGGAATCCTACCTGGCAATCATCCTCCAAATCTGCATCCATCCCACCTACACGAACCATGGCATTCTTCCCACAAGCTCTTCCTTTCATCTGCTGCCCTGCAGATTTCCTTGGAACAGTGGCACTGAGTGTCTGCACTTGAGGAGGGGGTCCTGGAAAGCAATCTCCCTCACGCTGGGATGCTGGCAGGGAACAGGCTGAGCTTATTGCTTTCCTCACCAAAGGGTTCCTTTCTCAAGCTTCTTCTTTTCCCCAAGGTGCCTGACTTTGGCAGAGCACCATTTTCAATATTGCACTGCATCAGAGTCCAAATATAGGCAAATTCTTTTCTTTAACATTATATTCCTTGGAGGACTTCAAAGAACTTTACTATTAAATAATAGCAATATTTAGAGCTTTATCATCACATCACACACTAGTATAATATAGATATATATTTAAGCTGAAATTATTCAGTTTTTCCACCTTGGCAAACTTCACAGTGTAGCCCCCCCTGGCTCTCCTGTTGTTCCAGCCCAATTAAATGACATTAAACATGTCCAAGCCTCTCACATGCCACACTCCTGGCAAGGACAGCAGTGACTCTGCTTGTAAACAGTCAGGAAAAAAAAAAAAACAACCAAAAATCTGGAATTTCCTCTGCAGCACCTGACCAAATGAAACTTTACACCAAATGTAGAATTCCAGGAATTTTAAAGCACTTCATCATAAAGGATGTAAAAGTGCAATCATCACCCCCACAGAAGCATCCCTCAGCTAACACCAGCATTTTGTTTTTATTTACAAAGAATCATTGACAACTGCTGTCATTTACTCATTGCACTGCTGTTCCATTTACACATGTGCAGATTCGTTGTCATCAAGGAGATGTTGAAAGTCAATGAAAAAGAAACAAGAAAAGCCCTGCAAATTCACTTCATTATTCAACTCTTTGGGGGCAAACCCAGAACTGCTTTGAGCTCAGCTTTGGGGAGCTGATTTCAAGACTCAGCACGGGGTTTGCTGATTTTTAAAGCAGGAACCTGGGTCAAAGGCAACACTTTAACAGCAAAACAACTGGATTTGTACTGGTTTAAGTAGCTGGACAGGGAGGAGTGTGTCAGATGCAGGCTGGGTGTGAGAGCCCCACCTCTGCTCCAGCTGTGCCAGCTGTGATTTTTCCCGGGATACCCACCCAAGGTGAGAGCACACCAGGCAGCAGAAAACACCTCGGACAAACAATTCCTGCTTCTGGAGACACAACATTGCACACATCCAATCTGCAGTTGAGGATGACTGAGGGGGTTTTTGGGTTTTTGTTTCCGGGGCTTGGGGAAGGAAAGGTTTACACTTTTTCTTTTGTCTGAGTTAGCTTTCTACATGCTCCTGGCTCGCAAGACAATCGCTGTGTGTAAAGCAGCTGCATTTAGTTAGAGATTTTTTAAAAGAGTTTTCAGCTCTGAGGTGCTCTTTGGAGTCCCAGCAGACCGCTGGATTTCTACATCTGTTTCTAAAGAGCAGGATCCAGTGTCACACCTCAGGGAAACTCTTTTTTCCTCCTCTCTTTGCGTACTTAAATCCATGCACAAGCTTTAAAATACTCCCCTCCTAACACTCATTTGCAACACTTTAAATCCCGGCGAGGACATAATTAACACAGCAGTTTCGGCAGAAGTTAATTATGGAAACAAAGGAACGATGTCCTGAAGATAATTTGCTGCTACTTCAAGCCACTTTTGTCAAGAAATACAAGGCTGCAACCTCAAACAGTGACATCTACCCTCATCCTCTTAGAGGCTTAAGGCAACAAAAGCATTTTGTTTGTTTTTAAACTCATTTCTGGATAGGCTGAAGCAGCAGTCTGTGACCCAGGGATGGAACAATTAACCACAGGGACTAATCAAGAGCTGTGCAACTTTATCTCACAACTTTCAAGGAAATCAGCAGCACCCCCACAATCTAAAACACAATCTGGAGATCTGTGGGTTTACTCCAAGCTTTTAAAATGTTTTTCTATTACTCACACGTCTTTTCATTGTGACTCCTCACAAAGTTCCACGATCTGGAAGAACAATAATGGAGCTGAACTGGGAATATCCAGAGCCACATGCTGCAGAAAACGTCCAGGCTGGAGAGGTGCTGTTCCTTAAATTGACATTAACTTGGTGGTTTTATTTGGAACGCTCGGGCCAGCCCCTGAGCACCCAAAAGGCAGTGAATGGACAAAGATTTTGGGGTTTTTTTGCTCCCTGCAAGGAAAGGTCATGGACAAAAAGGCAGCAGCAGGAGACAGTGGTCCACATTCTCTTTCTGAACGTGTCAGGGTTAAAGGGTGGGGACTGAAGATTCCATCTGGGCTGGGCTTCTGATAGAGCAAATTCTATTTACCTAACCACTACAGTCACCTTAAAGAAACCTGTAAAACTTTTTAGGACAGGCTTTTTCTTTGTTTGGCTTTTTTAATTGATGTTGGACGTTCAGGTTCCCTTATTCTTCCACAAAACCTAGTATGTGGTTGAACATGTAATAGATGTCTATCTATAAAAAAAATAAATAAATCACTTGATCTGCCCATGAATCCACGCTGTAAGTATTTGCCAAAGATATTATTCAAAATACAGGAAATACTTCTCTGTGGAGAGTAACTGTACATAATCACAAATCACAGTCCAGGCTGGAAGGGAACTGGAAGGATCACCTGGTCCAGCCTTTTGTGGGAAAGGGAGATTATCCACTCTCATCTTGGAAACCTCCCTCCAGCCACGAGGATTCCACCACATCCCTGGGGTGCTAATTCCAGTAAATTATTGTTCTCACTATAAAAAAACACTTTCTTATACTGAGCTGAAACCCTTCTTGGTGTAAGTACTACATGAGCTGTGCTGTAATGACTACATTAATATATAAGGACTA
This sequence comes from Zonotrichia albicollis, assembly GCF_047830755.1. Taxonomy (NCBI): domain Eukaryota; kingdom Metazoa; phylum Chordata; class Aves; order Passeriformes; family Passerellidae; genus Zonotrichia; species Zonotrichia albicollis. The sequence goes on from NC_133826.1 coordinate 2,412,481, forward strand.
ATAATAACAATATTAATATATTCACATACAGGTTAATTCATTCTTTGTTAGGTACTTCCCAGCAGAATGCACAGAAAATAAGAAATTATTCATTTCAGACTCAATGTGATAAATTGCTTTATGCTAATGAGGTTTTATTTTTCCCTTCCAGGCTCTTTGAAACATGAAAAAAAACCCAAAAAAACCCAACAACTTGCATTGCCCTAAAGATTTGAAACTATCTGAAAAACCAGGGGGGAAATAGCCTTTTTTGCCCCTTTAAAAAATACATCCATTTGTTAAGCATAGACAGCACTCCCTGGAGACACTAGAAAACGACTTTTGAAAATTTTCCCATTGAGATGTCATGAAGAATTCCCACCCCTAGCTAGAGCTCATCCAGCCATTGAATGTGGGGAAGTCATTCCAAGAGCTCCACTCCCCCTCTCAGTGCCGGGAACAGCATCCTCAGGGACAGCGGCACCAACCCCGGCTCAGCGACACCACAAGACTTTTATCTGCTAGCTACAAGCACATTTTAAAGGCAGTTATCCCACTTCATTTATCATTTTAGCTTTTTCCACCAACTTTCGCTCTTTAGCGTTCACTTTTTTCACTTCTTTAGCTATTAAATGCAGGCATATTATCAAGCAGCACTGCTCCGAGGTGGGTTGTGATTGAAGCACCCACCACAAACCGCTTTGGAGGAGCCGGAGCTCACGTACATCCAACTCGCAGTGAAATTCTCATGCAGGCGTCCAAAAACACTGCTCACTTTTTACTGACTTGGCCTGAAGGAATCAGTCTTTTTCCAACTCCAGCTTTCCCAGCTCCAAGGTCCCTTTATGCCTGGGCTACGCTATGTTTTACACAGAAATCCCTCGCAAAAAGGCTGGAGTCAGAACCCTGACAGAGCAGAACGATCGCGGGATAAGTATCACTCGCTAAATGCAAAACGGAGACGCTTTCTTCTGGTTGCAAATAAATAAACACATAAATAAATAAACAAACATTTTTGAGGGGTGCAAGGGGGGTGGGATGGCGAAACAGGCACTGAGAGCGGATCCAAGGGCCGAGTCCCCAGTGCGGTAACACACCTCGGGCACCATCAATCACGGACCGCAAAGCGGGACCGCCTGGCAGTGCTTACGCTGGGAACGCTCACCGGCCCCAACACTTGGAAAGAGCTTTTTTACGAAGCAATTAAACACGGACCGAGCATAAAACCCCGCGCTGGTTAACGGGAGGCGGCGCGGGGCCAGCGGGGCTCCCCTCGGTGCCGGCCCGGCTGCTTTCCCTCATCCCGGCCGGGACCGCCGCCCGCCCTGTCCCGTCCCCCTTACCTTGCGTGGCGTCCCCGGGCTCGGCGCGGCTCCCCGCTCGCAGCAGCAGCAGCAGCGGCAGCAGCAGCGGGAGGCTCCCGTCCGCGCCGCCCGGCTGCTGCATTCCTGAGCCGGCGCTGCTCCCGCATCCACCGCGGGGCCGCCGCTGCTCCGTCCCGCGCTGTGCCGGCGGGCGGGCGGGCGGGGAAGGCGGCGCGGGCGGGGAGGGAGCGGGGCCGGGCCCGCCGCCCTCAGCCCGGCCCGCTGTCAGCGCTGCCCGGCCCCGCAGCGCCCCCGCGCGGCTGCTCGCGCCGCCGCCGCCGCCATTTTGTCCCCGCGCGGAGGAGCCGCCCGCCCTCAGAGCCCTCAGAGCCGCCCCTCAGAGCTGTGAGGGAGGCGGTGGTGTGGGGATGTCGCGTTCCCTTCTGAGGGACCGTCCCTGCCGAGATGTCGCGTTCCTTTCTGAGGGACAATCCCTGCCGAGATGTCGCGTTCCCTTCTGAGGGACCGTCCCTGCGGAGATGTCGCGTTCCCTTCCTCAGAGTCGGTCCCTGCGGGGATGTCGCGTTCCCTTCTGAGGGACAGTCCCTGAGGGGATGTCGCGTTCCCTTCCTCAGGGTCGGTCCCTGCGGGGATGTCGCGTTCCCTTCTGAGGGACCGTCCCTGCGGGGATGTCGCGTTCCCTTCTGAGGGACAGTCCCTGCAGATTGTCGAGTCCAGATTGTCGCTTTCCACAGAATCGCCTGCGGGATTATCGAGTCCAGCCTGCGAGCAGACACAACCACAGAATGGAGGAGTGGGGGTGATGTGGTCCAGCCTACCTTCTCCAATAGCCCGGAGCCCATGGCATGGGGTTGTGTCCAGAAGGTTCCGGAATGTCTCTAGTGAGGGAGACTCCACACTCCTCTCCGGACAATCCGTTCCAGTGCATGGTCATCCACACTGGAATGGTTTTGATCCCTTCCCCAGGGTCTGCCCTGCATCCTGTAACTGCAGTCTGTGGGATTACTGCACTCTGAAGGACACGCTTTTCACAGAATCACACAAGTGTTGAAGTTAGAAAAGCCCTTCAAGACCATCAAGTCCAGCCTGTGATCCATCCCCGCCTTTTCAACCAACCCAGACCTTAAATATGCTGTTCCCTCTCTCTGGTGACTGGAAACCAAGATTTTGGGCAGGAGGGTTGGAGTTCCCTCCTGCCAACAGTGGATAACATTTTTGCTGGAGTTGGAGGATGTTGCCAAAACTGGTTGAAGCTCCTAGGAGTGATAACTACTTTCCATCCAGGAGAATGATCACATTTCTGGGATGCTTAGATTAGGTTTAGGGTTTCAAAAGTCAGCAACTGTTTAATAAAAAGCTCATAAGCAGAGTGGAAACAAGGACAAGATTAAAGGAATTTCCCCCTCGCTTCCTGCTAGATCAGATCCCTTAGGCTTTTCTTCTGCCATATGAATCTTGTATTTCTTGTCAGACACTAACAGAGTTTCAAGAGGAGGAAGAAACCCAGATAAACATCTGGCAGCGTGTTAGGGAAGGAGATTGAGGTCTGGAACCTCCTTCTTCTCACAGATACAAACATGCCCATGTACCTCCTCTCAGCAGCCAGGAAAAGGACAAGAGATTATCCACTTTCTCAGGAAAACTGGCCAATAAACAAACATGGGTGAAACGGACGAGGTGAGCTAAGGTTGATGTATTTTAGGATCTGGTGTGATGCATGGAAGGGACTGTCAGCTGCTGGCACCTGAGTGGAGTTTCTGCTGCTTTAGGTCCTTGAAGTTCCACGTCCAATCCAGGTGAACAAGGCGGGCCCAGCTCCAGGCAAGACCATCAGGCTGGCTCATGGTGGCAGGTCTGAGATCAGGCTGAGAACCAACAGCAGCTCCAGGGCCGTTCCTCAGGGACCGTTCCTCAGAGCCATTCCTCAAGGGCCATTCCAGCAACGTGGGACATTCTAGACACTGGGGCTGCTGACAGGTCTGTAGGGATGAGACAGGTCTGAGGTGAAGCTGGGAATGAGACAAGTCAGAGAGAGAACAGGGAATGAGACAGGTCTGAGAGAGAACAGGGAATGAGACAAGTCAGAGAGAGAACAGGGAATGAGACAGGTCTGAGAGAGAACAGGGAATGAGACAGATCTGAGGTGAAACTCAGAATGAGACAGGTCTGAGAGAGAACAGGGAATGAGACAGGTCTGGGGTGAAGCTCAGAATGTGACAGGTCTGAGGTGAAGCTCAGAATGAGCCAGGTCTGAGGTCAGTCCGTGCATCAGGAGGGTCCATAGCCCAGCACAGGAATGCTGCAGGGACAGACTCTGAGGGGACCAGGGCTGAGTTTAAGAGAACCCCAGCAAGGTGGGGTGGGACTCGTTAGGAGCTCTGCGTGCCCTCAGGGCTCTGACACTTGTCCTGGAGACAGGGAATAGCGGGAATAGCAGAGCTGTGCCAGCAGGAAGGTCAGGCCGTGCTGCTGGGATTGCAGTGCTGCCCACCAGCCCGGGCTTGCCTGCCCTGCCCCCCTGAGGTGACATTTCAGGTTACTTCTGACTGATCTAACAGCAAGAGAACCCCTCGTGTGTTTCCTTGCGTTCCCCCAGGCCAGGCCATTCCATGAAGCCTGTGGTGAGAGGGAATGGGAGCTGTGTTCCCCGGGATCAGCAGCTGGGTCTGATTCCCCACAGCTGCAGGAGTGTTGGATCCAGCAGAGGTGAGGGGGACCCTTCTGCAGGGTCTCCACTGAGCCGCTGCTCTTGGCAGCAACTGCTGCTCCACCTCCTCAGCTCCAACACAGGAGTGTTTCCTTCATCCCTCTGAAGTAAGATGTCCATGAGATCCAGATTCCTCTGAGCTGGGCACATGGATAACCCACTGAAGACACAAAAAAAAGTCCGTGGCAGCTGCAGAAACTAAATGCAGATTCTCCAAGTTCTCTTTTAGCTTCGAAGTTTTAGCTCCATGCAGCGTGAGAGGATAAATCATTTATAATTAAAAAACAAACCACTTATTTTTAGCTGCAAATCTACCAAAGTGTATGCAATTAGCAGATATAAATCATTTCCTGGCTCGCAGGCTGCTCAGCACAGCACATAAATGAAAGTTAAAACATACGTTTGGGGAATACGTGGTACATCTGCTCTCAATCTGCAGCATTTGGAAATCAATACAAATATTCTCCCTGCTTTAACATGCTGCAGTCTGTCATCCCACAGTGCAAGGCCTAAAAATATATGAAACAAAAGGACTGGAGTGGACACAGCCCTAAAGACCCAAAATGGATAGCAGGGAGTGTCCACAGTGATCTGGTGGCAAAAAGAATTCCAGGTAGGGGTCAGCCCTGGCATGGGAGGACAGATTGGAGTTTCTCCTCATGGTCTCAGGATGCTTGGGTGATGAAGTGCACACATAAAGCTTCAGAAGGTGACTGGGGGAAAGAATCAACCATTTGATACATGGCCACATATTTTAAAACAACGACAGGCTTGTAGTCAATATCTTTGTGGAATTAGTTCCCGCAGGGAAAATGTATTATCCACAAAACTTTCTTATTCTTCTTCTTTTTTTTAAATGAAAAGATAGCAAAGAAGCTGTCTGGGAATGATTTGTAAGTACAATAAACCTCACAAGAGGATGATAAGCAAAGCATTGTAAGAGAATCGTGTCAGAAGTACAGCAAAAGAAAAGAGAAACATTACACATTTGTAGTTACTGACAATGTGTGTTCTTAAGTATCATGTCACATTAGAAAAGAATCCTTGTTTTCCTTTCCAGCTTTCACTAATATTCCTATTAATCTGTACCAGATTTTTTGATTCCACCATTTGAGGCCATATCAATCATCCTTTTCCCCTTGAAATTCAACTGGAATTACACCAGCATGTTCAGGCCTCCAGAGTGGAAGCTGGAAGGGAGAGCAGAACTTCCCTGGATTCCCAGAATCTGTGCATCCATGGAAAGACCCAGTGTAAATCTGATTTCATCATGGATTTTTAAATTATAAGGTGGAAAAAACCAGTTTCTGTTATGTTTAAAGGTGCAAGATTTAGATATAACTTACACTGAGTTCTTTAGGAAAGGAATTCTAACTCAGGTGAAATCATTGCCCACTTAGTGCCAGCTTTATTTTCCAGTGGAATTTCAGGAGCAAGTACAGCATAAATAATGTGTTTCTTTGAAAGGGATGGGAGATATGAGAATAAATGATTTTCTATTTGTTATATTTTATTTTATCTTTTTCTATTCTGTTCTTCTGTCCTGAAGGCAGCAGGAGGAGGAAGTGCATTTGTGCCAGTCTTTGCAACAGCTCCATCTCCTCAGGTGGGATGTTCCCTTTGCTGGGAGAGGAAAGCAAAGGCTCAGCAGCCACAGGGAAGGTGGCAGGGGGACTGTGGGGACAGGGGTGGCCCTGGAGAATGGCACAGGGGGACTGTGGGGACAGGGGTGGCCCTGGGGAATGGCACAGGGACATCAGGAGCAGCAGGTCAGCCCTGTTCAGAGCATTTCGTTCAGTCTGTGGTCTGGGAGCACTTTGAGAATTGGCAGAAAACTGCAGAAAAGATGAAAGGAAAAGCCTTGAAATAGACCACAATTCTTTCATGTGTGGATTACACTGGAATTTTATATATATAAATAAATATACATATATTTATGTTTCAGGAGGACTCTGTTCTTTACATCCCTGAATTCCATAGCTCCATAACATGAAGTGTCACCCTTCTGGGAAAAGGAGGGTGACAATGGGACACAAACACCAGCAACTATTTAATAACACATGCAAATATTGGCACACTTATTGCACATTAGTTTTGTTGTTATTGTGGCTTTATTTTCTGAACTGGCACCCCAGCCTTTCAGGGCAGCTGGCATCCATTGTGCTGGGCACTTTGGAGTGGTTCATTTAAGGACATGGTGCAGTCAGTGGGGGAAGTGTGTGACAGCAGCAATTCCAAACACCCAGGCTGGGCATTCACACCTCAGGTGCTGAGCTTTGTAATTATCCTTAAAGGAAACTACAATTATTTGATGGCATTCTCATTAGCTCCAGAAAGGAGCCAGGAAAAAAGGACATGGATTTACAGCTCAGTTTGGACATGACCAAGTTGTCCTTTTGCAAAACACCTCAGGTAGTTTCAGGTGAAATTGCTCCATAGCTTCCAAGTTCCTCATGCAGAGTTTGTTTGCTTCTAAAAGGAATCAACCAAAATCTGATTCAAAGAGAAGATTATTAGGGCAGTAGTTTGGAAAAACTGAACCAATATTACACCCAACAGTCATAATCCATCACTTCCCACCACTTGCAGGAAGCCCCAGCCCTCCCTGCCAGGAAGGGCCACGGAATCTTCAGGATGAACGAGGAGATTTCATCACCTTCCCAAACATCCTCATCTCTGTGGCCAGGCACATGAGGCAGTAAAACACTTCAATGGCAAGAGGAAGGAGAACATCACCATTTTTGCAGGAGAAAAAGAGATTCCAGGGCTGGTGGTTTGACAGGTTAATAGGAAGGCCCCTAGTCAGCCTTTACAATTTATTTACTTGCAAGTCTACGCAGGGATTTGGCATCTTAAACAGGTTTTTACTCCAACAGCATTTCAATTCACCTTTAAGACTTCCAATTAAGACAAACACGGGGGATCCAGGGCTGGAATTTGCATGGAAGTTAGCAGGGGGTTGGCAAAGCCCTGATAGCAGGGTTTAGGTATCAGCTTTATAGACTTGTATTGTCCTATCTAACATCTCGTATTTTCCACTCATTTTGCATGTAAAACTTTTATTGCTATCAGCATGAGTTTAGCACAGAGCTAACCCAGAGATGTGCCCCAACGTGAGCTGAGGTGCCCCATTCACTCAGAACAATTTGGCTGCACTAAATCTTTGTGGTGGATGTTTGGTTTAGCTCCCCCATAAACCTCATCTGCTGGATTTATATCTTTTGGCTCCTTTTCTTGTGACTCTGGTGGCTGAATTTGGGCTGGGTTTAAGTGACTGCAGTCGCAGTGGCAGCAGCAGCAGAGCTGCAGCACAGTGGGCATTTCTCCTTGTGTAAATACAGGGTTTGTCTGGCAGGATGCTGAGGGCACCGGCCCTGCTGGGGTTGCAGTGAGATCCCGGAGGGCTCAGCACCTCCAGGGAGAAATTCCAGCCCCAAGAGTGTCTGTGGTGCCTCTCTGTGGCCCTTTGTCCCAGCTCACAATGCAGCTGCTTATCTCCTCGTGAATCACAAACACTAAAATGTTTATTTTCCTGTCTTATGAAAGCTCACTTCTATCTGCAACAAAGAATTATGTCAATTATGAGGATGATGAAGACATCTCCCTCTAAAGCTCTGTGAAATTTAGCTCTCTCTCATGGTAGTGTGGAGGTTTTAAATGAAGTAGTATTTCAATAATGGCTTCAGTGGGATTCTTTAATTCTTTTCCTCTATTTAGAGTTGATTATTTTTTTAAATCCATTTCAATTCCAGTGAAAATGGCGCTGATCTGATAAAGGAGATGAAGTCACTGCACAGCCTTACTATTTTATTTCCATAAGGTTTGAAAGTTTTGTTCCCTGCAGTGTTTTGGAGCCCAGGAGTATTCATCTGTTTTGTAAAAGGAAAGTTCTACGGAACAACATTTGGTCACTGTTGTCTGAATTTCATTATTCCGTTCTCCAGACTAGCAGAGGGGAAAAGTGCAAGTTAGCTGGGTCACAGTCTGAAATGTGAGAGCAGTCAACTTTTTCTGAAGTTTATGGGAATGAAAGGAAATTTAATACTGTTCAAAAGAAAGATTTAAAGTTGCATCATGTGAAAACAATTGGAGAAGTTTAATCCCGAGGTCTTGGGTTATTTGGTAACTTACATGACCATTTGTCAGCCTGCAAAAGATGAAGTTGGCTTTGCCTCTGTTAACAGTTGGCCTCTGTTTTGGGGTGGTTTTGCAGTGCCAAAGGAACAAACAGGAGTTATTATTAAAAGGGGAAAAAATGGTGCCTAAACAAAGACAACTTGGTTTTGAAAAACATTTTAAATATTGTTTTGAGGGAGTTCAGTCCCACAGGAGTAACTTTTAAGAAGATCTTTGGGGTGTGCATGGGGTGATGGCCATGCCTTGCAACTGGACAAGCTGAGGTTTAATCATTAAACTGAGGATGGAGCCTCTTTCCCTGTATTTCCCAATGCAATTAATTTATAAATTGTCTTTACCAGCTCTGAAAATAGGGGTTGATGTGGTTTCTTTTTCACCTGATCATTCAGTAACTCCTCAGACATCCGTGCTGGAGCTTGTGAAGTCTTGTGTTCCCACACAGAACTGCAGAGAAGAAATGAAATCTAGAGGGGAGAAATACTGTGCATGGAGAGGTGGGAGTGTGGAAAAGGAGGCCAAAAAGGAGGAAAAGCTGGAAACAAAGAAGGGGAGAAGGAGAGGAGAAGAAACTTGTGAATGTAAGATGAAATCCAGTTTGTGAGGAATTAGTGCACAGAGACAGGAACCTGTTTGCACTTCCCTGGATGTAAAAGCCAATTCCTGGGAAGGCCCAGAGGTATTTGCTGTTTACATCAGCCCAGCTGGCACAGCAGAAGTCAGGAGGAGCTGAGGTGTGTTCTGTACCTCCTTCTACACACAGCAAACTTCACACACATACAAGAGGACATTCAGTTTCTTGGTGGCTTTTCAGACCCTCTATCTGAAATTGAGAAATGCAGCTCAGCTGCTTTTTATAAGACATCTCCAGCAGTCACTTCAAAGCAGAACATACAAGAGCTGCTTAAAAACTTCCTGGGATTCCCTTGATAGAGAGCTCACCAGTGCAGCCAGGGAGCTGAAAGCACAAATGTCTCATTTCACTTTTGCTGCTGGTTAATTTGAATTGATCTATCCCATCTTCCTCTTTTTCTTTTTCTTTTTTTTTTTAATTTGAGAAAGCAGCAAAATAAAATGTCTTACCTTGCTCATTCTGCCATAAATATTACCAACAGTAAATGCCTGAAATGCTGCCAGGAGCTGCCCTGTCTCACCTGCTGCTGAGACACTAATTAACAGCCCTGCATATGTTGCATGTTTTTGCTTGGCAAGAAATTAAAAAACAAATTGCTTCATTTTGCATTCAGTTTCTCTACTTTCCATACAACCTAAATGTTCAACTTTCACAACAGCAACAGTTTAATCAGGAGGTCACTGAAAGCTAAAAGCCAGTAAGTGTGGGGGAAGCTCTGATCTTTTGAAAGCAGAGGGAGCTCAGGTACTCCTGAACTGGGCCAAATGCATTTTAGCATTCCAATAAAGTCCATGTAGCTATTTAAATAACACCTACACACTAATTAACTTCTCCAGCCTAAGCTGCACATTACTGAGGCTGTCATTTGGCTTTGGAAAAGCTGTAGGTATCTGAAACTAGGCAGGACCTCGTTTAAATTCATATTTATGTATTTTTTTCCTCTGTCATCCAAGTGGTCAAACTCTCAAACAGCTGGAACTTCTTGCAAAGGGAGCAACACCTCTAAACTGCTGCTGAGTCAAATTAAACCCCAGCACTGTTTAAAAATCCCATTATTTCGTGTTGTAGGAGCTGAGCAGCTGATTAATGCCCTCACAAAGCATCATCTTTGAGGCTGACTGTAATTACAGAGCATTACAACACTTTTCTCTTTGGGCTGCGCTGGCACAGGATGGATTTGTAGTGTCTGTCTCTGGTTCTTTACCCTCTTTGCAGACAGGTGACCCTGGAGGAGAAGGCAAAGCCCCCAGTGCTGCTGCCAGGAACAGCCACCCCAGTGCTCCCTGCTGGGGCTGGGGACCCCTGAGGGGATTCCTGAGTGTCCCCCAGTGCTCCCTGGGGATCCCTGAGTGTCCCCCAGTGCTCCCTGCTGGAGCTGGGGATCCCTGAGGGGATTCCTGAGGCTCTCCCAGTGCTCCCTGCAGGAGCTGGGGATCCCTGAGGGGATTCCTGCAGGAGTTGGGGATCCCTGAGTGTCCCCCAGTGCTCCCTGCTGGGGCTGGGGATCCCTGAGGGGATCCCTGAGTGTCCCCCAGTGCTCCCTGGGGATTCCTGAGTGTCCCCCAGTGCTCCCTGCTGGGGCTGGGGATCCCTGGGGGTCTCCCTGCAGGAGTTGGGGATCCCTGAGTGTCCCCCAGTGCTCCCTGGGGACCCCTGAGGGTCTCCCAGTGCTCCCTGGGGATCCCTGAGGGTCCCCCAGTGCTCCCTGGGGACCCCTGAGTGTCCCCCAGTGCTCCCTGCAGGAGCTGGGGACCCCTGAGGGGATCCCTGAGTGTCCCCCAGTGCTCCCTGGGGATCCCTGAGGGTCTCCCAGTGCTTCCTAGGGAATCCCTGAGTGTCCCCCAGTGCTCCCTGGGGATCCCTGAGGGTCTCCCAGTGCTCCCTCCTGGAGCTGGGGATCCCTGAGGGGATTCCTGAGGGTCTCCCAGTGCTCCCTTGGGATCCCTGAGGCTCTCCCAGTGCTCCCTGCTGGAGCTGGGGATCCCTGGGGGTCTCCCTGCAGGAGTTGGGGATCCCTGAGTGTCCCCCAGTGCTCCCTTGGGATCCCTGAGGGTGTCCCAGCCCCACCACAGGAGGTTCATGGCACACTGGAGGGACACTCAGGACTGGGAGCTCTGAGCCAGAACAACACCAGCACACTCTGCTTCTGAACTCCCTCAGTGCTCCCCTTGGCTGCAGCTCCCTCCTCTCTCCCAGGAGTGCTGGGCAGACACAGCTGACTCAAAGCTTTGCACGCTCACAGGGCTTGCTTGGCCTTCCAAAACTCACCTTTTTCCTCTTCCTTTGTGCTCTGGATGCAAGCAGGGACTGGAAACAGCAGGGGAGGGACTGTGGGGATTCCCCAGCATGGGAGCTGCATCTGAGCATCACCCTGGGCACCCAAAGGGGCACCTGGAGGGAGCAGGGCATGGAGGGTCCTTCCAGGTGGCTGTCACAGAGCAGGGGAGGGAGCTGGATCCATCTGAGTTCATCCAAAGTCTTTCTGAGCCATGTCATGATATCAAATGTAGCCATGAAGTGCAGCCAAACTCCCCCAGTGTTCAGCTCATCCTGGTTTCTTCTAGAAAGGTCAGAATTATGGCAAATTATCTGTGCCACAGGCAGGACTTTTGCCTTGCTGTGATAAAAAGGACCTTAAAGCTCACTGAGTCCCATGGGCAGGGATACTTTCCACTATCCCAGGGTGCTCCAAGCCCTGTCCAGCCTGGCCTTGGGCACTGCCAGGGATGCAGGGGCAGCCACAGCTGCTCTGGGCACCTGTGCCAGGGCCTGCCCACCCTCACAGGGAACAATTCCCAATTCCCAATCTCCCATCCATCCCTCTGGGAGCCATTCCCTGTGTGCTGTCCCTCCATCCCTGTCCCCAGCCCCTCTCAGCTCTCCTGGAGCCCCTTTGGGCCCTGCCAGGGCTCTGAGCTCTCCCTGGATCCTTCTCCTCTCCAGGGGAGCACCCCCAGGAATCATCCACCTGCATGATTCCACCAGATGGAATCTTCTTTAAATCTCAGAGCAGCCCTGGAGCATCGGATCCCCATCATCTCTCAGATCCACCCCAGCAGCTGTGCCCTTGGCTGCTCTCACACGAGGGGCCTGGATGCATTTCAAACCTGGGCTGCTGCACCTCACCAGGATTCCTCATGCCAATTAAAACTTCATTTGTTGCCTGCAATCAAGCTGTAGGTGTGGAGCTGAGCGTTGGGCCCACAGGAGAGGGGGAGTTCAGAGCTGAGGGGCACTGGGGTGCTGGGGGCTCTGAGGAAGCCTTTTCCCAAAATGGGGAATAGGGCTCTTATCCCTGTGGATTCTGGCTCATAATCACAGCCTGTGAAAATAAAGGCAGTAAAACCAAATCCTTCTCTGTTTTATCCCTTCTACTCTGCCTATATTCCACCCCAGCACTGCATCCTGATCCTGTCCCATCCTTGCCATCCCTCCCTCACCTGGTCCTTCACCTCTTTGGCCCCAGCCTGGCCCTGCTCTTTTCTGCTCCCAGTTCAGCATTTCTGGGATCTTCCCAGAGCCTCCCACAGCTGGGAATGTGAGGGAATACCAAGGGAAGGGATGAGAAAAGCTCTTCTGGTCCCACATCCCTGGCCAGTGTCTGAAAACTGAGGGAACAAATGGGATTTGATTTTATTTAATAATTGTTTTAGTTCATCTGCTGCCACTTTCTCCACCCGAGCCTGGGCACAGCTGTCAGTGCTGTGATGGGAACATGACAAAGAACACATTATTTTCAGTGGTACCTGGAAATTTTGGCCAAAACTCTACATGCTGAAGATCTGGGGATCAGATTTTGGATTTATCACATGGAATTACCCCATCAATAGCAGCACTTGCAGTGTTTTCCTGAACTGTTTTAGGTAGTGCCCAACCTGTGGTTCGTGCCAATATTTCTGAGTGGGAGCCCATCCTTAGGGGCCAGCTGGGCAGCCTGTGCACTCACCAAGGCTGCAGAAAAGCAGGAACTGGGGCTGAATCCCAGGATTATTGATAAAGTCCCAACAGGGTGAGGTGTGGCAAGACCCTGCCTCGGATGGAGGTGGCCCAGAGACTCTTTACCAATGCTGCCACCTAGAGAGAGACACTCCATCTCCAGAGTGGAGAATCCTCCAGAAAACCAGGATTTCAGGGCTTTTGTGCCTCAAGCACAGGGATTCAACCATCTCCTTTGTGCTGGGAGTCACCCTGGACACTGGGGACCACCCTGGACACTGGGGACCACCCTGGACACTGGGGGATCACCCTGGACACCGGGGACCACTCTGGACACTTTGGACCACCCTGGACACTGGGGGATCACCCTGGATACTTTGGATCACCCTGGACACTGAGGACCACCCTGGACACTTTGGATCACCCTGGACACTCTGGATCACCCTGGACACTTTGGATCACCCTGGACACTGGGGGACCATCCTGGACACTGGGGACCACCCTGGACACTGGGGGATCACCCTGGACACTTTGGATCACCCTGGACACTTTGGATCACTCTGGACACTGGGGACCACTCTGGACACTTTGGATCACTCTGGACACTGGGGATCACCCTGGACACTGGTTCCTGCCAGCTCCTGGCCATGGCACCTCTGCTTGAGCAGCCAGGCTGGGACAGGGAATTGCTGAGCACAGTTTGGGGCTGGGCTGGGCTCTGCTCTGGGCTGGGCTCTGCTCTTCCCAGGAAGTTCTTGGGTTGTGTTTCCATCTCTGTGCAGCACAAACTGCGCCCAGAAATGAGATCCTGCCTTACGTAAAGGTTACAGCTGACACATCTGGATCCCATCGGGCTCCTCTGGGACAGGAGTCCTGAGCTCTGGCCTGGAGAGAGGCAGAGAAAGAGCAGGAGTCATTTTTCATGCAAATCTCCATCTGCACAGGGGCTGGGTCTCTGCAAACCCCTCCATGGGCACAGCTTTGGCAAAGACCAGCAATGCTGCACAGACTGACCCTGCTCCCCTGCTCCTGCTCTGTCCCTGACCTGGAAGGGCTCCACCAGGATCCAGCCCAGGGGGAAAAGTGGATTTCCTGAGAAAATCAATACTAGCTGAGCCTCAGGAGTCTCCCACAGCTGGAGCTGCCCCACTGCCCTGAGCCAGAGCCCCTTTCCCTGCGTGTGCTGTGCCCTCAGGCTGTGCTGGCACTGGGGCACTGCCAAGAGCTGCATCCTGCCCAGTGACCCAGCAGGCAAACCCAGCCAGGCCTCCCCAGCAGCCACAGAGCCACACAATCATTCAGGCTGGAAAACCTCTCAGACCATCGAGTCTGAGTGTTCCCCAGCACTGCAAATCCCACCACTAAACCACCTCCCCAAGTGCCACATCCACGTGGGTTTCAAAGCAGGGATGGGCACTCACCACTGCCCTGGGCAGCTGTGCCAGGGCTGGAGAGCCCTTTTGGGGAGGAAATTTTCCCAAATCTCCCACCTAAACCTCCCACAGTGCAGCTCCCTCTTGCTGAGTGGCAGGAATCAGAGAGGAACCAATCCCCACCTGGTTCCAGATCCTGTAGGAACATTTCCCATGGCACAAAGCTCCAAACCCCATCACCCAGAGAGGCAAGGGCTGCACAGGCACAAATTGTCACAGGGGAACAGTCTGGGCTCTACTTTGCAGCTCCTGCAGGTGTGGTGGGAAGGAGCAGCTGGAGGAACTGAGCCCAGATAAAGCCATGAGAGCACAAAAGGAAACTTTGCCTCTTATTCTGAAGGTGCTGAAAGAAGCTCGGAGCCCCAGGAGAGGAGAGCTGTGTGTCAGCAGCCAGCTGTTAGCACCAGGATGGGCAGAGAGCAGCTTTTAGCACAGTGTGACTGGAAAACACTCCCAGTTCCATTAGGAGGAAGCCAGGACTGACCTGCTTTAACAAGAGGCCAACCATAAACTCTGGGGTCACTTGTTCACACAATGCTTGAAAGGCAAATTAGAGCAGCCAGATTGTTTTTCCCCCACTAATCTCAGCTTCCTGCTTTAGTGCTCTGCAGCCAGCCAGGGAAACCTGTGGGACAATCCTGCCAAGGACTGGGCAGCATGGTGTGGAAAGCACAGCTCTCCCAGCCTCAGGCCCTTCCTGGGTCCTGTCTTGGCTTTTGAACTCTTTGCATCTGGTTTTTGAGGGTTTTTATCCACCCCACAGCAGAGCAGCTCCCCCAGAGAAATGTCAGAGACCCCTCACCTGTGCACAGGTGAGATAAGAAGCCTTTTGTCAGCACATCCTGACTCCCTTGGAAGTGGTGCTGGCAGGCTGGGATGAGGGTGGGATGTTCCACATTCCTGGGGAACAGAGCTGCTCCCTTCTGCCCAGGGACCAGCCCAGGTTTCAGCCCCGGGCAGGAGGGGAGATGGGACACAAGGACTGCAGGATTTCGGTGGCAAAGGCAAGCAAACCAAGAGGGGACAGGACCTAAACCCGTCCCACTAATGTGAGTACTGCCAGGAAAAGGGCAGGAAGGTGCAGCTGCACAGCCCCAACATCAAACCAAGCTCCAGCTGTCTCCCAAGTGACCCTCTCTGTGCCCTTGGGTAAGATATTGCGCATTAATGCCTGCAAATCTGATTATTCCAAGGCTCTTACTGTCCCCATTCAACAAACAAGCTCATCCAAACTGGGATAAAGTATTTCTGCTCCTTTCCCAGGAAAGTTTCCAAGATAGCAAAAAAAGCCTGTGAATTACTGAAGAATTTGGTGTCTCTGTTATTTCTATTTGTTTAAGGAAAAGCCAGGAGCCCACGTGCTGCCCCAAAAGTTGTGTAAGGAGCAGCACACCCAACCTCCAGCAGCGCTGGGGACAAAGAGAGGCAGCAAAGGGGACAAGGGGTGCTGAGGGCTGGGGTTTATTGGCTATCCTTAGCAGCAAAACAGTGTTCTTAAATACAGGGATGAAATCAATATTCCTCTTTTAGTGCCAATCTGCCGGGGAGGGGCTGGGCTGCCTCCCCCAGTGCTCGCTGCAGCTCTAGGTGATGACGGTGGGCCCCGAGCGGCCGGTCCTCTCGTGGAGCTGGGAAAGTTTCAGTGCAATGGAAATGAGGGGTGCCAGCATCACCTGCAGGGAGCAAAGAGAGGCCTCAGAACTGCAGAGCTGCACACACAACTGTGCAGCCTTCCCACACTGCATCCCTCAGCACCCAGGCCAGGCTGGGACACCCCAAAGCTCAGCTCTCCCAACCAGAGGCTGCTTTGGGCATGGGGGATTTTCGGTCTTTCTGTCAATTATGGCACAGTGAGTTAGGCACAAAGAGCCCACAGAGTGTTCGCTGGGGAGTACAGAATCAGAGACTATCCTGAGTTGGAAGGATCTCCAAGGATCATGGAGTCCAGCTGCTGGCCCTGCACAGACACCCCAACAATCCCACCCTGTCCCTGGGAGCATTGTCCAAACACTCCTGGAGCTCTGGCAGCCCTGGGACTGTGCCCATTCCCTGAGAGCCTGGGCAGGGCCCAGCCATCTTCTGGGTGAAAATCCCTTCCCTGATATCCAGGCTAAACCTAAACACAAGAGGAGGATTCTTTTCCTGCAGTGCCCACAAGAGCTCAGCAGCATTTGTAAATGATGTTGCAAAACATTTACTGAACTCAGTGCAGAACAGGGCATCTCACCTTAGGCACAGCTGCATCCTGTGACCCACTGATTTTTTTAAAGCAGCACAGGGGTAACACAGACAGGAAAACTGTGCTGTGGCAGAGGCAGCTGTGAGGGATTCTCAGGAATACTTGCTCCACACTGAGCTTTTTAAAATAATCCTATTGATACTGGCATGAAAGATACAAACCTCAGGCTCTCAAAATTCCTGTTACCTCCAAACAGAATTAAGCAAAACAGGGCTTAGAAAGGGCTGACTCAGGCAGGCAGCAGTGGCATGAGGGGAGGTGCAGCACCCACCTGTGGGTCTTGGTTGATTTTCTGAGCATCCTTCTCGTAGCTGTCGATGTAGAGGCGCACGGTGGCCCCCGCGCTGCCGGTGCCGCTCAGCCGGAAGATGATGCGGGAGCCGTCGGAGAAGATGAGCCTCAGACCCTGCCCGGGACACGGAGGGAGGGAAGCTCTCAGCCCTGGGACCATGGGTGGCCAAGGGCTGTTCCATGATCCCCACGGTGCCTCAGGTTTGGCTTTTATATGTTTCAGATTCTGAGCTGCTTCAGTGTGCAATTCTGAGATTTGTGTTAGGGGGTGGTGAGCTCTGTGCACAGAGCAGGGAGACAAAACAATTCCTGCTCCAGCTGGGCACCAAGGACAAATGATCCAAATCTCAGCCCAGAGCACAAACAACAACAGAATCAAGACAGAAAAACAAAGATGGGACTTAATAACCTAAAGCTGGAATTGGACAATGAACTGCAAGGTGCAAATGGAGCAGAACTGATCCCAGGGACAGAGCCCGTGCCCCTCGTGCATTTTGGGGCCATTTTGGTTCATCTTGGGTGCAGCCCTGGCTGGGCTCTTGGGGTTTATTGGCTATCCTTAGCAGCAAAACAGTGTTCTTAAATACAGGGATAAAATCAATATTCCTCTTTTAGTGACAGTTTGCCAGAGGAAGGGGCTGGGCTGCCCCAGTGCTCACTGCAGCACAGGCTGGCTCTATGTGATGATGGTGGGCCCAGAGCAGCTGGTGTATCCATTTGTCCTTTTAACAAATCCCTGCTTTATTCTTTAACTCTGCCTAGCCTCTGTTCTAGGTCAGCCTTCACAAGCATCACCCAGCATGGCTGTGCCACACCTGCACCATCCCTCCTCCTCAGGGAGCCACAGAAAGCTCCTGTGCTCCCCTCTCCCCACTCCCAGAGGGATTAATGCCCATCCTACCCCACACTGCAGAACCTGACACAAGAGCCAGGTGCCAGGCACAGCATTCCCAGGCACTGCTCTGGCAAAGGACATGGAGAAAACAGTCCCAGTTCAGGCCAGGCTGTGCCCACCTGGTTCCTGGAGACGCTGCCATCCACGGGGTCGTTGTACTCAAAGTTGTCAGCTTTCTCCACCGTGTACACCTTGTCCCCACTCGACAGCTGCTTCCCCACGAAGGAGCGCTCGAACATCACCGCCTCCAAATCCTTCATCATTTTGTTGGCAGCATCTGCATCCACCTCCTCGTAGTCGTACCTGCACCAGCACCACACGCAGGGATTAGGGAGGGAGGATGCAATGAGTTGGGATGGTGTGGGATGCCCTTCTCGAGCTCTGGGGGTGTTCTCTGCTCCCATCCAAGCACCAGAACACATTGCCCAGAGAAGCTGTCCCTGGATCCCTGGCAGTGTCCAAGGCCAGGTTGGACAGGGCTTGAAACAACATGGGATAGTGGAAGGTGTCCAGCCATGGCACTGGATGAGCATTAAGGTGCTTCCCATCCCAGCCCAGTGTGGGATTCTATGGAAAGAGAGGAGGATCCATGTGCAGCACTACACCATAACCACACAGATCCTGGGGATGCAGCACAGCATTTCACAGGCATTTGGTGCCAGGAGATGAAAGCACAAAGTGCTGCCTCACACTGAGTATCACAGACCGAGGGCCAGGGCCAAGATCCAACTGCCTGCCAAGAATTTCCTGCAGTTGTGCCCCCAGCTCCCTCGTGGTTACTGTGAACACCCTCAGTGCATCCCCCCAGCAAACTGCAGCTGTGACTGCAGCAGGAAATCATCCAGTGCCAGCTTTGATGCCCCTGCCCGGGCAGAGAGGCAGCAGAGAGTGCCTGGAGCCCACTCCAGGATCCCAGAGTCTGTGTTCCCACTGGCAGTGGGATTTGTGCTGCTCTGTTTGCTGCCTGCCCTGCACTCAGCCTGCTGTGCACACATACCTCAGTGCTAAAAGGCTGCCTCTTTATCCTAGACTTTGGCATTTTCCCCCAGGTTTCCATGCCTCAGATGTGTGCTGGCTTTTTGGTGAGTTGGGGAGAAAAAAGAAAAAAAAAAAAAGGAGAGACAAGTTCTTTCACTTGGCAATTTGAGACGGAATTTTCATGTAGATCTTCCAAGCTGAAAGATTTCTGCCTAATGCTTTCACAGTGTTCCCACCTCTGCTTGTGTGCAGGCTGGTTCTCATTCCTTCCCTTGCCATCTCCCATGTCTACTGCAGCTTTAATTTGAGTATTTGGGGGCTGGAGAGGAACTCAACCAGGTAAATAACAGCCATGGGGCAGGTAAATAAATGGGGCTGGGCATGCATTCTGTGAGACACTGCTGTCACTGAAGATATCACAAATTAACTTGTGACGTGGGGTCTCAAGAATATTGATACCATGGCAAAAATGACTCTTGGAGGAAAAATCTCAATTAAAAGAAAAAAAAGGTGCTTTGCATTTATGAAATGTCCAGACTTTGGTAGCAGGTTTACATCTGGAGCAACAATCCAAAGCTGGACACCACAAAGGGTTATGGTGAATGCCAAGTGTTTGGGGAGTGGAACGCCACAGGAACAGCCTGATGGTGACACAGCTGTGCCACCAGGGCTCTGCTCTGCCACAGGGCAGGGAATGGGAGGTGTCAGGAGCACGCTGCCCACCTGGTGAAGAAGTTCCTGCCATACTTCTGCCAGTGGTCCTTCATGATGTCCTCCACGCTCTGCTTGCGGGCGGCCAGGATGGAGAGCCAGGCCAGCACTGCCCACAGCCCGTCCTTCTCCCGGATGTGGTCGGAGCCTGGGGGAGCCACAGCACAGACACAACTCCCAATTCCCACTCCTCACACCACAGCCCCACCTCGTCTCCTCTCCCCATCCCCCTGCACAGCTCACAAATGGGAATATTTCCAGAGCTCCAGCCCTGCTGGGTCATTTAAATGGGTCTGAATCTCATCTGCTCCAGCTCTGGCCCAAGTAAAACACTCAGCATCTTTTAACACACACACTCATTGTTCACACATCCTTAACTCTGTTCCAAGGAAGTAACAGAGAATGCACAGTAAAAAAAAGGCATCAAATAAAAAACAAAAGGCAAATGCAAAGGAGCAGCTTGGGAGGGAGAGCATCAACAAGAACATCAACTCCTCAGCAGCTGTTGTGTCCTGCCTGCCAAGGAGCACCCTGGGGTCATCTCCTGGCCCAGCACCAAGGGGACATCAGCCCTCCTGAGGAACCAAACCCCAACAACCCCAGAATCAGCCCAGAACAGGGTGAGGAGCAGCAGCAGGGCAAGGACAGGCTCCATCCACCTGCAGAGAGCAGGAGAGCCTCCAGCCTGCTCTCACTGGGGGCTGCAAAAGCCCCTCCCTTGGCTAAAGGAGGATTCACAGAGTGGATCAGGTTGGAAGGGACCTGTGGGGCACCTGGTCCAACCTCCCTGCTCCAGCAGGGCCATCCCTGAGCCCAGGTTGCAGCCAGATTTTTGATGTCTCCAGTGAGGGAGGCTCCACACCTCTCTGGGTGATCTGTCCCACACAGTGAGGAAGCTCCTCCTCGTGTTCAGGTGTAATTTGCTGCCTCAGTTTGTCTCTGTGGATTCCCCCAAAGCTGGCACTGCAAGGAGAGCAGGAAGCAGCCAGAGGCAGCCCAGCCTTGCCCTGGGAGAGCAGTGGGATCACACAGCACTGATCCCTTGGGAAACCTGAGAGGGGCTGGACCTTACACAGCCCCCAGATGAAATGGGATCAGATGGCCCAGAGCACACCCAGCCCACACTCGGTGCCTCTGGCAAGCCAGCTCCACCCTGTGCCCCACAGATGCAAAGTTTTCCCCTTCCCGCTCTGGAAAACCTCCAAACAGGTATTAAAGAAATGCCAGGAGCACTGCAGAGCTGCCATGGCACCCTCTGAAGGAGTGCCAGAGTGGGAATGCTCTGGGAAAGGGCTGGGGCAGGGCAGGGGTTACGTGGTGCACAAATCCCACTGTTGTGGCCATAAATTATCCCCACGGTCCCTCAGGGTGGAGAGA
This sequence comes from Zonotrichia albicollis, assembly GCF_047830755.1. NCBI lineage: Eukaryota > Metazoa > Chordata > Aves > Passeriformes > Passerellidae > Zonotrichia > Zonotrichia albicollis. Next base: position 2,433,120 of record NC_133826.1, read on the forward strand.
GCTGGGCAGAGGTGATGCAGAGGAATGCTAAATAAACACCAGTCCCATGTGATGTATCAGCTTATAGCTGGAATAAAATACCCAGGGAAGCAAGCAGGAATTCTGTCATGTCGCATTACTCTAATTGCTGCTGCACTCCAGTCCCACTGCCCCACAGTTTGTTTCAATTTTTACTGGGTCTTTGGGCTGCTCTTTCACCTCTCTCCCTTTCAGCACTCCCATTCAGTCCAGCTCCAAACAACTCCTCATTAACTCCCTATCAACCAACCCTCCTCACCCCTTTCCCCTCCTTTCTCCTTCCTGACTGCATTGGCCACATGGGCAAACCCCTTTGCATTTTAGGGGAGTCCAACTCTCCTGGGCCCTTTCCCAATCTGTTCCCCCAAATTCCTTCAGCTCCCACCACCTGGATGTGCTGCTGCCTGGCCAAAATCCCAAACCTCTCTCAGACTGGAATCCCTTTGATTTGGGAGGCAGACCCTTAGGGATGGACAGAAACTGAGCTTGTTGCTCTTACAAAGGTGGAAACAGTTTTGGGGAGCTGCTCATTTGAGATCATCTCCTATCAGCAGCTCCAGGAATTTGGTTTTATTTACCTCCTGAAGCACCAGTGCCCTCTCATTAGCCAAGGTCCAGGATATAAACTCAGCACATGCTGAAATCACTCAGGGCAAAGCTCCAGAATCTTTCTTTACTCATTAGTTACTTCAAGATTTCCTTACAGAGATACCAGGTTCTCTGAAATTCACCTTTTCTTCCAACCCACAGCCAAATCCCAGCCTCACATATCAGAGTAAGATCTGACTGTAAAAATATTGTCCCTGGAGACTGCTCAGCCCCCCAGAGCTGTGATTCCATTCCCTCAGCCCCAGGAAAGCTGGGCTAATCCTCTCCTGTCAAGCTGTGCATCCCAGCCCACAAAACACTGCACTCCAGGAATTTGGGGGTTTAAGGCACCCAAACACAAGCTAGAAGGTTTTTCTGGGGTGATGGTATGGAAACACACAAGGTCTGAGCTGAGAAATTCCCTCAGGACCTTGTGCCCTGCATATCCCACCAGAGAACAGGAGAAACAACATCTCAGGGAGAGTTCAGAGCAGATAAAGCACACTCAGCCTTTGTGCAGATTCAGGGAAGGTCCCGTTTCCACAGGCAGGACACGAAAGCACAGGGGAGATGCCAGGGAGGGCTCAGGGCATGCAGAGACCTCCTGGGAATATCCAGAGCAGCACCCTGCTCTGACCTGGAGCAAATCCTGCCCCCATCCACCCCCCTGCACACCCCCAGGAAACTCCCTGTGATGTTCACTTGGTTTCTCAGTGACTCAATAACTCACTTCGACTGTTCAAAGGCGAGTGTTAATTTAAACTTTATAAATCATACCTTGTTTTCAGAACAGGAAAATGAGGGCCCTATTAAGCTCAGAGATTTAATAGTGACCTGAAACCTTCCCTAATAAAACTCCGTGCTCCAAACCGTATTTCTTTCCAGAAATGAAAACATTGAGAAGGTTTTCCTGGCCACCAAGAGTTGAAAAATACATTTAGCATTGCATTGAGTCCCCACAGACTCAGTGACCGGGCTGCTAAAGAGGCCCCCAAACCTCCACCTCCATGTGCCTTCCTGGAGGAGGAGGAGCTCCAACCTCACAAATCCTTTAGCATTGTGTTCATCTCCACACCAATTCCTCCAAGCCTTTTTTATATTTTAATATTTCACAGGTATGAACAACTGCAGATGAAAGATAAATCCCAAGCTCTAAAGAATAAACAACTAAGAGGAGGAACACCACCATCATGGGTGATACTGGGAATGCTGACTTACCAGTCCCAAAGCTTTCCTCTCCACACAGAGACAGTTTGTTGGCATCCATCAAGTTCCCAAAGAACTTCCAGCCCGTTGGAGTCTCATACAAAGCAATCTTTGTGGCCTGGGCCACCCTGCCAAGGTAAGAAGGCCAAGTTACATCCCTGGAGTCTCAGGGGAAATGGGATCAGCAGCTCTGCTGGGGTGCCACTGAGGGCAGGGGATGCCACAGCTTTGGAACAATCCCTGTATTTAGAACAATCCCAGTGTGATATCTGGGAGATGGGTGGGATGTGCATTTACAGAACAGACAAAAACACACAGCTCTTCACAGCGATTTTAGGTTGCAGATCTTAAAGCATTTCACCAAGAAAGCATCACTACCAAATTTAAGGGAAAGAAGGGTTGGCAGAGTCATTTATTTGGGCTCAGCCCAGAGCTCAGCCCAGCTCTGCCATGTCCCCAGGCAGGGCTTAACCCATCAAACCTCACTGCTGCCCTGGCACTGCTGCACTCCTGACCACAGCAAAAACACAGGACAGGTCAGGGTGGAACCACAGGAAAGGGGCACAGCATGCCCTGGCAGGGCTCCCTGCCAACAGGGAGGGGTTTTACCTGTCCAGGGCCCCGCTGGTGGGCACACCGTGCCCTGGCAGGGATCTCTGCCCACAGAGGTTGCTGTTACCTGTCCAGGGCCCCGCTGGTGGGCACACCATGCCCTGGCAGGGATCTCTGCCCACAGAGGTTGCTGTTACCTATTCAGGGCCCCGCCGGTGGGCACACCATGCCCTGGCAGGGCTCCCTGCCCACAGAGGGGTTGCTGTTACCTGTCCAGGGCCCCGCTGGTGGGCACACCATGCCCTGGCAGGGATCTCTGCCCACAGAGGGTGGCTGTTACCTGTCCAGGGCCCCGCTGGTGGGCACACCATGCCCTGGCAGGGATCTCTGCCCACAGAGGTTGCTGTTACCTGTCCAGGGCCCCACTGATGGGCACACCATGCCCTGGCAGGGATCTCTGCCCACAGAGGGTTGTTGTTACCTGTCCAGGGCCCCGCTGGTGGGCACACCGTGCCCTGGCAGGGATCTCTGCCCACAGAGGGTGGCTGTTACCTGTCCAGGGCCCCGCTGGTGGGCACACCGTGCCCTGGCAGGGCTCTCTGCCCACAGAGGTTGCTGTTACCTGTCCAGGGCCCCGCTGGTGGGCATGCTGCGGGCCAGGCCGCGCACCCCGGTCTGCTGGAAGTAGGGGATGCTGAAGATGTTGGCGGCGATGACGGCCACCGAGTCGGAGGGGTTGACAAAGAAGCCGTGCTTGCCCAAAATCATGTTCCTGTCCTGGGGGAGACAGCACAGGCACAGCTCAGCCCCCTGCCCTGCCCATAAACCCAGCAGTCCCCAGAGATTTTCTGAAATAACCACCGAGCTTTGAAGAAGTTACACAGTGTTGGAGATTTTTTCAGGGATGGCCTAGAAGGCAGCTGTGAGGAGCAGGTTCTCACAGCCTGCTTCTGTGAACAGCAGAGGTTCTCAGGTTATTTTTAATTACAACTAAAGGTGACAAACATGAAGGCCTTGAGAGCCTTGCACATCAGAGTTCTCAGGCAGCTTTCTCATAACAAGTGGATGTTCTATCTTTGGCTGTTTTAGGAAAGCAAGAATAATTTTGAGAACCCAAATCTTGGTATTGGAAACATAAGGAGGGGTTGGTATGTTATCTCTGACCTATTGTGAGCTCAGATTTTGCAATATGCATGAAGTGAATTAACACTGTTATAAAAGGTGCCTGATTGATGAATAAAGTGGAGTCGATGGCTGACCAACGCAAGGTGGGTCGTCTCCCTCCATCTTCAATAACACGGCAGCACCTCCACGGTGTTTCGCCTTCCTGCTGATTTTTCACAGGTTTAAAGTCATTTAAATGCAGTTTGGGATTATTGATACAGTATCCAGCTATTTCTGTGGTGGTTCACTTCAGTCATGATTAGAAAGAGGCAGAGGAAAGGTGCTCCTCAGCCCCCAGAGGTGGTTAGAGGGAAGGAAGGGGAACTCTGAGCACTCCTTTACCCCATCTCCATCAAAGGCAGCTCCAAAGTCATACTCCCCTGTCTTCATGGTCTGCACCAGGTCAGCAGCGTAGGTCAGGTTGGGGTCAGGGTGGTGGCCCCCAAAGTCCTCCAGGGGGGTGCAGTTCACAGCTGAATTTGCTGGGGCTCCCAGCTCCTCACACAGGATCTTCTTCACGTAAGGGCCCACAACTGTCTCAGCAAAACAGAGAGGGAAGAGCTGGCTCAGCCCCCAGGCAGCTCGGCACCACCCACCTCAGGCTGCTCAGGCTGGGTCACCTTGGGTGCTTTGTGGTTTTGGAGCTCACATCAAAATCCATCCCAGGCCAGGCTGGACAGGGCCTGGGGCAGCCTGGGACAGTGGAAGGTGTCCCTGCCCATGGCAGGGGTGGAACTGGATGAGCTTTAAGGTCCCCTCCCAGCCCAAACCATTTCAGAATTACATAAAACATTTCACAGAATGCTAGAATGCTTTGGGTTGGAAAGGACCTTAAAGACCAGCTCATCCCATTCACAAAACATAACACTTGACAAGAGAAAATAACACAAGACAAAAAGTTTGCTCCCAAAAAGAAAAATCCAGTGGGCTACAAACCAAACCCCAAACCTGCCATATAAATTCCTGAATGGAGTGGGTGACAAATCCCCAAGGACCCCTGACCCCACAGTGCCCCAATCCCAGCCCTTTTACCCCCGTGCATGGCATCAATGCGGATCTTGAGCTGGTTCTTCCCTGAGAGCAGCTCCTTCAAGGCACTGAAGTCAAAGATGTTCCTCAGCATGCTGGCATAGGCTTCCACAGAGTCCACAATTTCCACTGGGAACGAGAAGCAGACAGGGATCAACTCTCACAGCCTGGAATTGTGACAGCCAAGCTCTGCTGAGGGCTGAGGGCCCAGCCCAGAACAAAGCCCTTGAACATCCCAGAATAGGGACAGCAATAATGGGGCTAAATGAGCAATTTAATTACAGGCTCTCACAGCTAATCAGGTCACAAGTGGACCTAGAAAATCAAACTCTGTTCCCACTTAAGATTCCCTGGACTTCTTTCAAAAGGGATCAGTCCCACTTCACTTAAATTTAAAAATATGTATATAAAATGTAAAATATGTATATAAATATGTATATAAAATCAGATCTTTAATTTCCACCAAAGTCAATGGGAAGTGTGAACTTCATCGTTCAAAAAGTTGCACCTTTGCAGCCAACATAAAAACAAAATACAGCATAAAAATCCCACTATAAAGAAATGGAGACTGAGAGAAATACCAACTTTTATCATCTTTTAACTTTGTTAATTACAAGCACCAGGAGATGGTAAAAAAATACTTGCAGTATTTTTAAGTATTTTTTAAATTTATTTTCATATTTTAGTGTTGACTGAGAAAAGTCACATGTGAAATGTAACAGCTTTCCCACTCACAGTGACAACTTTTATATGTGAAACCATGGAAAAAAATCAGTTGAAAGATTAAAGTCTGCAATTTTAATTAGGAAAATGCACTGTAACTGCATTTTTCTGTTTTCAAGTACATGTCTGCCTTGCAGAAAAAACAGCCTTTGATTTTAGGGAAGTTTGATGGATCAAGGTTTTGCTACTGAAGTAGAAAAACTTCTGTAGGACAGAAAATTATATCAATCAAAATCAATAAATAAATAAATGCCAGGAGGAATGTCCTCACGTGATTATGCAACAGGTGAGAAGGAGAGGTCAGAATGGCCACAGAAACACCCCAGTTCCTCACCCTTGCCAAGAGGAAGAACATTTGTTTACCTGTAAATGGCTTAAATTTGTTCTCCAAGTCAAACTGCTGCTTCCCAATGGTGCCCAAGTCCACCTGCAGGTCTGGGCAGATTGCATACTCCTCGATTTTCTTGCTGATTTGGAAAATTTTATCTGTGATGGCTTCAGGAGCAGGACCTGCAAAGTGAAATGGGCAAAGGGAAGATGTTAAAGAATCCAACTGCAAGAGGACTGAATTTGAGGAATGCATCAAGGACCTGGGCTGGGAATGGAGAGGAACACCAGGGAATGAGGGGAGCAGAGCATCACTGGCTCCATTGGGGAAAGCACTGCTCAGGGCGCTGATTCCTGGGATGTGAACAGAAATGTGGATTCTCAGGTGGTGTGGGAAATGGATTTGTAGGGAATTCTCAAAGCCTGGCAGAAGGCTCACACAGTGTGCATCTATATGCAAACCTTGAGACAAGAAATGCCATGGAGATGGCAAATGACTTAGAATTGCTGAGAGAGAAATTAAACTGGAAACAAATTTCAAAGGGTCGCCTTGCAAATAAGACTAGGTACTTTAGAGAAATTGAATTATGAAAGATGCATTGTAGTAGGACCCATGAAGAGTAATTTTGGATGATTGGCTTTAAGGCATTTACAATGGTGTGACAAAAGCTGATAGGCCAAGAGATACTTATAGAGTATTGTAATTAGGGAATGGTTTGCTTCTGATTGTGATGGTGTGAATTATAACACCTGTATTGTCTCACCCTTCCCATGAGATTGAAAATGGAATAAAAGTTTTTAACAGCTCTCAGTTACCCCACATGTGGGCCAGGCAAGGGTTTAATTGTGGAAGGGGCTAGCAGCGGGCCTGGTAGCTAAAGGAGCGAGAAGTAAGAAGAAGAAGAAGCTGATAAGGAGCTTTCTCCAAGGCTGTAACCAAGGAGATCGAGAGAAGGAAGATAAGAGCATTCTGCAGCTGGATGAAGCGTTTTTAGAAAGTTAGGTGGAGTCAGAGTAACTTTTCACCAATGGCATGATATTGAATTATTGTGGCCAATAGCTAAGGTAGAAGAAGGTAAACAATTGCAAAGTGTATAAAAGATCAGCCATTTTCATTCATAAACTGTTGCCAAGTGTTACCAACTGAGACTGCTTGTGGTCTCAGCTTTACGTGGGGACCGCCTCGACTGCGACATTTAATCACACAGAGGGACACGAGAAATGAGCAATAACAGCAGCAGCGAGCAGCAGGCAGCAGGGACAGGCCTGACCTCCGTTGGCAATGTTGAACTTGATGCCGAAGTCGCCGCTGGGCCCGCCGGGGTTGTGGCTGGCCGTGAGGATGATGCCCCCGATGGCCTTGATCTTGCGGATGAGGCAGGACACGGCCGGCGTGGACAGGATCCCGTGCTGGCCGATCACCAGGCGCCCGATCTGCGGGAGGAGCACACGCAGCTGCAGGGAAAGCCCAGCCCACGCTGCTGCTCCTGGGGCTGCAGCTCTGTGGCACAGGGAGACACGGGCACTGCCCCAGGCATCCAGAGCAGCAGGGCAAAGAATGAGGAACAACTCTTATCATCAATAGCAGAATCTCTTTTCTGTTGCTACCTTTGTATACCTCGGTTCAGACATGTGAAAGGACCTTCCCATCTCACCTCTTGTTGTAGTGTGTTGTTAAGTTTCTTGTGTTATTCCCCCAATTTATGTATTGTTCTCCCCTATTAGGTGTAAAATGGTTTCGTTCCCCCAGTTTTTCCCGCCAGTGCTAGCCTGTCAGCTAAGTTGCTATAGTAACCGCTATTCATAGTTGCCGATGTGTAATTGCTCCTCCCCTGGTTTCCCTTATAAGTGAAAGTTGTTTCCTCCCTAGGTCCAGTCAATCACCCCCTTTCTCCTCCCAGGTTTCGAGAACCTTCTCCTCTCTGGAGATGGTGGCTGGCTGGGGTCCCAGGACACCTCCTTTACCTTTTGATTATTGGTCTCCATGGAGTGTCAGTTCTGTGAAGTTCATCCCCTCACCTTTCCCGATTGGTTCCGCCTGTACCCACCCCCCTCCTTTATAATCCTGTTTCACCCCCTATGAAAAAACTTTTTCCCGGCTGGTTTCCCCGCGTTTGGATCCCGCAACACCTTCAATAAACCGATGTTTAACCCCCGGGAAATGGTCAGCTCCGTTCCTCCCCTATACCAGCGGTGTGAGCCAGTCCGCAGCCAGCACAGCCCGAGGCCCTCAGACGCCGAAGGGCGCTGGCCAGGAATTGCAGAGGGGCGTCGGCCTTTCGCCCTCAGCTAGCCGGACTCTAAACTTCGGGCCACATATGCCCTTCTCTGCAACCTCTGTCAAATGCTCTGGATAATATCTTTGCCTTCTCACTCCGGGAGCCTCTTTCCTTCTTAGCAATTAACTGCCCATTTGACTTTTTAATATTTATTTCAGAGTTGCTGTCATCAACCAGTGTATAAGTACTTGGATAATTTATTGAGTCAATTTTCTTCTCTGCCTTTCCATTTCTTGGCTTCATTACAATCGAAGTCTACACATCTCTGAACTCACACCTTTGAACTTCAATGAGCAGACCTGCCATCATTTCCTCCTGCTGCACCTGCTGCTGTGAACGCGTGGAATGTGTTCTGGAGATCCGGTTACCAATTAATTAACCAATGGTGATGGTGTTTTAATTAAGGGACCGATCAAGTCCATGAGGAATGTGTTCTGGAGATTTGTTTACCAATTAATTAACCAATGGTGATGGTGTTTTAACTAATAGACCAATCAAGTCCATGTGGAATGTGTTCTGGAGATCTGGTTACCAATTAATTAACCAATGGTGATGGTGTTTTAACTAAAGGACCAATCAAGTCCATGAGGAATGTGTTCTGGAGATTTGTTTACCAATTAATTAACCAATGGTGATGGTGTTTTAATTAAAGGACCAATCAAGTCCATGAGGAATGTGTTCTGGAGATTTGTTTACCAATTAATTAACCACTGGTGATGGTGTTTTAACTAAAGGACCAATCAAGTTCATGAGGAATGTGTTCTGGAGATCCGGTTACCAATTAATTAACCAATGGTGATGGTATTTTCATCAAAGGACCAATCAAGTCCACATGTAGCAAAACAGGGTATAAAGAAGCAGTGGGTTTCATAACAAAGAAAATTAATCAGCCTTCTGCTCATTTACATAACTTATTGCCCAGTTCTGGCCCGTTGCACTAACGGTGTTGGGGGTTTGCACAAACAGGATGGGACTGCTGGGACACATTCCTTGAGCTTTACTGAGGTATCAGCCTCATTGCATGGTTGAGACAATGGGAAGATGCAAGAGCTCATGTCCTGCCAGCAGTCCTACCAAAGATTTCTTTGGTATAGAGCATTTTGAAAACTTTCTAGTCAACAGCACGTTGTTAAAGCTTACAGATAATTGTTCCAGCCAATCACTTAAAGCACACATTCACCTGCTTCACACAATGTTTGTTTTTATGTTTTCTATTAACAACCCACAATAGTCCAATATTAAGCTTAAAACCTTCTACTGTCTTGCTAGGCATATTTTTCTGCAGCCTTAAGGTCTATCTTAACCGAGCCTAAAACTCAAAATATCGTTTCATGTCCTTGCTTGCTGTACTATTGTAACTTTTCTACTTTCAGCTAGTTCTCTGCTCTGTTTCTGAGGCCTGCTTTCACAGCTCTCTGAAAGTCTTCTCACCTTCACTATTTCCCACTCAGCCCAGACTCTGCCAACAGGTAAAGCACAGCCCTGCTCCTGCCCAAGCTCCCCATGGTGCATCCGACCCCGCTCTGTTGGAGCAGTTTCCTCCATGAATGCTGCACGTGGATGCACTGAAGGGCTGCCATTAAACACCACAAAAACAGCATTCCCTCTGGCTGTGGTCTTGAAATCTGCCTTCAAAACACACAGTGGGGCAGAGAGAAGCCAAAAGAACACAAAACTTGAACATCCTGGGAGCAGCTGCAGATTATTCCTCCTTCCCATAAATCCAGGGATACCTCTGAGGTTGGATCCAGAGCAATGTGCTGAGCAGTGCAGCACCTTCAGAGTCCAGGCAATGAACCAGGAGGTGCAGAATTCCCTGGAAGAACACGCTCCTCCCCACAGCCCCAGAGGAGGTGACAGGATTTAAAACCACACCAGACCCCTGTGCACCAGCTGAGAGGGTCAGACCCAGAACAGGCTGGGGAAAGAGGAGGGATTTCATTCAATCCCAAGCTGGAGCAGCAATCAAGAGCAGCATTGCCAGGCTGTGGTGGGTGCTGAGCCAAGGGCAGGGATGGCTGTGATTCCTGACCCCTGGCACTGCCAGGTGCTAAGCCCCAGCCTCGCTGCCCATCAGTTATTGCACGGTCCAGCTGTCACAGCCCAGCTGCTGGCAGAGCTGCACCTCCAGAAAATAACAGCAGAAATGGGAAAAAAGCACTTTACAAACCCAAAGTGAGGGCCTTGCCCACAGCAGCTCACACTGGGGCCCTGGCTGTGCCACACACTGATCACTCATTTATTGCACCTCCTGTTTCATTTGAAGCAGGGTTTGCTTTGCCCCCATTCTCAGACAAGTCCTGTGCTTTATTCCAGCCTCCAAACCTTGCTCCTTCAGTTTCCCTGAGAACTCACAGGACCTCCAGAAGCTCCTCTCCAAAACTTCCCCTCCTGCTCCCCAGTTTCCCTGTGAGGGTCCCATTCTGCAGCACCCTGTGCATCAGTGCCCCAGGAATGCTGCAGAGGAAGGGGAAATAAGGGATTTTCCCTGCCAAAGCAGGCAGCAGCTGCAGGAGAGCTGGGTGAACACATCAAATCCCCTGTCCCTGCCTTCCCTGCACACCTGAGCTGCAGTTTTTCCCACAGCAAGGAAGGAAGGGAAGAAACAGAAACACTTGTCTCCATGTGAGCTGCTCTGAGATTTGGGTCCTCCGTGGCTTCCAGAGGTTTTCAGCTGCCATTCCCCACCCAGCCAATGCTGAATCCTTTGGGGAAGTTTGCTCAGTGTAACAATGTGCTGAATGATTCACACTTCATCCTTTTTGAGTCTGGGGAATTTCTTATGAGGAGAATCTCAGGCTGTAATGACGGACAAACACCTTTCATGGATTTCTCAAAACAGACCCACTTTGTGCAGCAAGTTTGGATTATAGCACTTCCAAACCACCCAGGAAACAATTCCATCCTGGTTTTACTGAGAGGCCCATGAGGATGCACACAGGGACCTCCTGCACACTGGGAACAGCTTTTCCAGGCCATGGAAGCCCCAGAGTGTCCCCAGGCCACCCTTGCAGCCCTTTCTGTGCAGGAGATGCAGCCCAAGGCAGCAATCCACACCCTGAGCACAGCACTGACAGCATGAGCCAGCCTGAGGAGAAAAATCCATGGAAAACACCCAAATCATGCCCTAAATCCCATTTAGGCAGGCCTGGGCCCAGTGCTGGAGAGCAAAGTCTGAGCTGGTGGAGATGAGCCTGATCTCCCCTCACCAGCAGACCTGTCCTGGGGTCAGGCACTCCAAACCTGGCTCTGTGCACATTTCCAGCTCTTCTGCTCTGCCCATGCACTGATTTCAAAGGAAGACATTCATCTGCAATGCCTGAAAATTTTTTTTTTTCCCCACAAGATTTTAAAGAGAAATGAATAAAATTCTCTCATCCTATTTTCCCCTTCACTGTTGATTACACTGTCCTTGTCAGGTTTTATGTCAAACAAACTCCTAAAATCCAGGTCCCTTTGCACAAAGTTTGCTCTGCAGTGCCTTTTCTTCTTAAAAAGCAGAAGGAAACAAAGACAAAAGCTCATTGCATGAACCATGATCTACCACAAACACACAAGCCTCTTGCTCTGCTTCCAAAACACAGAATTCCAGCACAACTGAGCTCCCTATAAAGGCTGTCACTCACTTGCTGACTCTCATATCAACTTTCAAAGGCTCCCTAAGCATTTATGCCACAGCCACAACTTACACCTGGTGAGAAAGGCAGAACATGGCTGTTTCTTCTCCTTTGCCACTCTCATGGCTCTCCCTGTTAGTCCATTTCTGAACAGTATCAGGGGCTTATATTCTTGTGCAAAGACTGGAAAACCCACAGGTGCCAACAGCTTGGGGCATTTCAAAGCACAAAGCAAGGACACACAAACCCCAGCAGAATTTATTTTCCTTTCTCCACATGTATTCTGTGCCCAACTGCAACACTTAGAGTGAAAAACCAGCAATTTCTGTACTCCCCAGCTGATCAGCCATTTTGGGGAAATTCAATCTCCCAGTGCCTAATTTCTGCTGGATTTCTGCATTTCTCAGCCACACCCCACAGGAATTCAGCCGTTTAACTTTTACCAACCCCGTTGGCAGCAGCCATTTGGACAATCAGTTCCACTGCAGACTTATTGAGGTACCTCCCATCGCCCCCAACCACCAGAGAGGCTCCTTGGCGATCCCTTAGGTCTATGGAAAAAAAGATACTCTGGATGAAATTCTGCAAATAGTTCAGCTTGGATTCAAAGAAGAAGGTCTTCTTCCTCAGGCCGCTGGTTCCCGGTTTCTGGTCGCCGTAGGGAGAGGTCGGCACCGTCACCACAGGCAGGGGAGCGTCTTCCATGGCCCTTTGTCACACGGGTGGCATTTAAAAAGCCAAATATGGCAAAATTAACCCCCAACCTTGACACAGCAATGGCCCACCTATGAGGCAGGAGTTCGGGGGAGCCGTTGGGCCCCCAAAAATAGCTCCCTGCACCTTCTGTAACCGAAGCCGCGTCCTCGCACTTGCGGCGGGGGATCAATGTCAGGAGGAGGCACAACTCCACGCCGCTCTCCCTCACGGTAAAGGATTCTCTCTGTCACCTCCTGGTGGCCACAGGCGCTGCTCCCGGCCATGCCACGGAGCCCAGCAGTGCCGATCCGTGCGGATCTGCCCGGGGCAGGGAGCTGGGAGCAGCCCAGCCTCGCTGGGATGTGTTTGCCCGGTTCCACAGGGCAGGGCTGCACGCTGGGGCTCTGGAGGCAAACTTCCAGCAGGATCCTGCTGCAGCTATTTTGCAAAGTCTGGGGAGTTAAAGGTCACTCTTAAAATGGAAGGGAACAGATCTGTTACCTCCCGTTCGCTCATGCGACTCCTGCCCTGACAAACCTGACTTCCCACGGCTCCCCGAAGCACAGGGAGAATTCCCAGCAGGAACAGCTGGGCAGCCTTGGGCTGCAAAGCCTCAGCCGAGCACCCCCAGCGGGTCTCACCCACATTAAAAGCACAAAAACTATCAAATGTTTGGGAAAACTGCATCCCATAACGCTGCTCTTTGTGGGACAGCCTCGACACAAACAGAAGAGACTCAGATCCCAAGAAACTGCTGTGAAACCTCATCTTCCCAAGCATGGGGAAGGGAAATGAAGGAAGGGAAGGTGGTGGAATCCCCATCCCTGTCAGTGTCCAAGGCCAGGGCTCGGAGCACCCTGGGATAATGGAAGGTGTCCCTGCCCAGGGCAGGGGGAATAGGATGGGCTTCAGGGTCCCTTCCCACCCAAACCATTCCATGATTCTAAAATCAGCCTTTCCTCCAAGCCTCTTTAACAAAACTCAGAGTCCTCTGCCTGAGCTGCTGGAAACCATTTATAGAGATCACTGGGGCAATTAAAGAACAGACACTTGGAAATGATTCTGTTTGTCCCACCATTACAGGCAGCAAAAAGGAGATGTGTACACACAGCTGAATTGTGACAGGTCTGAAGGTGCTCAGGGACTCTTCCTGTGGTGCTGATTCTGCCATTGCTAAAATAATTGATATATTTCCTTCCAAAGAAGGTCACAGAACCATAAAGTTTGGAAAAGCCCTCTGAGATAATCCAGATAATCCCAACCCTGCCAAGGCCACCCTGACCATGTCCCCAATCCTGGTTTATCCATCAGCACATTGAAATGGAGCTGGAGAATTTGTGTGACCACACCTTTTACCCCAGCAGTGAGGCTGCCTGGGATACACAGCACAACTGCTTTGTGTTCCATCCACCCACACCATTCCAGCATCCTGCAGCTCTCCTTATTCCTATGCAAAGGGCCAGGTTTCCCTCTAGTGGCACAGAACCCAAAATCCAGCTCCCAAAATTGCCCCTGGCAGGAAAAGGCCTAAGCAAGCTCTTTGCCTTCTGGCTGCCCTGGGAAATGCCGTGGCATTAAGTGACAGGAGGAGGGCACAGGACACCCAGCAGCTCCTGTGACTGCACACGGGATGTGCTTGGGTTTACTGGCAGGGAAAAGCCCAGGGAGGGTGGGAATTGTGTGAAATTCAGTGCATGTGGAGCAGACAGAGGAATCAAACTAATTAAGGGCAGGAGTGTCATTCATGGAATGTTTATGTTCATAAAGTGAAGCACATTCTAGTAAATGAAATATAAAAATAATATAATAAGTAATATATAATAAGTATATTATATATTATTGTAATATAATATAAATATTATATTATTATATAAACTAATAATAACTAATATTAACTATTAATAAAATATTATATTATATAAAATTATTATAAATATTATATATTATTATATATTATATTATTATATAAATATAAAGATTATATTATTATATAAATATTATATATTATTAATATAGATATAACAATAAATAAAAATTTAAAATCAAAATTTTAAGTCATCCATAAAAGGTACAGGGACAAGGACAGCCACACTCCTGGGGTGCTCCCTGGCTCCCAGGGCTTTCCTGTAACATCTCTTTGGGACAAATTCAATCAGCAGTCACTGCCTAAGCAGAACTGCTCAGGGCTTGGGGATCACACACAGCTGCCAGAGGACTCAGAGGTGCAAAATGTCACCCAGGGTGGGTGCTGAGCACCTTTGCACTGGGCAGGGACTGGGGAAATGTCCTTTGCTCTGTGATTGGGTGAGTGCTCATTGCAAACCCCTCAGGTGATCTGCTCCCTCCCCACAGCTGGACCAGGTCTCCTCCTGGAAGCTGACCTGACTTGTTCTTGGAATGTTTTTCTCCAGGTAAGACCTGCCAGTGCTTAATTAGCCTTGCAGCTGGAAGTGCTTCCCTACAATCTGCTGGTACAGCAAACAAAGAGAGCATAATCCATTTCCTGGCAGCTCCTCACTAAAAAATCCTCTGACACCAGGCTCTGAGTGTCCTCGCTGGTCCAGCAAACAGCCCCAGTGTTTGCCCTAACAGCTTTTCCTTGTGCTCCTGTTTCCTGCATCTCTGATTCCCCATGGCAGGTGGAGGCTGCTGAGGGAATCTCCCTCTCTCCACAGCCAGCCTGGCACAGACAGGGATATTTCCTAACCCAGCTCTCCTTTTACCGTCCTGCACTTCACACACACAACAACAGAGTTAAAACTATTCATTAACTGTTGAATTTAATGATAGAAAGAGAAACAAGACTGTTCTGAGAGGGCTTAAATTCATTAAGCTTTGCTTTGCCTTGATTCCATGGTCCCTACCCATCCCCTCTCCCTGAGGGAGCTGTGCCATCTCTTTTGGGAGATGGAGCCTTCTTCACCTGGAGTCTTCCTCAAGCCTGAGACCAGGGCTAGGGTTAGAGCCAGACTCTGCCAGCTCCTCACTCTGACACAAACCCAGCCTTCCTCCAAGCTACAATTTTATATTTAGGCATTCAAGCAAGAAAAATAATTGTGGGGGGAACCCACCATGGAAAGGTCAAACTGAACAGTAAAACCTGCTACACCCTTGGGTCAGCCCTCTCCAAGGTCCAGGGTGCCCTCTCCTCCTCTTTTCCTTTCCTCTCCCAGGTTTTTGTCCCCATTCAGGGGACAGATAAAGCCAATGTCCCCTCTGTGGGGCTGTGTTTAGCTGCAAGCTCCCTTTTCCAGCTTTGCAGGAATTTCTGACAGCAAGAAGATGGTGACAGGCATCTCCTTCTGCTCCTTTTCAGTGCTCAGTCAAGACACCCAGCCTGAAATCCCGGGCAGCAAATGGAGTAAAACCACTTTCCACTTCATCTGTGACTCCCCTTTAAGGCAGAATCCCGTTCCCTTTGCTCCTGCCCTCAGGAAAGCTCCAGTGCTGGTGCTGTCCCTGCACATCGGCCATAAGAGGGTGCCAAGAGCCCTGGAAATCCCTCCTGAGCAGCTGCCAAAATCTGGCACTTTCTGCCCAGGATGCCTCTGGTGCAGGCAGCCACTGCTGGGAGTGACATTTGGTAATGCCAGGACAAATGGAGCCCCCAAAAAAATAAATATATTGCAAGTGTGTTATTGGTCACACAAGGAGAGCTGCTCCCACTGCAAAATTCTTTGTTTCTATTAGGAATTAATTTAAAATCCGAGTTTGGAAGTTGTTGTAGGGATTCCAGAGGGCAAAAAAGGATATTTGGCACCATCTCAAGAGCACAAGTGTACTCACATATGAATCACTCCAGAAAGAAGAGACTGTTCTGTTCCCACAACAGCTGAAAAGAAAAGGGCTGGGAATGAATCCCCATCTCCAGGTTTGTCCCACTGGCAGGGACTGAACTTTCCTTTCCAGGGAAGCACTCACCAGGCACCAGGATTGTGAAACTTTCTGTTCAATGGTCACACCACCTCCCAGCACACCCAAATCTGCATTTTATCTCTGCTGTCCTGCCCTGCACCAGGGAAAAGGGGAGGATCCCAGCAGGATTCCCTCAGTCCTGCTGAGACAGAGCCCCTGGCCCTGGGTGCTCTTGGAAATCTGCACCTGAACCCAAAAAAACATTTTCCACTATCCCAGGTGGCTCCATGCTCTGTCCAGCCTGGCCTTGGACACTTCCAGGGATGCAGGGGCAGCAACAGCTTCCATGGAAATCCTGTTCCAGGGCCTCAGCAACCTCACAGGGAGCAATTTCTTCCCTACAGAATGCCCTCAGCCAGTCCTGATGCAATCTCCCACACCCAGACCAGATCCTCTCTGAGGGCAGGTGCTCCTGGTGAGGCTTTATTTCCTAATTTTCACTTAAACTTATTTTAAAACCAAGAAGTGATGTTTTCCTGGATAACTGGATGATCCTGCCAACTGTGTTTGTCCTCTACCCATCACATCTGCTGTTTATTTTGTTACTCTGCACCTTGTACTATGAATATGCACTATAAGTGTGCATGTTACACTTTTATTACTTCAGAATTCTGGGAACTTCTTACTGATCTCTTTATTTCTAAAATACATTTCAGCTCCTCATCTGAAGCATGAATCAATATTTTTGGCCAGCTCAGGGTCATGACAGGATGCATTTCTCAATGCTGGTGAGCTCAAATTTGGAATAAGCCCTGGACAGCAGCTCTGCAGCCCAGCTCCTGTCCCAGCCTTTGCCCTGACAAGGGGAAGGCATTTCTGCATTTCTGCCCTGCCAGCCCAGCCCCAGCTCAGGTGTCTGCTCAAGAACGTTGTCCCAGGAGATTACAGCTAAATCCCTGGTAGGATGAATTGCAGCTCTGCCTGCTGGATTTGCAGAGATTAACTGCAAAGCACCTTAGCTCTTTGCTCTGAGCTGCAGTTCCATGAGTGCAGAGTTTAAAGTTCCAAAGGGCCACTGAAACTGGACAACCTGACCACTTAATCACCTTCCACTCTAAACTGATATAAGCCAATTAACTTTACAGGCCAAAGGTGTAAAAAGAGGCTGTGAGGGCTGCTGTCTTCTAAAACCCACATCATCTGCAGCCAGGAAATAGCCACAAGTGGTATTTATTTCCTCACATCTCAATTTCCCCTTCTGCCTCTGAGAAAAACAGAAACATAAGAGTCAGAAATTGAGGTTTTTCCTAGAGGCCTGGAGGATCCAGCATCACCACATCTCACCCTGGCTGCTTTTTGGAAGAACTTTCTTTATGAGCACTTTATTTTGATGGTTTGAATCCCAGAAGCTTTTCCTCAAAGGGAAGATCTCAGTGGGAGCTGTGGCAGAACAGCACAAATTAAAAGGGAGCTACCAAAAAGAGAGTGATAAACAAATGCAACAGGTTTGAGCACTTGGTTTCTCTGGGTAACTGAGGGGAGAGCAAGGTTAAAGCAGCCAAGGCAGGAACCCAAACTTCCTGGGGGAGAGAGCAGCATTTCTAATAAAATCCCTGTTTGTCCTGCAGCTATAAAACAAAAGCAGGCACTGTTTAACATGCAAGGCACAGCCTGGCACTCCAAACACCTTTCCAGCAACGTGCCTGAGAGTGGCAGCTTTGAAAAAGTGCTGGAAAAAGTGCTGGTTAGGAAACTTTGGAAAAGTGTTCAGTTAGGAAGGAACCAAGGGCACAGCAAATTTGGGGAGGTGACAATGTCACTGCATCAGCCTGGTGCTGGTTCTAGCATCACACCTGGATTTACAGTTTCTGACATGAAATTATTGCACAGCCACAATTCTGCTGATCAGTGATGCTCCAGCAGGACCTGATTTGTGGAATTTAAGAGTGAGACTCACCATGTGGGAATAATACCAAGAAAAGCTGGCACACAGGCCAAAACAAAACTGGCAGACTTCACTGGATGCAAGCTGGGAATGGCAAACAATTTCAGTTTGCTCACAGAAATGCAAACTTTAAAATAAGATAAATACCCCTTAATCTCATAACTACAAACTGAGTAGTTGCAACTTAAAAATAAATACTTAGTTCCATATTAACCATTCCAGGTGGAGACAAAATTCAAGCTAATTTTAGCATTCTTTCCTTTTATGCTGTAAAACTAAAGATCACTGGTTGTGGTCCTCATGTCTGTCCTGTGCCTGGAGAGCACCACTCAACCAGATCTTAACACCACAGGATTTTAAAGCATTCATCAACCACCTCTTCATCCTCAGGACCAGAAATGCACTTTTCCAGCAGTTTTCTGAGTATTACTCAGCTTTTCTCAGCCTGAGGCTGCTGAGTTTCCCCCCAGACCTGGCTGCTGGCACCAGGAGATGTTTGAGCCCCAGCACCTGGACAAACCCACAGCTGCAGGAAGAAGTTTCCATGTGCTGGTTCCTGTTCTGCAGGGCACTTTCTTACCATGAATGAAGTTGTCCATCCTTCTCTTTGAAGGGCAGGGAACTTCCAGTCACTTCATATTTACTATGAAGAAAGAGGATTTTAAAAGACTTACTGAACTACACTGTGGTAACCAGCAGGGAACTGATATTTGCAATTACAGAGAAACCCCACTAACCAAACATCCCTCAAGCACTCCAAAATACATCAAAGTTTATTTCAAACCAGTGCTTTGCATTTGCTAAAGAAACCCTCTGGTTTTAGTCACATCATTTCTTGGGACCAGAGAGTTTTGCTACTCTTGAGTTTGGCAATGCAGTTCCTGCACTTATTTAAGGCCAGAGATGCTAAAATATAGCAAATATCTGTAATCAAGTTTCCAGTGGCTCTGCCCTGTGTACCTCTGGTTACTTATCCAGGCTTTACCTGCAGCTCATTTATCAGCCCACATATACTTCCACACGTTTCCTTCCCCCACCTCCCATTTTTCCTGCCTTTCCCCAACATTTCCTGCCTTTAGAGCCAATTCTGTGCCAGCACTCGGATGAAATGCTCCAAGGCAAATTCCTGCCGGCAAGGGCAGCCCTTGGGAGCCGCTGCTGCAGCTCTGGCAGCGAGCTCAGCTCTGCTCCTACGTGAGGGACTGCACGGTCCAGGGGAGGATCCGAGACATTCCCGGCCCTCCAGAACGCCTCATCAGCCCCCAGCACGGCTCCAGCCCCGGCCTCTGCGGCTGGGATGGAGCTGAAGTGTAAATGATGGAGAGGGCAGTGCCTGGAATGCTGCCACAGCCCACCAGGCCCCGGTGAACACCCAAAAACTGCACACACTCAACAGCTCATCCCAGGGAATGAGTTCCCCACTCTGCCTATTCAGGGATCCACAGGGATCCTGTCTGGGTGTGCACTCGGGCAGGAATGCTGCATATTCCAACTCCCACCCCTCCCAGAACAAATAAATAGAGCAGTGCCTGCTGTTTTGCCACCAGGGAAGGCTGCTCTATCCATCACTTCCAGAGGTGCACACAGCATCAAGAGATGCTGGGTTATGGAATCAGAGCTGAGCAGCTGCCACACACCACAAAAGACAAATTTCCACATGGCTTAAAAAGAACCCAAATGAGTTATTTGCTTCTTTATGCCCTCAGAAGGCAGCAATCACAAATTATTACTTTTTTTCCTAAGAAGTCAGATATTTAGAGGCATCAGGGCACCGGGGAATTTGAACTAGGTAACTCTGAGGTTGTACCCTAAGCACCAGCACCCTCAGCCCCTCTCTGCTTTGTGGTCCGTGAGGAAGAATGTTTGCTGCTGGTGCTGGTGTCCCAGAAGAAGGGGATAGTTTTCCTTAGGAAAAGAGTAAATGTGGGGGAAAGCCTCCCTTTGCAAACTTGACTTCAGCACATCTCTCCCCATCAGTGTCACACTCCCTGCTGGGGTTCCCTTGGGCTGGATGACCCCAGGGAGGAATCCCCCAGCAGCCAGACGCATTCCAGTGCAGTGCAAGGGAACGCTGCCCCCTCCCAACGCCTCACAGCCGGTTTGCGTTTTAGCTGGAAACCCCAACCACAGAAGAAGAAGCAATTAGAGCAAAGTCGTGTTTGCTCCACACCTCCGCCCTGGCCAATGTCCACTCTCTCCCGCAGGCAGGCAGAGGCAGCCGGGGGGGTTTTCCTGCCCGGACAGCGGGCTGTCCCCCCTGCCAGCCCCGCCAGCCCATCCATCTGTCACTCACCGCGTTACTTCCACGCCGCGGACACGCCGAGCGCCAGCGATTTCCGCCGGCTGCGGGCGGGGAGCGCACCCGGTGCTCACCCCGGTGTACGGAGGGACCTCACACCGAGAGCTCCCTCACACCGAGAGCTCCCTCCCGCTCCGTGCTTACCCCGTTGGCGGCGGCGATGCGCACGATGAGCTGGATGGCGTCTCTCATGTAGAAGCGGCCGTCGCCTCCCACCACGAGCGTGGCGTCCTGGCGCTCGGCGGGCGGCACGGTGGCCAGAATGCTCTGGATGAAGTTCTCGGTATAGTTGGCATTGCTCTGGAACACCGTCACCCGCTTGCGCAGCCCGCTGGTGCCCGGCTTCTGGTCGCCGTAGGGCTTGGTCTGCACGGTCACGATCCGCACCATGGCCGGCGCCGGCGGAGTTCCGGGAGCCGCGGGGGAACCGCGGCCGCCCCGGCCCCGCGACCGCCCCTTAAAGGCACCGCCCGCGCTCCCGCCCCGGGTGACAGCGAACGTGCGCTGGCCTGGCACAGCCCCGGTGCTCTGCGCGATCCGAGCCATGGAATCGTGGAATGGTTTAGGTTTAGGTAAGGGCTTTAAGGTTTTCAAGTCCAGCCGTTCCTCAGCAGTCCTCAGACACTTTAAGCCATGTCCCAAGTGCCACATCAACACGGGTTTTAAATCCCTCCAGGGATGGGGACTCCACAACTGCCCTGGGCAGCTGTGCCAGGATCAGACATTTTCCATCAAGAATTTTTCCTTGAGATCCAATCTAAACCTCCCCTAGAAGCCCTTTTTCCTCATGCGGTCCCCTGGGAGCAGAGCCTGTCCCCTCCTGTCAGGAGCTGTGCAGAACCACAAGGTCCCGCTGAGCCTCCTTTGCTCCAGGTGAGCCCCCAGCTGTCCCAGACCCTGCCTGTGCCTGTGGCCACCAGCACGATGTCCCCACCGGCCTCACACACAGGCCCTGGCTCAAGTGAGCACCCCAGAGAAGCAGGAGCCCCCCAGAGCTCCAGAAGCACTGAAGATCACCATTAACAAAGCCTTGAAGAAGCTCAATTTTGTTATAGCTCTAGTTCTCAAAAGAAATGCAACATTCCAGAAATTGAAATTACCTGATACAAAGATATTTGCTCCTAAATGTCTCCTCTCAAAGAAAATAAGCTGGTACCTGTGTTCAACCTTAAAAAGAGAAGCTGGATTTTTTTCTGTCTTGGTGGTTCCTGGATTTGAATCAAACTGAAAACACCTCCTGAAAGTCTCCATGGCAGTTTCTAAGTCCTCACTTTAAAAACTGGATAATGAAACCCTTCCTGGCAGCAGGAGGATCAGACAATCAATGAGGTTCCCTGTGCAGTGCTGTGCCATGTTTTTTACCTGCAGCCAACCCAACTCCTTCCACGTGCAGTTATTTCTCAGCTAAGCCCTTCTTTCAGCTTTAACCATTCCTTTCCTAAAATGCAGAGAGAGTTGCATGTGAATTCCTGCCACATCTAAAAAGGCTGATTTTACAAACAAAAGAAATGTAAATCATGGACTGCTCGCTTTGTGGTGTCTGTTCCACATAGTATCTCAATTTCCCAGCTCCTTTTTAGACAAGGGAATTTCTGCTTTACCCACATTTTGCCTGAGGCTGCTTTTGCAGTGCTCAGTCAGAGCTAAAAATCACCGAGCATTTTTGGGGCCTCAACTTCTTTTAGACAGCTCTGCAAATGGAAATGATACCTGTGGTACTTGCTAAGGAAAAACCACAGAAAACTCAGAGCTCACCAGGAATCCTGTCTGTGTACACCAGAGCCCAGCTCTCATTTTGTCACTGACATTTACTTGCCCAGTGTAAGATTACAGCAGAGTAACAGCAGAGAGCAGCACTTGGGGCAGATAAAAATAACCCTGCAACTCTGCTTGCTGCCCTCACACATGAGGTCACACACATTTAATGGCTATTTTAAACTCAAACACTTTTTAAGCATCCAGAGGCCAGGGTCATCTTCTTTTTTTTCACATTAAAGATATTTAGAGGAACCAGGAAAATATAATGAAATATAATACTGAATGTTTTTAGTACCTCAAGGATGGCTTTCATTGCTGTTGCAGCCCAAACTTGGTGCACTTCAGTCTTCTTATTTCAGCTGCCCTGGGAATAATTAATTGCTGTTAACAGTCAAGAGCCCAAGACAAACCTTCATTTTTCTTAAATGATGTTATTTCCTTATTGCATATGGAAAGGCAGATTTTATTTTATATAAAAGAGTATAAAACCAGGCAGAAATTACAGAACAAGGGTAAGATAAGGATTATCAGCAAATGACCAAAAAAAGGGAAAGAAACAAATCCTTTATCAAGTGACAAAATACCATGAGCTTCATCCCTTTATACTTTCACATCAAAATCACAGGAATGTTTAATTAGGAACCCATTCAACAAAGGTTTTTTTTCCCTCAGTGAAGGAAATTACAGCCTGTGAGGGAATTACAATCCATGGTATGGAAAAGAAGGGCACATTTAGGGAAACAATCTTTCATAAAGCACAATTATATCACAACTGGCAGCTGGATTACTGAACAGCACTAATTTTTATTGTGCCTCAGTGTTTTCATGCCAAAATCATCAAGAAATCTAAATGTATGCCAGCTTTTTGAGAAGGACAGGACCATGAATTGTCTGAAGGCTGCCCAAAGCTGATCCTGGCTGAGTGTGGCTGCTGCCAGCCCTGGCACTGGCAGGTTTAGCACACAAGGGAGTGCACACAGCTGTAAATCCACTCTTCCTGCTCATTCAGGGCCATCACGTGCTGAGAGACCTGGCACAAGAGAAAGCAGAGGTGAAAGGGAATTCTCTTTACTGAAAAACTGTTACCCAATGTGCTGTGGAAGCAAAATGTCCAGTACTTGTGTCACTAAATAATGAATATTCAGCATCTACACTGACAGATATTCAAAAATTACTCTTGAACTTCACAGCAAAATATCCATAAGGACTGAGCCTACAGTTTATACTGAATGAAGCCTAAATTCAAATTTAAAACCACCTTACAGGATGTGGCAGTGGGTATCCAAAGTGTCAGCAGCAATTTAAATAGGGCCCAGCCTTGCCATGTGATGGGACTGCTCTGTTTACTACAGGCTTGAATGATCCACCCTGGAAAGCTGGGAAATGTAAAATAGCTTGGATGCCTCTGCTTTTAAACAAAGAAACTTGCAGAAAAAGAAAACCAGGGGGTTATTCATAAATAATTAAAAAACATCATCTGCATTTGTCATGCATCACATTCCTTCAGGACTCTCATTTGGAATTGTCACTAAAGCTCTGCAGCAGAGTTCAGCAATCTCAAATTATCTCATGGTTAACATGATCCCCAAATCAAGTTTAACAAAAGTGAACCACCAGCAAAGCACAGTCTGCACAAGGACTGTAATATATTTATTTCTCATTCTGATTAGTGCATGCTTGGTCTGTTCTCACAGGCATCAATACATGGGGTTAAAATTGCAAAGTGAAAAAAAAATAAAATACAGCCTTAGAAAAAGAGTATTAAAAATATTAGTGAATGTATAGAATGGACAAGTGAAACATGCCCATGTATGAAAAGTGGATTATTGATTTTTATATAAAATTGCATAGGAAAACAGAGATACATTAAATACACAATCAGCTTTGAAATAATAAAAGTGCATCTGATCTGTTCTGGTCAGAAGATGCCACTGTCCACATGCTCATTATCATGATAAAAGCCCTACAAACAGAAAATATAAAGATGTCACCTGATTTTCTCCAAAGTTAGCTATGCAATAAAAAGCCTTACCATCATGGATTTTGGAGCCACTTCCACAGCAAAAACTGTCAGCCCCCTGTTGTTCAGGCAGTTCTTACTCTGCTCATTGTTGACATGAATTATCACTTTATTTTCAGACTGCAGGTGAAAAAACATGAAGGAACCATTAAGACTTTCCTGGTTAAGTGTCTGTTCTTTGTGTAACAACTGCACACTCCTTGGACTTCTGTGACCTTGCTGCTTTAGGGATAGAAATGCTCAATGGATACTCTGAAGAGTAACAGATAAAATCAACACTCTTTGAAGAGTAACAGACACTCTTTGAGGAGTAACAATTTCAAATGTCCTTTAGCACCACAGTGTCAAAAGCAGTTTAAGATTCATTGAAACAACACAAGGACTTGTAAAGTTACAATCTGGCCTTGTTGTACCTTCCCAGCCTGTCCAGATCCCCCCGTGGAGCTTCCCCAGCATTCCCACCCAGCTTGGTGAGATCCACAAACCAACCCAAGAGGGATAAACAGGGTGGGCAGAGCTCTGAGAGCACCAAGCTGTCTCAGTGCAGCCCTGATCTCCTTCTCTGACATATCCCCAAACACAAAAATAACTCTGGAATATCCACCCTAAAGGGCGAAGTGCAAAGCCAAATCCAGAGTTCCAGGAGCCTCAGCATCCAGTCCTAATATTAGTCCCTCCAAGCCACCCCCTTTAAATGTCTGGGCATTTAAAAATACACTTCTTGCTGTGATCCTTTAAGATTTAAAGCATCTGAAGTTTAACATCTTGCTGTGCTGTGTTTATTTACTCACAGCTCCTGGTATAAAGGAAACGGATTCACTGTGATCTATGGAAAAAGGTTTAAAATCTCACCAACTGCTTCTACTTGGATTTGCAGCTTTCAGCTTGAATTACTAATAAAGCAAACCTGGAGGAATAATCAGGTAAAAACTCATCCATAACACACTCCTAAAAATCACTGCTTTTTAACTTTCTTATGGACACTGAGAATAGACAGCAGTGTAAATGCTGTGAGCTTTGCTCTTGCTCTAATTGCATTTCCTGCTGTAGTGTTTGTTTCCTCATGTGAGGATGATACTGTGCCAAAATATTGAGAAATTGGGATGTGAACACAAAAAATACTCAGTTTCTATATGGTAGTTAGGACATAATCTGCCCCTTGCAGGAGCACTGCCCCTTCTGAAGCCACAAGGAGACATCAGGCAGAGTTTTTTTAATCACACAGACACCAAAACCTGATTTCAGGAACAGCCACTCTCAAATATGACGCAAGGAAGGAGGAGGAACAACAGCAGACATGAAGACAGGGTACACTGTGGGAGGATGTTGTAGTCTGTTGTAAAGTTTCTTGTATTATTCCCCCAATTTATGTATTGTTCTCCCCTATTATGTGTAAAATGGTTTCGTTCCCCCAGTATTTCCCGCCACTGCTAGCCTGTCAGCTAAGTTGCCATAGTAACTGCTATTCATAGTTGCCGATATGTAATTGCTCCTCCCCTGGTTTCCCTTATCAGTGAAAGTTGTTTCCTCCCTGGGCCCAGTCAATCACCCCCTTTCTCCTCCCAGGTTTCGAGAACCTTCTCCTCTCTGGAGATGGTGGCTGGCTGGGGTCCCAGGACACCTCCTTTACCTTTTGATTATTGGTCTCCATGGAGTGTCAGTTCTGTGAAGTTCATCCCCTCACCTTTCCCGATTGGTTCCGCCTGTACCCACCCCCCCTCCTTTATAATCCTGTTTCACCCCCTATGGAAAAACTTTTTCCCGGTTGGTTTCCCCGCGTTTGGATCCCGCAACACCTTCAATAAACCGATGTTTAACCCCCGGGAAATGGTCAGCTCCGTTCCTCCCCTATACCAGCGGTGTGAGCCAGTCCGCAGCCAGCGCAGCCCGAGGCCATCAGACTGTTGTAGTGTGTTGTTAAGTTTCTTGTGTTATTCCCCCAATTTATGTATTGTTTCCCCCTATTAAGTGTAAAATGGTTTTGTCCCCCAGTTTTCCCGCCACAGCCCTGATGGCCGTTAGGTTACCATGGTTACCCCTGGGTCTGTCACCCAAGTTATATAATTTCTCCTGCCCCTTTTTCCCTTTTTAGTAAAACTTTTCTCCTCCCTGGGCTCAGTCAATCAACCCCCCACTCCTCCTGGCTTTCCAGAACTTTCGTTCCCCTGGAGATGGTGGTTGGCTGGGGTCCTGGGGCCCCTCCCGTACCTTTTGATTATTGGTCTCCATGGAGTGTCAGTTCTGTGAAGTTCATCCCCTCACCTTTCCCGATTGGTTCCGCCTGTACCCACCCCCCCTCCTTTATAATCCTGTTTCACCCCCTATGGAAAAACTTTTTCCCGGTTGGCTTCCCCGCGTTTGGATCCCGCAACACCTTCAATAAACCGATGTTTAACCCCCGGGAAATGGTCAGCTCCGTTCCTCCCCAATGCCAGCGGTGTGAGCCAGTCCGCAGCCAGCACAGCCCGAGGCCCTCAGACGCCAAAGGGCGCTGGCCAGGAATTGCAGAGGGGTGTGGGATCTCAGGATCTCAGTCCTGAGATGCCGGGCCACGGAGACCACCCTTGGGGGGCCCGGGAGTCCTGCAATGTTGCCAGAAGTGTCTGGTGGCAGGACTTTGACCCTACACAGGAGACGACAAGGATGAGGGCTTCACCGGGGTGAATGGTGAAGGGATTAGCTAATTAGAGGGTGAAACACAGGGTTTAGGATTTCTGTACAGGGGGTTTAGAGAAGTAAGATGGAGGAATTGGGGTGTGTCCTGTCCTTCTTCTTCTTCTTCTTCTCCTCCATCTTCTTTGGTGATGGTGGCACTTTTGGATTGGTTATTACTGAGAGTGCACCCAGCAATGAGAATAAATGGTATTGGGGAAAAATGATAAATATTGTACACGTAACAATGGGTATAAAGATAGGTGGCTGCCCTGGAGGGCAGCACAGTGTGCTCATGGCTGGCTGCTGAGCAGAGCTCTGTTCGGCTGAAAGAACATCTTTTAGATAAACAATTAATAAACATAAAAACCGAAAGAAGAACTGAAGCCTCTTCTCGTCCTTCGATACGCGGCTGCCCCAAGGCCACCTCAGGCCTTTCCAGGCCCCTCAAACAGCCGAGATAAACCGGACAGGTTTCCCCGCGTTTGGATCCCGCTACACCTTCAATAAACCGATGTTTAACCCCCGGGAAATGGTCAGCTCCGTTCCTCCCCTATACCAGCGGTGTGAGCCAGTCCGCAGCCAGCACAGCCCGAGGCCCTCAGACGCCGAAGGGAGCTGGCCAGGAATTGCAGAGGGGCGTCGGCCTTTCGCCCTCAGCCAGCCGGACTCCAAACTTCGGGCCACATATGCCCCCCTCCTGTCCCAGCCTTTGCAGGAGTTGCAGGCCATACCTTGTTCTCAATCACAGAGGTGATCCTGCTGCCTGAGCTGCAGGTGTGGATGAAGATGCTCCCAGAGCCACCCAGCCCTTTGGCCTCTCCTGTGGTGAGCACGGAGCTGCAGAGAGCCCTGCTGAGCTGGGCACCCCCTGCCTCCAGGGCAATGGCTCTCATTCTGGGCTTGCACCTCTCTGCACACACATCAACCACAAAGGGGCAGGCCTGCAGTGAAGAACAGGAGTTTTAGCACCACCCCAGCTGGAGTTTTCCCCTCAGATTTTCACCCACAGCTCCTAAGTGTTTTCATATTTGAGCTAGAATGACCCAGACACAACTATTTCCCTGAGTATTCAGTATTATAAGCTGTGAGCTGTGGCAATCTTTTACACCAAATGAAAGCCCAGGACAAGGGGCCTTTTTCATTTCCAGTTCAAAACAGCAAACCCTTCCTTGGACAGCAAAATGTCCAGGAATTGAGATGAAAGCTGAATGTATTCCAGTGTCTGAAATAAACCCATCACAGTGCTGCTGTTTGTGCCACCCCACACAGATTTAACACCCCTGCAGTGTTGCATTGAGCACTCTGGGAGTATCTTGGATTTTACTCCTGGTGTAACAACCAGGAGTTTACATTTTCTTAGATTCACTCCCAGCACCTCAATTCCCTTCTAAAGGCTGTTGGAATCCACCAGGATTTCTCAAGTTCTCTCAGTGCTCCCAAAATATCAACCTGAAATTATTTGAAATCAAGGAATTCAAGAGT
This sequence comes from Zonotrichia albicollis, assembly GCF_047830755.1. Taxonomy (NCBI): domain Eukaryota; kingdom Metazoa; phylum Chordata; class Aves; order Passeriformes; family Passerellidae; genus Zonotrichia; species Zonotrichia albicollis. The sequence goes on from NC_133826.1 coordinate 2,461,333, forward strand.
TAAGTGAGAGACACGAGTAAAGAGCTGGAGATTTTTAGATTAATTACAGAATCATTTGGGAGCTGAGCTGTCCTTTGGCAAGCAAAGGCTGGAGCCAGAACCCACAGCTGGAACAAGGCACAAAACACCTTCCTGAAATTCCAACTGGAGAAGAACATCCCCAAAATGCTCTTTTTTGGAGGAGGGCTCTCTCTTGTGGCTGAAATGCAGAAAAACAGCTTTGCATGGGCTCTGCCAGCCACAAGTCAGAGGAAAAGGAGCTCATCCTTAAATCCCCCAGCACCATCCCAAAATTTTCACTGAGAGATAACTGATACCTCTCATACTGACTATTTTTAGGTCTTGTTTTATTTTATCCACTGACTACATTGACCTGTTTAACTTAAATATTATCAGACCGTGATCCTAAAAATCTGCTTTTCCTGGGAATTAAATGATTTAATTATCTGTATATTTAATGCTTTAATATTTCATAATTTTTTTCCTCTTCATAAAAGACATCCTCTTTCTTTAGAAAGAATTACTGACATCAGGAATATGAAATATGTATTTCAGAATATAAAAACAAATAAATACTTTTTAAAAACAAATAATTTTCTGTAAGCGCACAGAAACATCAGAGAAATAATCCCTGGTCCTGCAAAGTAAACAATGTGTGATCCAAACCCTAAAATTTTAATGAAGCATTAAAATTTTGGGTTGAACCTCTTCAGACATTGTTGTGAAAGGCAAGAATAACAGAAATAGTTATGTCTGGAATCTAGGAGTTCTGAATCATGTGGGAAAAATTTATCTTTATCCACTTCTATTGTGGTTTGGATCACAAAATTGATTTTATAAAGGAGAAAAAGTCCTGGTTTTTTCTAAATGTGCTGACAGGTCACAGTTTACCACCTTTATCTTCCTATCACTCCCCATCAACAGAGAGCATGGATTATTTTAACAGATACAATCAAAAATCCCTTCCTCTATAACTTCATAAAATCCTGGCTTTTTCCTAAAGCAAAAGCAAATTTCTTTTTTCAAAAGATGCAAATGCCATTCTCAGAATCAGCACAGTGACAGCCCTGGATGGTGGCAGTGGGTCCCTCCCTCCTGCTGTCACTTTGTGGCAGGCACAAAGATTGCAGAAATTAAATATCCAGGGATTTTTGCTCTTCTCTCCTACCTCTGTCATTTCTAAGGCTCTGTTGTAACCCAGGGACAACAAAGTGACCCAAAGGTCCCAGGGATCCCCATCCCGGTCGTTGGCTTCCATGAGATTCAAATCCAGAAATCCTTGTCTTGTGAGCTCATTCTTCTTCATCTCAAAATTTTCTGGTTTAAAGGAATGAAAACAGCACTTAAAAATCTGTTCTGTCTGCAAACAGCTTCAAACACCTTCATCCTTCCAAAGGCAGGATCCCCCTCCTGTTAATGAAGTTGAAAAATGGAGCCAACTCAGAGCCTCAGGTCTCCAAGGTTATTTGGGAAAGAATATCCTTCAGCAGGCATGTGCTGTTTGCAGGGCTCCCCTGTGGATTTGGGATAATGCCTACAAACATTGGATAACCCCAAAAAAGGGAGATTTCAAAACAAAAAGAATTTATATTGATTTTTTTTTCTGAAAGTTTGAGCTTTGCAGAAAGGGGTATTTCAGGAATAGGAAATGAAAGGCAGCTGGAGCCAGCACCTTGAATGCTTCAGGTCCTTGATACAGAAATGATTTACTTAGTTCCTAAAAAGCAATAAAATTGCAGTAATCCTAACACCCCTCTCTGCAGAGAATATCATAGATCCACCACTGTAATGTCAGCAAACACATAATTGAAATGTCCTCATGTCAGGGACTTTTAAAAATGGTTTTCTCATCTTCATAACAATGCTAAATCTTTACTATATATTATTAAAAAGGGATTACAATTTAATAAATCTATCCAAGGGTACAGATGCTGTAATAAATGGCTTGAACTTTGGTGTCAGGATTGATGATATTTGTGTGAACCCTTCCTCTGATTGAAACATCCCCAGCTCCTCCTCCTTCCCCTCTTATTTATTCCCACATTTCCACCCCTCCTACTTGTACCACCCTGACAAAGCCATTGAGGGTGGGAAAGCACATCCAAGCATCAATTCAGCCCCAGAAATGTGTTTTTGTAGGAGTTCTCCATCAGTTAGGAAAAATTCTGATACCTCAGAGTGGTTTGGGAAGACATAATTAATAGGGCTTGCCAGATTTAAAATATTTTGGCCAATGTGCCACAGCTTCCAAAGGAATTATGTTAAACATGACATGGAATTATTAAAGGAGACACTGGCAGACCACAAAAACTCTGGATGCCAATTTGTAGCATCAGATCCACACTAATTAAATGTCCCTAATTAAATGTCCCTCTCCACACTTTGTGAGATAAAAAGAGCAGCACCAACCAAATCTGCAAAAGGAGAAGGATTAAACAAATACCTGTGGCAGTTTCCTTCCCCACAGGATCCAGCATTACAAACCCTGCAGGTTTTGGCAGCAACAAAACAATTAGGAAGGGGAGGAAGTTTCTCAGCAGAATGAAGCAAAGCAAAGACAGGAGACTGGAAAAAAAGAAAAAGAAAGGAGGAAGAGAAAAATATCTCCACACGTTGTTGGAATAGGTACAGAATATCCAGTCCTATCCAGCTTGGAAGTTAATTGAGAGCTTTAATTAGCACAGAAATGAACTTACCCTTGCACACAGCCCAGGCTTCCTGGTCACACTTCTCCCCACTTGTCCTGAGCTCAAAGAAGTTGTACTCCTCCAGGCTCAGGAGGCCATTCCCATCCAGATCAATTGTTTCAAACACATCCAACAAAGCAGCTCTGAGGGGTGAGAAAAGGCCAAATTATTTCCAAAGGCTTCCACTTCCCTTTACTGTCTCATAGCACTGCCAAGAACTGTTCAGTCTGTTTGAGATTATTCTGTACAAAAAATACTCCAGGAAAATCCAGATTTTAAAAAGCCACATTTTAGCTGAAAGGAGATTTTTATTCCCATGTTTAGGAATAAAACTCACCGGAATTCTTTGGTGAGAGCCAGCTCTCCATCTTCATCCCTCCACACCAGTTTGGCTTCTCCAGAAATTTGAGATTTTCCCTTCCTCAGCCTGCAGCCAGTTGTGAAAGGGAGCAGCCAATAAACCCCAGCTCCAAGCTCTCCTCTCCAGCCAAACATCTGCTCTTAAAGGAAAACAGAAAAGTTTGTAAGAACTTCTCAAATTATACCTCTGTTGTTGCCAGTAATATTCATACAAAAGTCATTACTTGGAAATTCATTACTTGAAAACCCTGGGAATGCTGGGTTGTCTCCTTAAAAAAATTGGCTGTGTGATTTTTTTTAAAACCTTTTTTTTAAAAGGTTAAAAAATAGTGAATCTCTTAGAATAAAAGTTAGAAAAACACAGAGATGAGGACCAAGGGGAAAATAAATTCATGCTCTGTTATTTCTCCCCCAGGAGAAGAATATTCTGTACACTATGAAGTTCAAATAGCAAGGAGAAAGAAAATTTCCTTGAATTTAAACAAATTTGGCCTTGGAAATGTTGTGTTTGAAGGTGCAGAAATACAACTGAGTTTTTACAGAGTAGCTGTAAATATGGATAAATATGAATATAAAATGATTGGATGGATTTGTTAATTAGGTTTATTCTGCTCCATAAATGTAATGTACATGTAAATGTACCCAGCAACTCAGCAATTCTGGGTACAGCTGGAATTTCCTTCCAAACCCATGAAATTCACACACACAAACACACAAAAATAACAATTAAAATAGGAATACACCAAAAATCTCTAACCTCTTTGTTCTGGAGTTCAGTAAAGCTCACAAGCTGTAAATTCTCTTGGGTTTCATTTTCCTTCAGAATAAACAAAGCTGTATCCACTGACAACCAAGGACAAGGTTTTCCTAAAAAGAAAAATATCCCAAAAATGCATAATAATAATAATAATGGCCCCAAATTGGTTTTCTTTACATCTCAAAATAGATATTCCCATGGTATTTATTGATCCCTGTGATGAAAAATGGGAAAAAATTCTATTCTATACTAATGGGATTTTTGTACTATTTAGGCCAAGCAGATAAATTGTTCCAAGCCTTGGCTTACAGATAATTAATAATTTTATCATTAAGAATTATTGATAAAATAATTCTATCATTAAGGGTGAACAATATCAAGGAATGGTTACACACCCCACAAATGAATTTTAAAAAAGCCAGCCCAGGTGACTTTAAAACAATCTTGAGGTTTAAAGACTCCTGTTTTATGGGATTAAAAATAGAATATTCTATTTGGGGAAAAAATAATTCCAGTGCAGCAACTGGATGAAGCCCTGTGGTAAATCTTAAAAAGAAGTGGTGGCTTGGAGAAGAAAATGAAATCTAAACCCACTGACCTGGTGCCTGGGGAATCCTGAAAGGTTTGATGGTGACACAAAGGGCAGAGCTCTGGGGTAAGTGCAGCCTGTACTTGTGACTGATGATCTCCCCATTCTCCTCCAGGTAGAAGCAGCCTCTGGATTGTGCCCATTGCCATTCCTGGAAACCAAGCAAATATTCAGAGTTTTCTTCTTTTTGGATGAAGATTAAAGTGCTTTCTCTGAAATGTTAACTGATTGGATTATTGAGTAAACCCTGCATAAAGCACACCATGAGATACAGCATCAATATACTTTTATTAAAGAAAATAATCCCCAATAGTCCTCTAGTAGACAAATTTTGCTTCACTTGTGACAATGCCTGAAAAGCACAGAGATTACCCCAATGCTCCTCTAGCTAAAAAATTACATTTGAATTCCCATGAGGATTCTGCTAATTATACTTGCAAACAGCTGACACATGGAGCAATTTAAATACCAACATTATACACTTTGCAACTCCCTTTCTGCTGCTCTTTGGAGGTTTAGAATTTTTTTTAAAAAATTAAGTTTTTTTTTTCAAGAAGTTCTAAAAGACTTTCAAAGTAAATTGGCTGTGGAAATGACAAAGATTAATTAAAAATAAAGTGGGATGGCCAATCCCTGCACTGCTGTCCAAGTCCCTTCCCTCTCCTATAATTTCCCAAAATCTTTTCATTGTGGGCACAACCTGCTGGAGAAGTTTTTAGGGATAATCCTTAAGTCAGAGATCAACCCCTGGCCAAACTTATGGAGCAAAATAAATCTAATTAACAAATCCATCCAATAATTTTTATACTCATCTTTATCCATGGAACAGGATTTGTAGTGACTGGACAAGGAAAATGAGGACAAATCATAAAAAAATAATTAGGAAAAAAGTGGTCAGAGAGAAAAAATTCCTGGGATTTAATAGTGAGGGTTGAATATGCAGCAACAGGTGGGGTTGTGTCAGTCAAAAAGTGGAAAATGGGAGCTGGGATTAACATAAATCAGTGACAGAATTCCAGCATGGAGCTCAGAATTCCAACATTGGACCATTTCCACTGCTATTCCTAAACTGCTTATTTTAATATATAAATAAATATATTAAATAAAATATAAATAAATAAATAAATTTATTTAAAATCACTTCATGACTCCTGACTTCATCTAAAAGGAAATTTTTTTAAATGGATTTTTTGTCTTCAAACTCAACACATCTGAAATAAGTGATTGTTTGCTCCAAGTTTGATACCTGCCAAAACCCTTATACTTTCCTTTTAGGAAATCAAATCCTGTTACTGTGGTGTGGTGCCAGAAATCCTAAATTATCAAATTCCAAACAGGTAAGAGCAGGAAACTAAAAGAGGATTTTCTGTTTGGATTTTCCTCTGTTACTTCAAAGCAGAACAAAAGTTGTTAAATAAAGGCTGAAGTGGGAAATGTTTGTGTTAGAAATGTTAGGCAGCACCTGCTGCTGGTCACTGCTACTGACATTTCAATTAATATTGAATATTCACACATTGATGCACAATTCCTAATAGAAAGCAATGATTGAGAAGAATTTTCTAAGGGTTTTTAGTTTTAGGCATTTCACCTTGTTCTGACTTTCACTGTTTTCCTCTGTCAGAAATGTAAACTTGGTGTTGCTCCTGTGGGCAATATTTTCTTCTTTATACAGAAAGCCATGTGAACAGCAAAAACATAAAATAAAATTCTTGGATATAAGACAAATAAAAAGAATTTTGGGAGGTGGATTTGCATTCACACCAAAAATAAAACCCCTGGGTATTTATTCATTGATGCTGGCAGAGCTTGCATTGTGCAAAATGAAGTTTTAAAAAAATAAGTTATTAATAGGAAATATTTAATTTATACTATATTGACTATATATAATTATATTAATATTATTAAGGCATTATTTTATTAATTGGAAATATTTAATTAATAGGAAATAAAACTCTCCATGTTTATTGATTGATTTCAGGTTTTGGATGATGCCCAGCAATACTAATCAATATCTTTTTTTTAGTCAGTTTTTACTGGCTTGTAGAAAGAAAAAGAATCCAATCTTGGGGAAGTGTGTGCTGGTTTTATACACCCCAAATCATGTTTGAACAAGGTGAGACTGCAGGTTAAATTGCATGGAGGTCCAGAGTGCACAGAAGCCCTGGGAGATGATGTTTGGAAATTTTAATACAGAGCAAATGTCAGTGAACAGCAATGGGTGAAGATCTAAAGGACTTCAGAGCTCAATAACAAACCCAGAGTTGTGATTTGAAACAAAAATGCAGCTCCTGAGGACAATCAGTTCAGTTTGCCAGCAGCAGTTACACTCTGTGGTCAGAGCCATTTTTTCCCTTTTACACAGGAGTCTCCAGGTGCTCATTTTTAATGGATCCCAGCAGTTCCCAGTTCATGTTTTCTATTTCTACAGCTATTATTTTCTGTTGAAAGAAAACTAGTAAAGGTTCAGTCAAGAAAGGGAAAACAAAGGGAAGGAGATCAATATTAACACTCTACAAATATTGACTTAGCAAAGTGACTTTGTTGTCTCTCTCCCCCAGGAATTTGTATTGAATGAGTGATTTATTTAAAAGAAAATACTGATAGAACATATTAGTCTAACTAAAAATCAATATTTTCAGGTTATAGCATCTATTTACCAAGCAATGCCCAAGAAACTAAATATGCTCACAGATTTGTTATTTATTTCCAATTACCTTTCATGCAAAGGTTTATGATACACAATCTTTCAGACTACTTAAGCATTTAAAGTTCTCACCAACCTAATAAATTATTCAATTTTAAATTTCTCAAGAAGTCATTAACTGTTTTCTCCAACAGTGGTTTCATTTATAAAAAACACATTTTGTTCTATTAAACCTTCACACCTGAAAAATTATTTCCAATAACTTGTTGTCAGCAAAACCAACAGTATATAAAAATGTTCATAATAATACATATCAAGAAATCTCTCAGTAGTTGATAGCTGCCCCTGACAAACTGTTAATAAAACATAAGCCACCATTTTTCTCTGATTTTTTAGCTTCTTTAAAATGCAACAACACAGGTGCCTGGAGGAAAACACCATCATTCCAGTGTGATACCTTCATTGTGTCAGGCTCAATAATCAGCTTTGTGTTCCTGCTGCTGCTGGCAGCCACAGTGACAGTGGTGGAGCTGGAAGCTTTGCTGCTTTGAGCTGATGAAGGTCTTGAAGGAGCTCTGTTGTCACCTAGAAACAAAAATATTTAATTAAAGTTACATTATTTCAACCCTCTCCCAGTGCTTTTTATCATAAATTTTGCATTTAAAAGCACAAAGAAAAGTGGATTACAAAGCTTCATCAGAAAACTTCCCCTCATCACTGTTGTGTTATTTTTGCACCTCTTGGATTTGAAGCAGCACAAAATACATCCCAAAATTTCATACTTGGTGCCTCTGCAGCCCATTCCCTGTGGAGCTTCTCCAGTTTGGGAAGGTTCTGAAGTATTTCAAGGACATTAAACTGTCCACAACTTATTAATTGTGCTTGAAAACAATTTCAATAATTGAAACAAACACGCAGCTTACTGAGAAATGTTTAGGGTTTAATCCTTGTCTAGGAGGGAAATAATTTGCCTATATTGCAACACCTGAATATTCATTTTCTCTCTTCCCTCTGGATGGTGAAAATCAACAGAATCCACCCTTAGGGATTTGTGAGTTTCACAGATGCAGCCATTTGAGTATATTTTACTGACACATTGATGTGATTGCTGTTGGAAGTTTTTTCAGGGATGGCCTAGAAGGCAGCTGTGAGGAGCAGGTTCTCACAGCCTGCTTCTGTGAACAGCAGAGGTTCTCAGGTTATTTTTAACTACAGGTATAAGTGGCAAACATGAAGGCCTTGAGAGCCTTGCACATCAGAGTTCTCAGGCAGCTTTCTCATAACAAGTGGATGTTCTACCTTTGGCTGTTTTGGGAAAGCAAGAATAATTTTGAGAACCCAAATCTTGGTATTGGAAACATAAGGAGGGGTTGGTGTGTAATCTCTGACCTATTGTGAGCTCAGATTTTGCAATATGCATGAACTTGATTAACACTGTTATAAAAGGTGCCTGATTGATGAATAAATTGGAGTCGATGGCTGACCAATGCAAGGTGGGTCGTCTCCCTTCCAACTTCAATAGATTGCCACAGTAGAAATTATTTTCATCCATAAAATCTTCAGTAATCTGAGAAAAGCTAAACAAAAACTCAACTGCTCAAAATTCAAAACTGCTCAACACTCAGCTGAGCCAGAGCTTCATCTCCAACAGAAAGAAAACATAAAATATCAGAACTATAAATACCTTTAGGCAGTTTGTGAGGTTTCCTGGGGGGTGGCAGTGTGACCCCCTCAGGGACAGCCCCAGTTTGGTTCCCCAGGTGCTGCTGCCTCAGCAGAGGGTTGGATTCCAGCCTGGCCCTGGCAGCTTTGCAGCACTGCTCCCTGGTGCTCAGGTACAGCTCACAGAACTGCAGAGAGGAAAAAGAATATTTCACTCACCAAGCTGCATTTCCCAAAAGGCTTTAAGGAGTAAAATGTAGCATTAGCTAGGAAAGCACAGCTCAGCGGATGGAATGCATTTCCTCTTCAAGCCCAACATAATTTTAATTTTCATTAATCAGGACAACCACTCAGGTATCACAGTAAAATGCAGCTATGCTTCAGGGAGGTCCAAATACTGCACAAAAATTGTGACTTTCAACTCTTCCTTTTTACATATTGGAAGACTGAATTTTAACACAGGATTCTTACCAGCTTTCCCCCTGTGAAACCATATTTTTGTATGGTTTCATTTGTATGGTTTCATTCATTACAATATTTATGTACCAATCTTTGTGGGCTGCTTATTCAGTCCAAAATTTAGAATCCTGGGGTAAGGGCATCACTAACACTCATATTGTCAATAACACAGGAACAAAGATCACTCTTGGCCTCACCTTGTTGTAGTCAAGTTTGCCATTGCAGTTAAAATCAGCTTGTTTAGTGATGCTGGTCACTTCCTCCCAGGTCATTCTGTCACCTCTCTGCAAGGAAAAAAACCAGCTCAGTTTGGGTTCCTAATCAAGATCTTGTTCACCTACAGCACAAATTCCATAAACAAAGGAAAAGCCTTTTTATATTCTTTCAGAGAATCTTATCCTGCAATAGATTTCCACAGATTTGGATTTGAATCATGAAAACAGAGGTCAAAATAATTTAAAACTTCATCTTTACAATGCTACTAAATATCAAAGAGATCAACTGTATCAGTTTATGGAATTGGAAACCCACCATGAAAATCTTCCATAAAATGGAGAATCCCAGCTCCCAGTACCATCTAATTTCCAAAATCTCTTCTAATTAAGGATGGATAATTAGGTTTCTAGTGATACTTACTGTTGTAAGAATTTTACAAAGTTCATCATGTGAAATATATCCAGCTTTATCTGTGTCTATTTTACCAAATGCTTCGAGCAGTTCAGTTTTTGTAGCTGGCTTTTCTTTTTTTAAAATAGCACAGAAATCATCAAAATTCAGTGAAGATGTTTGTGAAGTCCAGTATTTGTTAATGGTCTTCTGAGAAGGATTTCTTCCAGCCTGCTGAAGTACTGAACAATAAAACACAATATTACATAGATATTCCAGCTGTTAGAAAAGGATTTTTCTCCAAACATCCTTGAACTTTCCATGTTCAGATTTTTTTTAAAGCCAAATAACTCCAAGAGAAAAGTGGGTCTGTAGGACAAGTTTTGGTTATGATCTTAATTAAAATATCAATATGTCTATGAACTCAGTCTCAAGTGTAAAACTCAGCCTATATCCAGTGTCTCAATATCATTAATATATTATTTTTAAGTCTGCACATTATAGATCCTATTTATACTAAGATCAACATCATCTTTGCACTTCCTTTGCCAAGAACTGAAATCTGGAGTAGAATTGATCTGAGACAACATTTTCTGTCATGCCTGTACATTTGAACCTATCAATTCAAATTATACATGAATTTTAAGGGAAAAATGATACCACCAGTGCCATGGGTGTTACACCTGGCACTCTCCTGGAGTTCAGTGCAGCACAATATTATATTTGACAGATCTCCATCAAACACACAATCTTTAATTTTATATCTCCAGGGAGATCAGCACTTTCCATTCCCTCCATGCCTCCCAGTTTGTATTTGTGAGAGCTCCATGAGGCTGCACCTTTTATTTACATTTCTTTATGGTCTGATTCTGCTAAATCACTCCAGTAATATTACAACAGACAGGAAATTAAGGTACTGCTTGGAGATCAGCAAAACTCCTACAAATAAAATTTCCCAAGGCCAATCTCTCAGTGAGCACTTTAGTTTGGAATATCAGCCAAACTTCATGAAGCAAAAGGGGTTTAAACATTGGCACTGCTCGTTTGAGAAATGCCAAAATTGACTTAAGATTAAACAAAAGTCTTTAACTCTCCAAGCTTACAAATTCTAAATTAAATCCTTAAATATCTCTGGAAGGATTCAGAGTCTAAACAATTAACTGCCCTCTCTAAGTTGACCTTGAAAGCAAAATGCCCAAACATTTGCTGTGTAGCCAAGTGGCATATGGATGAGCTGGGAGCCAAAGCATTTATTAGAGAGATGAAATTTGCTCACCCCACCCCTCTGTTAAAATCCAGATTATCCCAAACTATCATTAGGATGCCATAAAAGCCCTTTTATTGGAGCTGGGAAAGCCTGCAGAGCACCAAGTGTAGGAATATGCTTTGGTAATGGGTGGAATTTCACATTCTGCTGAAGGGAAACAATCAGTTGCACTCAGCTTCTACAGTGGTGGCTTCCATGGAAAACCTTTCTAAAAAGAACAAAAATGCTCTAAGGAAAAAAAAAAAATCATCACCCAAACAGAGCACACAATCCCATAACCCCAAGAAACTGCAAAGCTGGAATTGTATTTGCTTGAGGAATTTTATCTGCCATAATGAAACCTCCCTCAAAACTGAGGTCATTTATTACTCAGTCTTACCTTACTCTTTCCTTATCTTACCTGGTCACTAAGATACATTATTAAGAAACCAACTTCCATTTTTCAGGTAAATTTTTCTCATTTCCCTTTGAAATTCCTGAAGTTTTCAAGCCAAAGCCCCACAGCTTTCATTTCCTACCAACAGCCTTATTCAGTGCAGCTGAAGCAGTCAGAGATTTGTTTTTTCTGTTGTGCTGCTGACACCACCACCACTTATACACAAATATAGTGTGGACAAAAAAAATGAGAATTTTAGATTCCAGTCTATGAAAGTAATTCAGTGACTCAGGAGGAGTTGAGATAAGAAGTGAGAATCCTTATGGAATTTGGATTTTCTGTGGTTTTCTGTGCCAGGACAGAGGCACACCCTAAACTGAGCTGAGACCTTTCCTACTGGTGATTTACAAATAAAATCTAGAATTAAAAATCTACAATAAAACACCTCTGTCTGGCATTCCCACTTCCAGCAGGCATCCAAAACTACTCTCAAATCCTTAAATGAGTCACTGAGTTTATGCACACACTGCAATCATCCCATGTAAGAGTTAAAAGAGAAAAGATTCAATCATTACCTAAACTGAGCTGCTCTTTTGATTTAATATTTTCCAAGCTGCTTTTTAAGACAGCCAGATAAGCTGCTCTGCAGTTCTTGTAAAAAATGGCTTCTTCTGCATGCTGGGACTTCTTCCCTTGGGAATTTCCTGAGAGTGTGGATTTCTGATTCCCAGGAGTGCTGGCCATCCTGTGAGGGATGAAATTCCAGTTAGAATTTGTAATTGTCTTAAAAATGCCTCTGTTTGTCCTCTGAAACACAGACTAGCCCAATTACCCAAACATCCAGCTCATATCCTTTCTTTTCTCTAGATTTGGGATGGGAATTTTTATCTACACTTGTAGGGAAGCACCATGAGAGCCACAAGCAGAAAGAGTTTGAGCTCTACTTATTATTCACAGTTTATCCTTCACTGGCAGTAAAAAGTTGAATTTAACTATTTTTTATATAGGTGTAGATATTTGATATTAATCACTGTATTTTATATAGGTGCAGATATTTGATATTATTATATTGAGTAATATAGTACTATATAAATATTATGAAGTCTTGATTTTTGAAAGCACAAAACCACATTTTCATGTTATCTGTGAAACAAGGCTTTGCCATCTATGTTCTCTCTTTTTGCTCTTATAACTCAACAAAAAATATGGATAATAATAATATTGGTCAAAATTGGAATTCTTAACCTCAAAAAATGCCAGGTAAAGCACAGAATTCTATTTCTTAGAGTTACCTAAATTAAATAATAGAAATAAATATGCATAAAACTTTGAACAACACAGGCCTTTTATATCCAAGGCCTATACTGTTATAAATAAATGGGAAAAAACCAAAACCATATTTTTTTCTCAATTATTGAAACAATTCAATGCTGTTTGCTCAGCAATGGTCAGCAAACTCTGACAGCAGCTTTCTGCTTCCACCAGGGGTGATAAAGGTTTTTAGAAGGCCATCACAGAGGGACACTAAATCCTGTTGTGCTGTTGCTTTAACAGCTTCTTGTATTATTTTACCCAATGTTGACTTCAGGAAATATATTCCAGGATAATAAATGGAATATCTCAAGTTCAGCAACAAGACAACACCATCCCAGGGTCCCCTTTCAGGACTCATTGGATTTTTACTCGGGAGGCCTCAATCACTGGCACCTTGTTGAGTTATACAGAGCTTTCCCACTTGGGAAAGGCAGATAATAATTGCTTATCAAGGATGAAGTACCCAATTTGTAACTCCCTGACACTTTAATATTGCACAGGCACCAGAAGGACCCCACAGGGACCCCCTGGCACAGCCTGGCTCCTGCACACGGGTGTCACTATAATGAAGCACCAGTGCTACACACACTGAGTGAAACTGGGGAGAAAGGCAAGGAGGAGAACAAGAAGAAATGTTAATTTTCCAGCAACCAGTTTTTAGAAAATGTGAACTCTTGTTTGTAGTCCTTGGACTTGCCATTACTGAGATATTTGTTATGTGGCCAGGCAGTGCTGCCAATTCATCACTGGGAAACCCAGTGAGCAATGGCTCGGGGACAGCATTGCCAGCAGCCCCATGGCTTAGGCTGGGACATTTGTACTGGGTAAATGGCACTTCAAGAAAACAGAGGGGAGCAATCCAGCCCAGGCTTCCAAACAGGGAGAGAGTAGGTTTAGATTAGAGACTGGGAAGAAACTTCTCCCTGGAAGGTGTGGCTGCCCCTGGATGCCTAGAAGTGCCCAAGGCCAGGCTGGATGGGTGTTTCAGCAGCCTGGGATAGCAGAAGGAGTCCTTGTCCATGGGTGGAACTGGATGAGTTTTAAGGCCCTTCCAACCCAAATCAGTGCAGTATTCTCAGCCCAGAGCACTGTGCCCCATGCCCAGTCCTCCCTTGGACACCGGCAGGGATGGGGACTCCAGCCCTCCCTGGGCAGCCTTTTCCAACGTCCAATCACCCTTTCTGGGAAGAAATTCCTCCTGATGCCCAAAGTCAGACCCTCCATGGCACACCTGACTTTCACTCACAGGCTCACCCACACAGAACCCACATTGGCACGGGGAAGCTCTGCCCTGCTCCCGCCCCATCCACCTGAGACAAGGAAACTTCTCCCGTATGGATCCCATCACCTCCCTCCCTAGTGGGTACAGGAGGCTTCAAGGGCTACATTTGCCACCCACCATAAAAAAAAAAATTAAAATTATAATCCCCTTCTCCCAGCCCTGAGGGGAACCAGCCCTCCCTCACTCCCTCAGCCCCGCTCAGCGATCCCGAGGGACTCCTGAGGTGCGTTCGGCCGCCCCGAACCCGCCGCCCGAACACCCCCGGCCCCGGCCCGGCTCCTACCGCGCACAGCGGGACCCGGCGAGCCCACACGGACACCGCTCTCGGTCTCGGCTTCGGTGTCGGTCCCGGGGCTCTCGGTCTCGGCCCCGCAGCCCTGCCGGGCTCCTCGGCCCCGCCCCGGCCCGCCCTGCCCTCGGCTCCGTTTCCAGCCGGCGGCGTTTGGCGGGCACACGGCGGGAGCTGCGAAGGGGAGGCGGCGGGAACGGCTCTGGGATGTCGTAGGTGTCTGGGGAGCGGGGCAGCGCGTTCTCCCTCTCCGTCCGCTCTCTCTCCCCTTCCTCCGTTCTCTCGCCTCTCTCTGTGCTCTCTCCTCTCCCCCCCGGCCCCTCACGGCAGCGGATCGGTTCCCGCGGGCTCCGTGAGGGGAGCGCTTCTCCCGGCGCGCCGCGGCTCCGGAGCGCGTTCCGCAGGGGAGAAGCGCCCTCAGAGCGGGCCCGGGAGGGAGGAGCGGCTGGCGAGGGGCGGGATTTGTTTCCCGATGGAAACAGACCGGGAAATGCTGGCGGCGGGCGGGATTTGTTTCCCTATGGAAACGGACCGGGAAGTACTGGCGGCGGTGGCTCCTGGGGCGGTACTGCCGCTGTGGGGGATCCTCTCGGGATTCTGCATTTCTGAGGGGTCGGGGCTCGCTCTGCTCACAGTTGCCCAGCGAGGAGAAATGGCTGTAAGCTAAAATACAACGAGTTCCACCTCAACATCAGGAACAGCTGCTGCGCACTGAGGGCGGCAGAGCTCTGGGGTCTCCATCTCTGGAGACATTCAAGGCCTGGGTGACCCTGCCTTGGCAAGGGATTTGGACTGGATGAGCTCCAGCGATCCCTTCCAGTCCCAGTTTTTCTGATTCTATATCTCTACATAGCATGGATAACACCTGTGGGGCTCTGTGGGAGGGGGGAAGATGAAGGATCACAAGATGGTTCAGTTTGGAAAGGTCCCACATTGGGTCACGCCTTGCCCATGGCACAGGCTGGCATCCAGGCAGGTCTGGAATATCTCCAGCGAGGGAGACTCCACATCTCTGAACAATCTGTTCCTGTTGTCATTATATTGCAAAAGCTCCATTACATTACATTGCAAGAGTTCCACATTGCTAGAGTTGAATACCTCCTTGATGTTTCTTGTAGGCAGCTCCTCTATGCATTGACTCTTCCTTGTCCTTGCAGCAGCCAGCTGACTCCAGCTCCCACCACCCCACTCTTTTATAACACTCTTATTATTGGCTATGGGTATGGCCTGGTAACATGAGGCCTGCTCCTAATCCTTAATAATTGGCTCAGTTGACACTCTTTAGGGGGTAAGATTACATTCTATACTACCTTTATTTACTTATATTCTATCGCCCCTACATGTTCCAGTGCTCAGTCACTGCACAGGAAAGAATTTCTTCCTCACATCCAGGTGGAATCTCATTTTCTGCCCATTTCTGGGCAAAGCCTGGGCCATCCTCTGACCCCTCCCTTGGCCACCACTAAAGGGATTGGCAATAAAAAGCAGGTTTTGGTATGAATTTGTGAAAGTGTGGCTTCAACAGAGTTTGATGTCAAGGTTCACTCTGTTGCTCCCTACACAGAGGGAGAATACACAGCAAAATGGGATTAGAATAAATTTATAATGATTTACACAGAGACCAGGGATGCAAAAGGGTCACGGGGACAAGGATATGGATACAAAAGATACAGGTGCAAAAGAGTTTAGCAGCACTTAATCACTGACTGATTTAATATTTATAAAGTGATTCAACAGGATTTACTACAATTACAGCAGTGACTAAATTATAGATTCACACACACTTGCGTGCAGAGAGGTGGGAAGGAATTGCAGGCCTGTGGAGATCAGGGCATGACACCCCCATGCCCATTTCCCATCAGGCTGTATCTCTTCATTTTGTCTCCAGTGGGAATAAATCCTGCTCATTTTTCTCCTGTATTTTGCAATTTATCAAGCAGTAAGTCATTAATCAAGTCATGTAAGTCTGGTGCTGCTCTTGTGTATCTCTGCTCATCGTGGCCTTCTGGAGATCAATAAAGAAAGTTCTTTAACCTGATAAATATTAAAAATAATCCCTGCAGGTTATACAGCTGGCTGTAAACGTGTGCCATCATACTCTGCATGATTAACAAAATAAATTAAGCCTTGTCAGGCTAATTCAGGGTTAAGAAACTCAGGCTGAATACTCTCACCACAAATGCCCCATCTTTCTGTTTCCTTTTCTTGTTCCACTCTGACATTTGGTTCTGCACCACAGGCAAAGTGAGCTATATCTAAAAAAAAAATAAACCAAACTAAAAATGGTGCTCTTCATGTTGTTTCCTAAAATACTGGAGGAGTTCTGTCTGCATGTATTGGTTTTTCCCCCCACATTCTTCTTCTGGAAGATCTGAGAGAGGACAGTTCAGCCAGCAGGGTTTTCATGTGAGGAGCTGGAATGAATTTGGTTGCAGGGGTTTGTGTGTAGAGTTGGAGCAGCAATTTTAAATTATTTTCCTTTAACTTCTCACATTATGGCATTGAAAAGACAATCAGTGAAAACAAGCCCCCAAGCAAGGCGGGCTGTTGGGTGGCACAAGGCAAGGGTGACCTCCTAAAGCTAAAATCCTATTTTCTAATAGAATTCCAATAGAATTCCACAACATTCCAGCTCTTTCCAACAGTGAAGGGCTCGGAATGGGGCTCCCTGTCTGCCCCCACAGTTCAGGGTGCCTGCAGAGGGAAGTGTGGGCTGTACACAATATTTGACAGACTTCAAAGAACGAGGCTTTCATCAGTGCCCAGCTCTCCCCCTAGGAAATGCTCTCCGTGTTTATAACTCAGTGGGATTTTCATGCAGTTTCTCATTTATTTCATCCCACAGCTGTGATCCTGCTCCTGATTTCCTTTGCCTTTCAGCTCCTTTTGACACCTGCCATAAAAACTTCCATCAGAACGTGGAACATGCAAATGCATTGGCCCCCAGAGCAGCCCTGCAGTGTGGGTGCATTAATAAATGGAATTTTTCTCTGCTGCCACGAGCTGGAAGCTGTAATGGAGTCGGGATTCCTTGAGCTATATGGGGTTCTCTTTAAAAAAGAAATACATTGTAAAGAATTCCATCAAACTGTTGCAGCTTTGGCTGCCCTTTGGCCAGGATTTCAGAGGCCTTTTTAATTTAAATGTTACCTGTTTACTTGGCTTTTTAAAGACAGGATATTTCTTTTCCCCTTTTTGTAATAGAGATAGCTGTAAAACAGTTTTCATATAAGACCCTTGCCTGAGTTACAGATCAAAGATGTGTTTCATATTCTATTTTCCCAATCTTTTAATTTACAGTTTTGGAATAGCAGCATAAATTTGAAAAGGATATGTTTGGAATGAGGTCATCTAAATTCCTTACAAGGCAAAACATTCTTTTTCCAAGATGAAAACTGAACTAAGTTCTTGAAATATGATGTATATTCCAAACCTTGTTTAATTCAGTATAATATATCTGTTTCTTGGGGACTGTTCTTACAAAGATTTTTTTTTTTCTCATCGTTTTACATCACGCTTTAAACTATTGTTAAGATTTAGGAACGTGCTTAAAAAGTTTCAGTTGTCTCTGGGAAAAATAGTCTTAATTTATGTTGACCTTTCTTTCCTTGGAGCATTTCGCCTGCATTCAATAAAATTTTGATGACTGCTCTTTAGCAGACAGCTGTACCATATAAAGTATTATAAATATTCAGCTTTTCCTCTTCCAGTGTTGCCATTAACAGCTGGGCATCCAGTTCAGAGGAGCAGATTTTGCAGAGAGAGCTTGGCATGTTCCTGAATCAGGAGAGGGAAGAAGGGAAGCAAACACTTTCTGATGGTTTGGGGACCTGTAAAGGCAGAGAGCATCTGTTCCCCTGTTAAGCCATAGCCTGCTGGCACTGAATCATGTTAAGAGCTAAAATGATGGGAAAAACTACTTTTTTCACCTTGCCTCTACCTCTGTCTTAAATGTCTTAAACATTATTTCGGCTAATGGCAAAATAATTCCAAGCCTTGCTCAGAAGGTATGGAAATGGAAATGCTTTTGGAGGGGGGTTTGTTGTTTATAGCCTTGGAGAAAAGATAAATACTCAGCATGATTTCACTTCAGTGCCTGGATTTTATCTCTGGTATAAAATGGAGAATCAGATTTTCTTAGGCAAACACTTAATCCTCCTAAACAAGCAACATTCAGGGAATGGATTTGCTTTGGATGCCATCAGTAAATGTGAAACCAAAAAAGGAAATTGTCTTTAGCATTATCAATTACAGACCTTGCTAACAGAAATCTTTGTGTCTATGTGACCATAAAACCTGTCCTTGTTTTTCTCTTGCAGGGTTAAGAGAGCATTAAATTTGGACACTGTTAAAAAAGATAATGTAAGTATTTTTTGATGTGTGGAGCCATCTGGGCTGTATAAATATATATGCACATATATCTGTGTGCAGAAATAAATGTGGATATAAACAATCTATTTCATTTTAGCTGCCTTTATGTTGTTACAGATTGGATGTTGTCTGGGCAAATCTTAAAGCACAAAATTACTGCTGCAAATATTAGTGTAAAATTGATTGTATTTCATTTGTCACAGAACTGCCTGGCGTTAAGTAATGTACATCTGCATGAATCACTTGAAAAATGTGCACATTGTTATTGCCACCACTATTTACCCAAGAGCTGAATGAGTTAAGATCCTTGGTGAAATCATTTATTAGAAATTAGCTCCATTATCCTGGGAAGCAAACGTTCTGCCATGTAATTGTACATGTGACAATATGGAATTATGATAATGCTGTAATCTACATATTAGAAACAGCAAAACTGAAATGAAAACATTAAAGGCATTTTCATGTCAGGGCTGTAATTACCTCCCTCAGCTAATCTGGCATAATGAACCAATCAACTCCTAACACTGCCATCGATTTCACTGCACTTAGCACAACCAAAATCAAATTGTGCTGCTGCTGCTGTTGGTTGGGAATGCAGCCCCAGCATGTGGTGACATTTGTCCCTTTGTCACCTCCCACAGTGGCTCCTGCTGCAGCTGGGGGGATGGCAGGGTGCAAAGGAAGGGAAATTTTGGAGAAAGAGCTGGTCAGCAAATGAGCTCCCAATAAATCTCCATGCCAAGAGGTTTTTGTATGTGCTATATATATATATATATATTTGGGGCCCTCAGTGGTATTGAGCAGGGCAGAAATTGGGCTTTTAAAAAAAATTCTGGATACTTATTATTTGAATGTTTCAACAGAGGTGGCAAAATATCACAGTGGCACCAAAAATAAATCATTAACAGTTTAGTTAGCAGCTTAGAGTACCAGTACCCAACTTGTTCTGTCAGAATGCAGCTGGGACTGTGATTTAGCAGCTGTTTCTTGTATTCTGCAGTAGAATTTCTGTAAAGTGGTCCAGCTGAAATTCCATGGAATGCTTTTCCTGCCCTACAGCCATCCCCTCCCATGAGATAAAAAGAGTTAATCCATGTTTACCTGCAGTCAGGTGCTTGTGCAGCAAAGAGCTGAGGAAAACTGAATATAGAATATATTCAGGACCTGAATACAGAAACTTTTAGTGGAGGCTCAGGGATTTTTAGTTCACACAATGTCTCCAATAGATGCATGTCAAAGATTTAAATTAAATAACTTTATAGAAAGAAAAAAAGGAACAGAAAGTAGTAAACTCATGGTTTGGGTGAAATACATGCTTAATCTTTGCTGTTATTCCTTCCCTGTTTTTATCAACAGTTTCTCATTCCATGGATCAAAACCATGAATTTACCAGATTAGGAATGAGTATTTTTAGATTTTTGGAATCTTAGCGTGGTATCATTAAAAAATTGCATAACTGGAGTAAAATTCTTCCTCCTGGAGGAGAAAATCTTACTGACAAATAAAAATTGTTCTTGTAAGTGCTGCAGGAATTTTGTTTGAAATAACCTTATCCATGTCCAGAAATGGGTGAGGTGACTGCTGTTCAAGCAGGAAAAAAATGTGAAATGTTTGGAGATTCTCCCTGTTGAAAAGGAGATTTGATGACATGTTAATCCCTGAATTGGCATTGATACTTCAATTTAAAGTATATTTCATTTAAGGATTATTGGAAGCATTTCTTTAACCTGCTTGAATGTGGCAAGACAGAGTGAGGATTTCCATCAGGTGAAGTTTAAATGCTGCCAGACTGGAACAAGAGTATAAATCAGAGGTGTGAAAATATTTAAGATATTTGGGACTAAAACAAGGCAGAAGCAAGTGGGCAGCATTAAAATCTTTTAAAATCTGCTCTAAGTCCCACTAGTGATGACCAACAGCAGCACTTGGGGGTTGTGAAGTAAAGGTTGGGGTTGGATTTTTTTTTAATTTCTGTACATGAAATTATCAGAAAACCCCAGTTTCTCATCCTTGCAATTCAGCATCCCTGCTGGAGCCTGTCCCAGATAATCCCAGTTTGATTCCTGCACTGCAGAATTGTTCTTCTGAAAACTTCTCTGCACAAATCCTTTCACATCATTCAATAATTCCCCTTACATCATTAGACATAGTGAAACCCTGAACCACAGAAAATTTTGAATTTAAGCGACTCACTTTGTATTTTTTCAATTTAAAAAAAAAATTAAATCATTATTAGAAATAACTTTTGATACAATAACATAAAATTGTGTCTTAAATTCTCATTACTGGAAGAAAAATAATAACTTGGTTTAGATGCTTTAAAAAAACCCTGAACATTGAGGTGATCAGGCCAGAATACCTAAATCCCTGGAAAAAAAATATATTTTTAAATATATAAAATATTAAATATTTTTAATATTTAAATATTTATTTTTAAATATTTTTATATTTTAAATATATAAAATATATAAAAATATATTTTTAAATATATAAAGAAAAAAATATTTTTTTCTTTATGGAACCTGGCAGACAAAGTGTTTGAAAGGATTTTTTAGTTTTTAGAGCCAAATTAATTTTATTGAGAGGAGGAAGTGATGGAGAATCTTGATGAGCACCAAGTCAGCCCAGCACAACATTTAACAGAGGCTTTCTATAATGGGAATACATAAAGCCAGGAATGACTTAGGGAGGAAAAAAAAGTTCAGAGAGGTTTTGTCAATACTCATCCGGAATTTTTTGGCATTTTTCTCTGTTTCAGGCCCCTGAGGAAACCCCCCTGAAGGCCAAAAGGAGCAGCCTGAATTTCTACTCCCCCACCACGGGCACGTGCCAGCTGAGCCCCTGCTCCTCTCCCTGCAGTGCCCCAGCACAGGGTGAGCTGGGCTGTTTGGTTTTTGGCTGTTTGGATGGCCTGGAAGGGCCCAGGGTGGCCTTGGGGCAAAGGAACAGAAGAGGCTTCAGTTCTTTTCTCGGTCTCAGTGTTTATTAATTGTTTATCTAAAAGATTTTCTCTCGGCCCGACAGAGCTCTGCTCAGCAGCTATTGGAATAGGAATCCCAATATAACCAGTTAGATTGTGCCTGGGCCAGTTCTGACCCTTGCTGCTGGGCTGTCCGGGTTATCTCGGCTGTTTGAGGGGCCTGGAAAGGCCCGGGGTGGCCTTGGGGCAGCCCGCGTATCGAAGGACGAGAAGAGGCTTCAGTTCTTCTTTCGGTTTTTATGTTTATTAATTGTTTATCTAAAAGATGTTCTTTCAGCCAAACAGAGATCTGCTCAGCAGCCAGCCATGAGCACACTGTGCTGCCCTCCAGGGCAGCCACGTATCTTTATACCCTTTGTTACGTGTACAATATTTATCATTTTTCCCCAATACCATCTATTCTTATAACTCGGTGTACTCTCAGTAATAACCAATCCAAAGGTGCCACCGTGGCCAAAGAAGATGGAGGAGAAGAGGAAGAAGAAGGAGGACAGGACACACCCCAGTTCCTCCATCTTACTCCTTCAAACCCCCCTGTACAGAAATCCTAAACCCTGTGTCTCACCCTCTAATTAGCTAATCCCTTCACCATTCACCCGGTGAAGCCCTCATCCTTGTCGTCTCCTGTGTAGGGTTAAGGTCCAGCTACCAGACACTTCTGGCAACATTCCAGGACTCCCGAGCCCCCCAAGGGTGCTCTCGGAGGCTCAGCATCTCAGGACTGAGATCTTGAGATCCGACACTGGGCCAAAGGCAGCACTGTGGTGCTTTACCCCAGAGATACCTTGGCTGCTGGAGATTGCAGCAGGGCACTGGTGCAAGTCCAGGCTTGTCAGGACTCCGTTTACCTCAGGAGAGAGAGCTTCTGGCGATGGTGAAGAGAAAAAAGGAGAGGATTCTGCCAGAGGGTTATATCCAGATGTTTATTTCATGGGTGCAGAGGTCTGAACTGGGACAATTCCTCCAACAGAATAGAGGCCACATGGTCTCATTAACATTTTAAGCTCAGGACAGGGGAAGGGGAGGGAACAGGTGAGCCACCAACCAGGTGAAGGGGCAGGGTCTCAAGGGACTGGGGACACCTATACGGGCCAATGTCCCCCAGGCCTGAGGGACCAATCACACGACGCCTTGCTGGTATGTTAGCCTGATTGACAGGGCACACTCAGCGAGGGGCGAGGGGGAAGGGAGAAGGTAAAACAGGACATTGCAACACACCACAACAAGCAGCCAGCCATGAGCACACTCCCTGCCCTCCGGGCGGTCACCTATCTTTATACTCAAAGTTACGTGTACAATATTTATCATTTTCCCCAATACCTTTCTCCCTTATTGCCCAGTGCACTTTTAGTAATGACCAATCCCAAAGTGCCACCATCACCACAGAAGATGGAGGAGAAGAAGAAGAAGAAGAAGGAGGACAGGACACGCCCCAATTCCTCCATCTTACTTCTCTAAACCCCCCTGTACAGAAATCCTAAACCCTGTGTTTCACTCTCTAATTAACCAATCCCTTCACCATTCACCCTGGTGAAACCCTCCTGTCCTCATACAGGTGTCGTCTCCTGTGTAGGATCAAAGTCCAGCCACCAGACACTTCTGGAACATTCCAGGACTCCCGAGCCCCCCAAGGGTGCTCTCGGTGACACCTCAGTCCTGAGGTGCTGAGATTCCACACTGGGCATTCCCTGCCTGTTCCTGCAGCTTTCTCCTGCTTCCTCCTGCATTCAGGGACTTCTCCCCTTCCTGCTTTTCCCTCTCAAAGAATCTCTGCTGGAAAAGCCCAAGTTGGGACTTGAAGCTTCAATTTTTGCAGTGTGAATCTTGGGGGTGTTTATAACTGAGAGAGATGATTTTTAATTTACATAACGCTGAATGTTATCAGCTGAATGTAATGTTCAATTTCTGAATGTAATCAGAAAACACACCTTTGTGAGATTACCATGATATTATTTCCAGTTCACTTTAGGATAAATGTTCACTTAGTTCCACAGTCACAGCTTTTGACTCTGCTCAAGAAGCAGATTTTCAGGACACTGAACTGCTTTTATGGCTGTGTAAAAATATTGTGGTTGTGGCCTCTGTAAGTACTGAGGAACCCTCAGGTCACCTGGTGTAACTTTTTATTTTAAAAAGAAGAATACAGAGGGACCTTTTGTCATCTTTCCCTATAGAGCTTTCATTTCCTTGCAGTACAACTCTAGAAAAGATAGTTAAGTAGTAGTAGTAGTAGTAGTAATGAAATAAAAAAATTAATAAAAATAATAATAATAATAATAAATATATAAAATATTTATATAAAATATATTATAAATTTTATAATATATAAAATATATTATAAAAAGAATAATAATAGTAATAATAATGCATCTCTGCTGTTGTTAGCAAATCCCTTGTTCAATTATTTTAGTCATTAAGAAAAAAATCTGGTTTTGAATTCATCTGGCTTTCATTTTCAGCCACTGGTTCTTGTTGGGTTGCAGAATTTTTACTCCCCAGAGGTTTTGGAGTTTATGTACAGTAATTGAGGCCTCACCAACATTTATGAATTATGATGAGTAAAAATATTCTGAGCAAGGTGGAACAGCCACTGTTGGAAATTTATCTGGGTGCCTGCAGATTTTAGCTGTTCTACCACATCCTCTCCTGATGCATCTGCAAGGTGGAGCTTCCCTCCAGGATTTTAGATTTTATCCTAATTCTTTACCCAGCTGCCATTCTTCTTTTTTTTTCCCTACAAGATGGTGTACAATTATTAAACCCCACGTTCCAGGCTGTCCATTTAAACCCACAATTTCTGCTCTCCTTCTAAAATCCCACAGTACCTAAAGTATGACCTGGGTGATAATTGATGACTGATTTAAGTCCAAATTCTATTGACTACTCAGATCTAAAATGAAATTTTTGAGGGTCTTAACTCTTAGCTGCTGTATTAAAGCTTAAACTTTTATAGCACTTTGTCATCCTGAAGTGTTTCTAAATGTTTTACAAAATATTAAAAGTTAATTTATCCTTGAGTGCTGAGATTTGGCTGTAATAATTTAGATCTAACAAGAAGAAATCAAAGTGTTGAATGCTGAGTGTGGTTTCTTTTTTTCAGTCTGAAAAAGAGATTTATTACAGTGAAATGTGGAAAGCTCCTCATTCCACAGGTCTGTCTGGGATCTGTACATTTGTTAAACCCATGGTAAATTCCAAATCTTTCACTTAAAGGCGAATTTACAAAATCCCCACATTTTGTGATGCCTTCAATTTAAACCACAATGAAATAATTTCTGATAGTCAGATGTGACTTTTTTACTGCTGGAACAAGTATTGATAGACAAGCTAAATTTTTAATCTGGTTTTGTTCTGATCTGATTCCTGTGGGAATTGGATAAATCATGTAAATTCAGTGTATTTTGTGACCAGAGGTCACATTTATCCTCACATGCCAGGCTGGAATATTGTATTGTCAGTAGAGCACGTTTGGAAGCAATTCCCAGAATCTTTGGGCAGTTTTTATGGAAGGAAATAGGAATTCCATGGCTCAGTCATTCCAGCATTTTCAGGGTAATGCTGGATGTTAATCTGCAGTTCATGGCATAAAAAGCTCCTGGAAGAGCACAGTAAATATCTGCCAGGGTGATTCCAACTTCCAGATGTTAATGCTGTAATCCCAAGGTTTCCAGAAAATGAGGAGAGATGAAATTCCAAAAGTGTAAATTATAAATAATTTAGTGTGGTTCATTCCTGTCGGGTTTTCGGCTGTTTGGATGGCCTGGAAAGGCCCGGGGTGGCCTTGGGGCAGCCGCGTATCGAAGGACGAGAAGAGGCTTCAGCTCTTTTCTTGGTCTCGGTGTTTATTAATTGTTTATCTAAAAGATTTTCTCTCGGCCCGACAGAGCTCTGCTCAGCAGCCAGCCATGAGCACACTGTGCTGCCCTCCGGGCGGTCACCTATCTTTATACCCAAAGTTACGTGTACAATATTTATCATTTTTCCCCAATACCTTTCACCCTTATTGCCCGGTGCACTTTTAGTAATGACCAATCCCAAAGTGCCACCATCACCACAGAAGATGGAGGAGAAGAAGAAGAAGAAGAAGGACAGGACACGCCCCAATTCCTCCATCTTACTTCTCTAAACCCCCCTGTACAGAAATCCTAAACCCTGTGTTTCACTCTCTAATTAACCAATCCCTTCACCATTCACCCCGGTGAAACCCTCCTGTCCTCATACAGGTGTCGTCTCCTGTGTAGGATCAAAGTGCAGCCACCAGACACTTCTGGAACATTCCAGGACTCCCGAGCCCCCCAAGGGTGCTCTCGGTGACACCTCAGTCCTGAGGGGCTGAGATCCCACACATTCCAAGTCCT
Source organism: Zonotrichia albicollis (assembly GCF_047830755.1). Taxonomy (NCBI): domain Eukaryota; kingdom Metazoa; phylum Chordata; class Aves; order Passeriformes; family Passerellidae; genus Zonotrichia; species Zonotrichia albicollis. The sequence continues at coordinate 2,487,334 of NC_133826.1, forward strand.
GCTTTCCAAGTGAGCTTGGAGGCTTTTCCTGTTCTCAGAAGATCACTCAGCCCTCAAGGTTCACCCCAACTCCTTCTTCAGGTGCTCCAAATACCCCACATCTGATTTTTACCCTCAATGTTTCTCTTTTTCCCAGGAGATGGGAGCGAGCAGAGCGAGTCCGGGAGCGCCTTGTCCAGCAGAGGGCAGCCTCAAACAGAGCACGATGTGTGAGTGCATTCGGTGTGGGGTTTGTTGTGGCTGCAGGGCTCTGATTGCTTCTCATTTTCATCCATAACTGCGATATTTATTCGCTAAATATTATGTTTGAAGTTGTAGCTCTTTATTTTCGTTATTGGAATAATCGCGATTTGTTTCCTGGGGTTTTTGCCTCTGCTGGATGTTTTCCCACATCCTTAGGCTGAAATTCCTTCAGTGTGGGATAATGTCTTCCAAGTGATGGAGCTGGACAGATTGCTGGGATGACATTTAAACAGTGGAAAATTAAATATTGACATTATACCGCTGTAAAACTGTAAATTGATTAATTGGGGTTTTTTTGTGATTCAGTGAATCCCTTGGTCAACACATCCAGCCTCATCTCTCAGTGCCAGGAACCCGGAATTACAGAACAATTGGGGTAATTAGAGGCCTCATTGATATGGAAATGTTTGCATTCAATAATTCAGAATGTTTTTAAAAGCTTTGCAGGAGACCAGCAGTGACATTCAAACAAAAACTTTTCTAAACCAACACCCACACTTAATATTCATGTGAACTTCCACACACTTAATTTTACAGATGGAAAATACATTGTCCAGTACACTGATATAAATCCTCACAGCTGCACTGATCCATCCCCATTCCAACGAGAAAAACCTCTGGGAAACTTTGCAAACTTGGATTTTCAGTGAGTGGGGATGTGGATAATGGGAATTGTTTCACCTTTTTTACACAGGTTCCTGCAACTGCACTCCCAAGTGAGAAATTCCTTGCCCAGAATTCTGAAACTAAGAGCAAATCTGACAAGCCTGAAGGTCTGGTTTACACTGATTTGTCTTTTAAACTACTTCTAATACAGGATTTGAAAGCAAAATTAGGATTTTATGTGCAACATCTGACTTTGAAGGGGTAGGGAAACAAATAAAAGACTTGAAACCAGGCAAGTGGGGCTTGGAAATCCAGAAAATGCAAACGAACTCAAAAACTGATTGGATTTTTTTAAACTAGAAGAGTTGCTTTTCCATGTCCTCACTTTTTAATTTGTACAGAAATAGAACCAATATGAAGTAGTTCTCAATTATTATTTATAACTCAAAATATGAATTAACTGCATAGATTTTTATGTCTTTGAGGATTAAAGATCCTTTTGTGTTGAAGTGATTGTACCATTTAATTGAGCACTAAAGTATCATTATTTAATAGTCCAATACATGTTCAAATGCAAATCACTGCTCTCTTTTTTTCCCATTTTGTTTCCTGGCTAAATTTAACACAAGGTTCATTGCTGTGCATCAATAGCTGAGAAATAATTCAGTGTATTCAGAGGACTCTGTTGATTTATTTCATGTGAGCAAGGTTTTATTTAAAAAATAAAAACCAAACAACGATACCAATTGAAAATATTTTAATCGCAATGTTTATTTAGAAAATGAGGAATTTCGAGCTTATGAACAATTTCCAAATTGGTTTTGGTGTGTTGTAGATAGGGAGTAGATACTGGGAATGGGATTTAGCAATTATTTGAATTGTTGTTTTCCAGGCTTTGGAGGGCAGTAGAGAGCTGGAAAACATCCTCGGAGTCTCCCACTGCTCCTGTGACCTGAGTGCTGAACTGCAGAAAAACCAAGCGCTGGGTGAGGAGGGTTCAGAACATTTCTTTATCCCCTTGCAGCATTTCCAGGGATCGCTCCAGACGTTCCCTCTGGTGCTGCCCAGCGCTCAGGAAAATGCACTTCAGTGTCCCCTGCAGCCAGCAGGGACATGAAAGCAAGCCAGGCACGCTGGGGAGGGCAGGGCTGGAAAAGCAACACCTTTTCTGATGGAAATGCTCAGTAAATAGTGAGATACTTAGTGGGTGCTTAGGTGGGGATTAGGCTGAACGTTTGCACTTGGATTGCTTGGCCTTTCTTCTCCCCTTTCCGAGGAAGTTGGTTTGTTTGTTTGTTTGCCTGGCAGCAGGATTAGGCTGAATATAAATTTCCAGGCTTTAAAAATCTCTTAAAAATTCATGTGTGCTGGGAATGATGGACATTCCAGATGCTTGTTGTGTTGGGATCAGGGCACTCCACAGCTGCCACTTCTGAATTGCTTTTCCAAAGGAGCCCAGAAAGCAAACCTGGAGTGCCTGGATGCTGATTTTGCAGCTGGGAGCAGGTGGGCAGTAAAGCCACAGGTGCCAGAGAAAATTTCATCCCAAGCAGTGCAATGGATGCATCCCATGCTGGTGTTTCTATCACCATTTTTTCTCTAACTTATATTCCAAACTCATTCCATTTTCCTCCTGCCTGTGCATGCCCTGCTGTAGTGCCAGGTCCTTTCTGAGCCACCTGGGCACAGTCTGGGTTCCATCGGGGTGGGACAGACAGACAGACAGACAGACAGACAGACAGACAGACAGCCCACAGCACAGCTCAGACCTCTCATTGCCACTCCTGTGTCCACTCTTTCCCTCAGCTCCTTGGGAAGGAAGCATCCTTCCCCCATCTCTGAATTGGGAACCATGGCAGCACTATGAAGAAAAAAAAATTGGAACAAAATGTGGGCTAAGGCTCTGAAGCAAAGCTTGTCAGAATTCTCTGAATTTTGAAATTTTTTGTTAATTTTTTTTGAACACAGTTACATAGGCAAGAGGGGTTTTTTCCTGAAATGCTTTGTAAGTGAAGGAGGCAGCAGAGGTATTATTTTCTTTGAAAGCTCTGGGGCAACATTTGTTGATTTTGGATTTATTTCTTCACTAGTGAGTCAAGCAGAAAAACTGCAGCTGTTGAAAGCAAACCATGGAAAAGTCCCTGCCCGAGGTAAGAAACTCTTCATAACTCTATGTAACAGATGTTTTGATTCCTTTGCCTTGATTTCTTTGCAGTCCTTTTCACTTGCAATGAGTTGGGGAACCTTTAGGATATGAAAACAATGACAATCAAATGTGTTTCTTCTGAATGGTCTGCAAATGTAAATGGAATATTTGCTGCTATTTTCATTGTGTTGGGTATTTCCCCATGAGACTGTGCAGGAGAAGGAATCATTCATGGCCTTGCACTTGTGGCATGGTCCAGAAGATTTCCCATATCAATTTTCCTTGTTCTTCCTCATCCTCCTCCCTCCCACTGTGCTTTCAGGGTCACAATCTTGCAGCAAAGCCTTTTTCACTTTGTGTATTTTGTGGGGTGTTTCACCCACTCCAGGGGCTGTGAAATCCCAGCTCTGGGGTTTGTTCACAGCCAGGGCTGTGGAAATGTTGGAAGCTGGTGGTGTTTCATCCCCAGCTGCTTTGGTGCCCTGGCAGGAGGGAAGGGGACACACAGAGGACACTTCAATTCCCTCACACTCAGGAAAACCAACAACCATCCCAGGGATATTCTGGTATTTCTGTTACCTTCCCATTTTCCATCTGAAAGCAGAGCAAACCCAGATCAGGAGCAGTGGTGGCGTCTCTGCAGTGGGGAATTCTCTTAGAGGACAGCAAATTGATCAAGCCTGGATTTGCTGGGCTGCAGATGGAAAGCAGAGGGAGTGGGGCTGATGTGAGCAGGGTGCAGGTGCTGATTTACAGCTCCCTGTGCCCTCCTGCTGCAGCCAGGGCTGGCAGCACTCTCTGCTGCCTTTGTGCTCCTTCCAGAAAGCAGCCCCGAGCCCCAAAGGCTGCTTAGGTGAGACATTTTGTAAAGGTAGGGTGGAAAAGACAATTCTGAGTTTAAGCTGAGCGATTTTGATGAAGTTCCAATGTCAGTTTTGCTTTCACAAAGAATAAATTCAATTTTGCAGTCTTGAAAACGCAGTAGCGGGAGAGGCAGAGAAGTTTGTGATCAAAGAGAAGCTTCTGTAGATGTTTTTCTTTGCCTTTTAGTTTCAGATGTGGGTTTTTCATAATTATTTTTAATTAGTTATGGCAAGGCTTAAAACTTATGACTGTTCTGTGGCTTGGTCCAGATGGAATGTCACATTATCATCACATGGTGAGGCATGAAATTTATTTACTTTACATAAACGACCTCCTCTAAAAACAACTTCATAGAGAACATTCCTGCCTCAATGGGCAGCCTTGTGCAGAGCTCACTTTATCATTTTGGGTGACCAGCATGGAAAAAGGGCAGCATTGTTTGCCCATGACTCGAATTTACAGTAAACAAAATGTTTTTGAATAAAAAGTAAGCAAATTGTGAAACAGCTGCCAAGAGATGAATCGAGTCGGTGTCTGGGAGTCCAGAATGTGCTGAGAGTGGATGTGCAGGTTGGCATGGGCACATTTTGAAGGAAAATTTCTGAGGTTTGGAGATTCCAGGAGTGAAGATCCAGCTGGCTGTGACAAAGGACAGGAACAACCCTGACACAAACCATGGCTGCTGCCCACGAGATCAAATACTGGCAGTGCTGAGGAAAACTCGGCTGTGATGAAATAAAAACACTTCCTTTGCTGTGGGGCTGCTCCTCCTGCTGAGCCCAGGGGCAAATCTGATCCTCCCTGAGCTCTGAGCATTCCCAGCTTTCATGCTGGGTGAATAAAGGGGCTGAGGTTCCTGGGACAGCAGGGGTGGCTTTCCAGGACACTGAGCAGGGTTAACTCTGTGGAGTTTATTCCTGCCCCTTGAAATCACTGATGGAAGCAAAGCTGAGAAATCAGGCACCAAAACTCCTGAGTTTCCACCTGCCAGTCTAGTTTTGAAAACTGCATTTATTTTAAAACACAAATCCCCTTTCACAACCACTGCAAAATAGAAACACATCCTTAATAATCAGAGCTCCTCCTATATTGAAGTTGGAGGGAGACGACCCACCTTGCATTGGGCAGCATCGACTCCGATTTATTAATCAATCAATCACTTTTTGTAACAGTGTTAATCAAGTTCATGCATATTGTAAAATCTGAGCTCACAATAAGTCAGAGATAACATACCAACTCCACCTTATGTTTCCAATACCAAGACTCCTTGAACCAGGTAAAAAGGTAAAAATACAGAATTCCACCGTTTATCCCATTTGGTGTCTGTTTGAGTGCAGAATTTGGGTGTCCTTAGACTAACCCACTTGGCTCTGGTGGTTGTTGGCTGTTTATTTCCACATCATTCTCAAATCAAGTGTAACAGATTGGTTGACCTTTAGATGTACTTGGGTGTCTGTCCCACCTTTCCTTCCTCCTCCTCCTCGGAGATCTTCTGAGGAAAAGGAGCTGGGGGAGCTCCCACTGCTCCTTCCCAGCAGCATCTGGGGCTCTGGGGCTGAATTTTCCAAACTGGGGCAGTCTGGGCTGTGGGCCCAGAGCAGGAGGAGTTTGGGGATGGGAGGAAGGAGGGAGAGGGGGCAGCTCCAGGCCCTGCAGTGATGGAGCACCCAGGGCTATGCAGATGAAATATTAAGCCATTAACTGCAGTGGCAGATCCAGAAATGCACATCAGACATATGACTGGAGGCCCCAGACAAGTACACAGAGAACTGTCAACCTGCATTTTAGATTTAGGTGTCAGCCCCATTTATTCCCAGATTTCACCCTTGTTTTTACACTCTATTTTCCTACGTGCCTTTGTAGAGATGCAACAGCTATGAATTTTTAATTCTGGTGGATCTAGTTTAGAGTATTAAGCTTAATGAAAAATTCAAAAGAATTGTAGTTCTTCCAACATGTAGCAACTCCTACATGAGAATAAATACTGCTTTCTCCCATGAATATAATTATTTTAAATAAAAAAGAAAAGAAACATTAGTTTGGACTCACTTAGTAGCAATTATATGTTTAAGAGGTGTAAATAACTTGCTATCCAGACATTACAAATATCCAGGTGCTCTGTATGTGCTGATGACAACAAAATTGAAAAGAAAGACTGTAATAATTCTGACTGGTTTTCTCTGCAGAAGATATTGATTATTTGTGTGTGGTGAGAGATTTGGAAAATTCAATTAAAGGAGTTGTGCAAAGGTTTCATAAATTTCCCCGGTACAGCGTGTACACAGACATTGCTGCGTATTAAATCAATGCAGCACTTCACAATATATTTTCTTTGAAACATAAAAATAAATAACATTTAAACAGTTCTGCTTACTACAGAAACAAATTTTATTTTCTGTGAAGCATTTAGTCATGTGCTATCACTGACTCATACACATTTGCCAGCTGTAACAAATTTTATAGACGTTTTCTCCAGAGACATAGCTCATATACTATGAATTTTTAAATGAGCAAATGGTGAAGAAGGGATGTCAGCAATATAAAAATTGATCAGTTAAAAGATAAAAGCATAAGTAAAGAGATTTGTATGGTAGTCTTAATAGGTTTTATTAAATAAAAATACTATAAAAAGACAGTAATGAATAGACTGAAGGTTTTAACTGTGGTTGAGGTGGAGAAAAATTATTCTGGCACATTTAGTAGAAGATTGGTTTTATATCACCCGACAGGTGAACATTTTTTTTCTCTCTGCTTTTTAGATCTGTAAATGTTTTAGAGCAGTCCAAGTTGGGAGAGGATGGTGGGGGAACTTGGAGGGGAACGGGAACTTGGGCAGAAGGAGCCCTTTCAGAGCCGGTGTGCTCCAAGGGCAGCGCCAGGCTGGGCTGGGAGCCAGGGCAGGGCTGGAGTCACTGCCTGGATGTGGGAGATCCACGGGGCCACAGCTGGGGAGGGCTGATCCAGGGGTGGCTGTGAGTGATCCAGTGATGGCTGTGAGTGACTCTGGGATGGCTGTGGGTGATCCAGGGATGGCTGTGGGTGATCCAGGGGTGGCTGTGAGTGATCCAGGGGTGGCTGTGGGTGATCCAGTGATGGCTGTGGGTGACTCTGGGATGGCTGTGGGTGATGCAGGGATAGCTCTGGATGATCCAGGGGTGGCTGTGAATGATCCAGGGGTGGCTCTGGGTGATCCAGGGATGGCTGTGGGTGATCCAGGGATGGCTGTGAATGATCCAGGAATGGCTGTGAGTGATCCAGGGATGGCTGTGGGTGATCCAGGGGTGGCTGTGGGTGACTCTGGGATGGCTCTGGGTGATCCAGGGATGGCTGTGAGTGATCCAGGAGTGGCTGTGAGTGATCCAGGGGTGGCTGTGGGTGACTCTGGGATGGCTCTGGGTGATCCAGGAATGGCTGTGAGTGATCCAGGGATGGCTGTGAGTGATCCAGGGGTGGCTGTGGGTGACTCTGGGATGGCTGTGGGTGATCCAGGGATGGCTGTGGGTGATCCAGGAGCGGCTCTGAGTGATCCAGGGGTGGCTGTGGGTGATCCAGGAATGGCTGTGGGTGATCCAGGGATGGCTGTGAGTGATCCAGGGATGGCTGTGAGTGATCCAGGGGTGGCTCTGGGTGATCCAGGGATGGCTGTGGGTGACTCTGGGATGGGTCTGGGTGATCCAGGGATGGCTGTGGGTGATCCAGGAGTGGCTGTGGGTGATCCAGGGATGGCTGTGAGTGATCCAGGGGTGGCTGTGAGTGATCCAGGAGTGGCTGTGGGTGATCCAGGGATGGCTGTGAGTGATCCAGGGATGGCTGTGAGTGATCCAGGGATGGCTGTGGGTGGCTCTGGAGTGGCTCTGGGTGATCCAGGAGTGGCTGTGGGTGATCCAGGAGTGGCTGTGGGTGATCCAGGGACGGCTGTGGGTGATCCAGGGATGGGTCTGGATGATCCAGGGATGGCTGTGGGTGATCCAAAAGTGGCTCTGGGTGATGCAGGGATGGCTGTGACTGATCCAGGGGTGGCTGTGAGTGATCCAGGGATGGCTGTGGGTGATCCAGGAGTGGCTGTGGGTGATCCAGGAGTGGCTGTGGGTGATGCAGGAGTGGCTCTGGGTGACTCTGGGATGGCTCTGGGTGATCCAGGGATGGCTGTGAATGATCCAAGAGTGGCTGTGGGTGATCCAGGGATGGCTGTGAGTGATCCAGGAGTGGCTGTGGGTGATCCAGGAGTGGCTGTGGGTGATCCAGGGGTGGCTGTGGGTGATCCAGGAGTGGCTGTGGGTGATCCAGGGGTGGCTGTGGGTGATCCAGGGATGGCTGTGAGTGATCCAGGAGTGGCTGTGGGTGATCCAGGAGTGGCTGTGGGTGATCCAGGGGTGGCTGTGGGTGATCCAGGGATGGCTGTGGGTGATCCAGGAGTGGCTGTGGGTGATCCAGGGGTGGCTGTGGGTGATCCAGGAGTGGCTGTGGGTGATCCAGGGATGGCTGTGGGTGATCCAGGGGTGGGAGTTCTCCTGCTGCAGTCCCTGATTGGGCTCTGCTGGCACAGCCCTTGAGGATTCTGATTTATTCTTTTATTATTGATAGCAAAAGGCAGCACCAGCTCCTCATCCTGGTAGCACATTCAGTTCTGCTTTGCCATCACTGCCAGTGATGGATCACAGGTGCAGCCACTCAGCAGGACAAGCTCTGAAATCCCTGCTGAGACACCGTGGGTGAAGGAAAAGGGGTGCTGGGTTCTTTAACCACCACAGCAACTCATTTAACTCGTGTGCGAGGCAGGATTTGCACAAATTCTGCCATCACACCACTGTTGTCTATCACACACTACATTTCTGTGTTTTCCTCGTTCACAGAGCACATCCAGGCTGGGAGTGCTGCATTCTTCACCTCATTCCTGGAACGAAGGAAGGAGCCCCTGGGGCTGCTCCCGGCCACACCCAGCCCCAAGGCACAGCCAGAGTGACCAGGACCGAGGTACTCCTTGTGCAGAGAGCTCTGGGATGTCCTGCAGGCTGCCCTCAGGGGGATCAGGTGTTCTCTGCCATGGCATTTGCTCCTGCTTTGTTGAACACTGCAGCAAGGAGCTTCTCCAGAAGCTCTGCTCCCCCAGTGAAACATCCTGTGCTGGTTCTCCTCAACTTGTTGCTGCTTTGGCTCCTTGTCCTTGTTCCTCAGAACATCCCCAAGTGTCCTGCAGCTCCAGGCTGGTGCCCTGCCTTGCCTGAGGCTCAGTGTGTGTTTTACTGGACACCACATCCATAACTCCAAACAGATCCATGCAGGATGATGCTGCTCTCTAATTGCTATTTATTTTAGTCATTCCTCATCTCCCCACAGGCATTATGTGAAAAATGCATTCCACATCAACCCAAACTTCTCCATCTGCTGGACTGGACTTAAAAGGAGCGAAGAGCTGAGTGTAAACCAATCTCCCCAGCAAATCCCAGCTGGGGAGCGCTCGCTGTGCCGGGCAGGTGCACGTCCAGATAACATTTCTGGCATCTATTTCAACTTAACAATGTGCACAAGCAGATAATCTCAATGTAAATAATCCACCCGGGTGCTGTGCAGCCCTGTGCCCTGGGGCTGCTGCTGTGTGCTCTGGGCTCTGGGCTGGGGCAGCTCTGCAGCACCACAATTCATTACTCCCACCCTGGATGGGTTTTAGTTGTTTGCAAACATTTCCCTGGTGCTGCTGCCATGGCTGGGGACAGATCTGTCACCCACACGAGGGTTCCTCTAAAGCCAAGCCCAGCCCCAGGGTGAAAAGGCCTCAGCCTCTGACCCAGCATTAACACAGGGCTCTGGTAACGTTTGCTTTTAGGTCAACATTTGAGTTTAGTTTTGACATTTAATGCTGTTTTATATAAGCCAACCTTTTTTATAAACCAGCTGCTTTTCTCTTTCCTTCTCCTCAGCCTCACCCCTCCAGCCAAGAGAATCCCCTGCCTCTCAAATCCTTGCAATTAGGCTGAAAAAGTGCAGAAAAACTATTTATTCTTATTAAAGTCCAGCATAGACACAAACACTTGAATGTCCTTTCTACCACTGCAAAGTCCTATCCCTCGAATAAACTGATTTTTACAAGTAAAATTCTGAGCACCAGCATGATAAAGATGTTCAGGGTGTGGCTGAGCACACACACACTCAAGTTTGGAGTTTTTAATTAATAAAAACGATTTTGCACTTTGCCTGTGCAGTGTGACTGGGAGGAAGGTTAGGAAGGGTTTAGGGAATTGTGGCAGCTGTTCTCATTTCCTCTGCTCTGCCAGGCTTTCAGCTGGGGGTGGTTGTGTGTGTGAGGTGCCCCAGCCCTGCCTTTGCAGGCTTTGACCCAGCCAGAGCTTCGAAAACCTCTGGAGTTGAAAATGAAATAATTATTTGTGGGATCTCAGCACCTCAGGACTGAGGTGTCACCGAGACCACCCTTGGGGGGCTCAGGAGTCCTGGAATGTTCCAGAAGTGTCTGGTGGCTGGACTTTGATCCTACACAGGAGACGACACCTGTATGAGGACAGGAGGGTTTCACCGGGGTGAATGGTGAAGGGATTGGTTAATTAGAGAGTGAAACACAGGGTTTAGGATTTCTGTACAGGGGGGTTTAGAGAAGTAAGATGGAGGAATTGGGGCGTGTCCTGTCCTTCTTCTTCTTCTTCTTCTCCTCCATCTTCTGTGGTGATGGTGGCACTTTGGGATTGGTCATTACTAAAAGTGCACTGGGCAATAAGGGTGAAAGGTATTGGGGAAAAATGATAAATATTGTACACGTAACTTTGGGTATAAAGATAGGTGACCGCCCGGAGGGAGGGGAGTGTGCTCATGGCTGGCTGCTGAGCAGAGCTCTGTCGGGCCGAGAGAAAATCTTTTAGATAAACAATTAATAAACACCGAGACCGAGAAAAGAACTGAAGCCTCTTCTCGTCCTTTGATACGCGGCTGCCCCAAGGCCACCCCGGGCCTTTCCAGGCCATCCAAACAGCCAAAAACCGGACAATTATTGATCTGAGAAGAGTCTGGAACCAACTGTGCTGGTCTGAATCGAGCTGTTCTGGGCAGCCCTGCAAGAGCAGCATCAAACTGTTCAGGAGCCAAGAGCAGAGCAGCAGCGGGGCACAGCAGAACTGCCCGTGGTGGCAGATGTTACACCGGGCATTTGCAGGGCGATGGGAGCTGCTCAGTGAGGAGCTCAGCCCCTCGGAGCCCTCCGTGCCTCTGAGCTCCTGCTGGACCAGCCTTTGCCTCTGAAGCAGCCTGGATGTGCTCTGTGAACAAGGAAAACACAGAAATGTAGTGTGTGATAGACAACAGTGGTGTGATGCAGAATTTGTGCAAATCCTGCATCGCACACGAGTTAAATGAGTTGCTGTGGTGGTTAAAGAACCCAGCACCCCTTTTCCTTCACCCACGGTGTCTCAGCAGGGATTTCAGAGCTTGTCCTGCTGAGTGGCTGCACCTGTGATCCATCACTGGCAGTGATGGCAAAGCAGAACTGAATGTGCTACCAGGACGAGAAGCTGGTGCTGCCTTTTGCTGTCAATAATAAAGGAATAAATCAGAATCATCAAGGGCTGTGCCAGCAGAGCCCAATCAGGGACTGCAGCAGAGGAACCATTTCCAGTTCCACACAAGGTGGATCGGGTGACTCTCACTTTATCACCCCCCGAGGCCACCTCAAGGACAAAGGAAAGGGATACACCCAAAACTAATGTTTGGCTATGGGAAGGATGGCCTGGGCTAATGGGCCCCTCTGCTCCCATCCGCCCTCGTTCTCCTGTCCCGCGGTCCAGCCCTTCCTTGGGGAAAACACGGTGGGTTTGGGATTTCACAGCCTCTGGACACAAACATTCCCAGTTTGTGTTCCTTTCTTGTCCCCTCAGCCCACACTTGCAGAAAGGCCGTGCTGTGGGCAGAGCTCTTGCATGCCACAGTGAAGAGTCAGACCTAGAAAATCCTGAATCTTTGTGAAAAGATGGAAGTGTTGTTGTTTTCTAAGGAACTGTTAGAGTGTAGGGAAACCGAACCAATGTCCTTCTAGTTCCTACTCCAGAGCCCCTTTTCCATTCCCTCTGAGCTGCCAGGGGGGCAGGGTTGCCTGGGGGTATTTTTTCCACAACAAATAAGCCTGGAAAGAAGTGCACAAATACACTGAGCTTGTGTTCCTGCAGTGCCAGGGCTCAGGACTGGCCCAGCTGGAAGTTCCCAGAACAGCTGATTCACACACTGAGGCCGAGGGCAGTGACAGCCTGGAATGTGACAGGGGAAGCCTTTAAACGAGGGGGGGGCTTCTTTTATATTTATATATAGATACAGGAAAAAAAGGGTAACTGACTCCTAATTAAACTATACAACCCTAAATTGCTTTATGATTTATTTTCTTCCTCCATGCTTTGTTATGTTTATAATTACTCAATCAATTTGTATTTTCTGAATTATTGGCTTTGGAGGCTGAGCTGTGCCCGGGGAGAAATTGCAGAGTTGAGTTCAGTTTACATCTGCAAATTGCTGTGCAGTTTAATAAGGGGTTTGGGTATTTTCAAACTGCACTGCAGCACCTCAGCTTTTACTGCAGTGGAACCAAAAGTTTTGGCTTTTCAGCCCTGTTAAAGAGATCTGCAGCAGTTTTAGAGCCCCCAGCAAAGGGGGACAGTGACTGGTGCCACACACCAGGTTTGTGCCATAAAGCAATTCAGCAGCACAACTTCAGTGCTGAATAAACACAAGTTTACACTTTACCTGCACGATTTCCTTGGGCTTTTTATGCTGGGAAAGGAGAAAACTTCATGCTGCTTTTGCTAATACAGTATTTTAGCATTAATTCAAAATTTGGTCCTTTATTAAGCATTTTAGGTTTACAAATGGTAACAAAAGTATAACACTTCCAAAGAAAACAAATCCCATTCCCAATGCTCTTCAAAATATTTCTCCTTCAAAACAGTCTTTGATTGTTTTGTGTTTAAATAAGCAGAAGGTTTTTCCTGGCTTTCCTTGAGCTGTGTCCATCACCCACAGGCTCCTCTGCAGCGCTCACTGAGCCCCCTCAGCCCTGCAGCTCCAGCTCCATTAACTGATTTTCTTCTGCCCTCTGCTCTTGGAGTCCCAGAGCATCACCACATTGAAGTAGAGCAGGAAGAGCAGGAAGTGCAGGCAGGACACCACGGCCACGGCCAGGGGGAACAGGTCGGGCAGGCGCTGGGGAGGAGGCGCGGCAGCGCTGAGCACCGACAGCGCCCCCATCAGGGCCACCGACAGCAGGAACTGCAACACAACCATGGAGCACCTCAGCTCGGCTGCCACCTCGCTGCTGGTGCTCTGCAGTGGCACTAAAAAGGGACAGTGCTGGCAAAAGCTGCAAGGAAGAGGCAAAGGAATAAAATTTGCTTACCAAGCTCCTGACAATCCTGGGAAAGGATTTAACCCAGGACACATAGCCCTTGAGGGAAAGGGAGAAGGCCTTGAGCTGCAGGTCCTCGGCTGAGGTCTTCTCCAGGATGGAGAAGGAGGCGAGGCACACGGCCAGGAAGGCGGGCGTGGTGACGGCGTAGGGCAGCAGCAGCTCGTCCTTCAGCAGCAGGGGCAGCAGGCTGGGGGGTAAATGAGCTTTGCTTGGTCTTATCCTGTGCCAGCTGTCACAGCTCCAGAGCTCAGTCCCCAAGGGGACTGGGTGCTAGAAGCCAGCTCGCTCTCAGACCAAGGCCGCGGGTCAGCCCCTAGCAAGCAGGGAATATTCAGCTCTCAGTGATCAGGCAGCTCTTGTGATTTCAGCTTTGCTTGCTAGGTGGCTTTTCCCTTGGCCTAAGGCTCCAGCAGAGGGCAGAGAGAGGAGAAGCAGAAGACACTGGCTGTTCCACGAGTATGGCTTTATTGCAGGGGTCTGTGAAGGGTCTCAGCTCTTCTTCTTCCCAGTTAGTAGGGGTACAGTATGCTACTTTTATACCCTTGGCCTGGATCCAATCCTGACCAATGGCAAAGGTGTTAGAGTGACCATAAGTGACCAATGGTAGGGTTTAACACAATATTGCCTTCCATGGCTATAGGGATAAGGTACAAGGCGGATGTCCCTGGAGACAGGAAACTTCTTTGCTGCTGTGTCAGCATTGTATTCTCCAAGGGGCCCTGGCTAAACCTGAGGGGTTTACTACAGGGGGGGACAGCAGGCAGAGGAGGGAACACCAGGAAATAATTCATCCCTTTAGCCCTCACTGGGGCACAACAGGGTTTGCATGCAATCACAGATGGGTTTGGGTTGGAAGAAACCTTAAAGCTCATCTTGTTTCAACCCTGACACCTCCCACTGTGCCAGGCTGCTGCAGCCTGGCCTTGGGCACTGCAGGGATCCAGGATGGGCACCTGTGCCAGGGAACAATTCCCAATCTCCCATCCAGCCCTGCCCTCTGGCACTGGGAGCCATTCCCTGTGTGCTGTCCCTCCATCCCTTGTCCCCAGTGCCTCTCCAGCTCTGTTACCAGTTCTCCCAACTCACCTGAAAGTTGACACAAGTAGAAACCACGTGGCCATGAAGGGGATTTCATTTATGATTAAGCAGACTGGGCTAGAATGAGAGGAAGAAAAAGAGAAATGAACCATTCCCATATCCCACAGCACTGCCAGTCCCTGTGGGTGTCCCCACACCAGCCTGGCTCTGCTCACACACCCTCATTTACAAGTGATGCAGAAAAGCAAAGTGCAGAGTTGTTAAAATCTGATCCATTTCCAAGTGAAAGCAGCACGCAATACGAAGATGAGGAAAAGATGAAATTTTATCCACAGAAAAATTATTTACTTACACTGACACGAGAAGAATAGATTTTTCATGGACTTGGAAGGAGAACAGGAAAAATGACAAGGCACAGCTGACCTTGGGAGAGAGAGCAGAGGTGTCAGCCTGGGACTGCCAAGCAAAGCTCTGCTGTGGTGGCTGCAGGTGCAGGCTGAAACCAGCTGAGTTTTCCAGTTAACTGCTGCATTTCCTGCAGTGCAAACCCCAGAGCAGCTCCTGTGCCATCCTCACAAAGTTCCTTGTTTGGAACTTTATCCAGAATTAGTCACAAAGTCCTTCAGGTAGAGCCTCAGTCTTGCTCAGCTTCCCTGACAAGAGCAAGGAATCACAAAATTCCCACATACAGGCACTGGCAAATCCCACTCCTGGTAAGAATTACCCCCATTTTTGACAGGAAATTTTCTCCTCATCATGACTAACCAACAGAAAAAGTAAACAAATTGTCTTTTTATTTCTCCCACCAAATAAAAACAAGTCAAACCAACCAGTTCTTCAGATAAATGTTAGTTTTAGGTAATGTTGCAATAAAATTAAAAAGAGAAATGATCTTGTAACTCTGAAACTTGGACCCAGCTCCATCTAATTCTGATTTCAAGGAGAACTCAGTTTTTGCACAGGAGTCATGGCAATGTGCTTCAATTCAATGATGTGACTAAGAGAAGGCAAACATTTTGGAAAATGGGATCATTTTATTTTCAAACCACTCATGAGCTCACAATGTCCATTTGGGGAATTTTTAATGGAATTTTGCAGCCAGTGAAGGAAGAAAAACTGGCACTTTGGAAGCCAAACAAAAAGAGGAGAAATCCCAATTCTATGTGAGGTTTAAATGTGTGTGGAATCTTCCAAAGGCTCTTCAGAGGAAGATAATAAAAATACAGAGTTAAAGAAAGAAAACTGAGCTTAAGGAACAAGTCTGGGTTTAAGGGCCAGGTCAGAGCCCTGGATTTGAGACAATAAAACACTTTTTAACCAATTCCTTCAGCATTTGATGGCTCCCACCCTCTGTGCCCTGCACAAGCACTGCTGGCTGCCCTCCAGTGCCCGTGGTGGAGACAGAGCAGGAGCAGAGAACAGCAAACACTCACCAAGGCAAACTTAAACCCTCGCAGGGAAGGCTGGACAGTGAGCTTGATACAGGCAGGGAGCAGGCTCAGGAATGTGACAGCAAAACTAAAGCATTGGGGAAGAAAAACAGTTTTAATACATGAGTGACTGGAGCCATTAACACTTCCCTCTGCAGAGCCAGACCTGAATTCTTCACTGTGCAAGGAGAACTGGGAGCTCTGACTTTTAAGAGTGTTGAAAGATATTTGAATTCTTTGAATTTGAAAAACTTAACTCAGTTTTAACCAGGCAGCTTAAATCACTATATAAACAAGCAGGGAATTTTCTAGTCATAAATATTCTCAGTATTTCTCCAACATGACTTGGCAGAAAAATACAGTATAGGAAAGAATACAATTTAAGAAAATTTACTCCTCTTGCAAAAAATATTGCAGATTAATCCACCTAAGGCACTCCAGTTATGTCTTACCTGAGTTTTAGCTGAGTTCGAGGAGATATTACATTCTTTATCTTTATAAGGACACTTAGACTGCACCAAATATTGGCTACTTTATCCTGGAAGGAAATGAAAAGGCAATCAGTGATAATTATATCTAATTACACTCAGGTTTGTGGGAACAATGGGGCTTGGGAGGTGGGGATTGTTGGGTTTCTGCCATGAGAGTGCAAGGAACACTTGCAGCAGTACATCACATTCCCAGATGTACTGGGGATGATTGTGCTCTTCAAAAATGGAATTTTTCAAGAGACCAAATTAAAAGTGAGAAATAATTCTTCAGCACCAGAGACAACAGCTTAACCCATGGGAGCAGCCATTTTGTGGAGCAAGGCTGTGAGACTGTCCCTGGGTAAACCCTGGCCCGTGTGAATCCTCTGTCCCTCCCTGCCTGCCCTGCTCGCTGCCCGCTAGCACTGACAGAGTTAACCCCAATAAATCAACAACCCTAAAGACATTAGCACTTGTGCTAGGATCACTTTCAAAATTAGATTTGTAACTGCAGCTCTCCTGCTGGTGAAACTCATCCCCAGACAGCTGCAGGAGGGGCACAGCTGTGTGGACACAACTCCCAGCAGCAACTGAGCCCCTGGGTGCCGCTGGCAGCGCCCGGAATCTGCCCTGGCAGCGCCAGCGCCTCCTCACAGCCACCAGCAAATGTTCCCGGGCTGCAGATGGGAGCTGGCACACCCTGGCTGCAAATGGGAGCTGCACACAACCTGTCACACCCCAGGCCAAGTTACTGAGCGCTGCTTACGTGGACAAATTCTCATTTTATCTCCATCAGCATCCAGCAAGTCGCTGCCCTGAGCAGCTCAGAAAATATTTGGGCTAATATTAGACTAAAATCCTCCCGCTCTTTCAGGCTCCTTGCTTATTGTCATTGAAAGATTTTCTTTGGAAACTTAGTACTCAATAAAAGGTGTGCTGAGCAAAATGATTCCTTTATAAATTCCAAATAATTCTCAAGGAAAAGAGTCATTGTGTATTTTGGGGTTGTTTTGGAGAGGTTGTTTGGTGTTTTTTAAATAAGCCAACAGAGAATACACTAAGAACACCTCCACTGCCTTTGGTACATCAGCACTAACTTTTGGGAGGAAAAAGTGTCAGTTGTGATATTATTTACATCTGAAAAAGTTTAAAAGAATAATTAAGATTAATCAAGCTATGTGAGAACTTGCTTTCATTCCTTGTGAGAACCTGGAAATTCAAAGCTTCATTTTCTAGGTTAAGCCTGAAATTGAGAATCTGCTGTAAAAAGTGTAATATTGACTCATGCCCCATTTAAAACAGCAGCAACTCCCTGTGACCTGGGAATCCTTTCCTTTATCCCAAATTTCTGTGGCATTGCCATTTGGACATGGGAATCCTTTCCTTTATCCCAAATTCCTGTGGCATTGCCATTTGGACGTGGGAATCCTTTCTTTTATCCCAAATTCCTGTGGCATTGCCATTTGGACGTGGGAATCCTTTCTTTTATCCCAAATTCCTGTGGCATTGCCATTTGGACGTGGGAATCCTTTCTTTTATCCCAAATTCCTGTGGCATTGCCATTTGGACGTGGGAATCCTTTCTTTTATCCCAAATTCCTGTGGCATTGCCATTTGGACGTGGGAATCCTTTCTTTTATCCCAAATTCCTGTGGCATTGCCATTTGGACGTGGGAATCCTTTCCTTTATCCCAAATTCCTGTGGCATTGCCATTTGGACGTGGGAATCCTTTCCTTTATCCCAAATTCCTGTGGCATTGCCATTTGGACGTGGGAACCCTTTCCTTTATCCCAAATTCCTGTGGCATTGCCATTTGGACGTGGGAACCCTTTCCTTTATCCCAAATTCCTGTGGCATTGCCATTTGGACGTGGGAATCCTTTCCTTTATCCCAAATTCCTGTGGCATTGCCATTTGGACGTGGGAATCCTTTCCTTTATCCCAAATTCCTGTGGCATTGCCATTTGGACGTGGGAACCCTTTCCTTTATCCCAAATTCCTGTGGCATTGCCATTTGGACGTGGGAACCCTTTCCTTTATCCCAAATTCCTGTGGCATTGCCATTTGGACGTGGGAATCCTTTCCTTTATCCCAAATTCCTGTGGCATTGCCATTTGGACGTGGGAATCCTTTCCTTTATCCCAAATTTCTGTGGCATTGCCATTTGTTAATGGGAATCCTTTCCTTTATCCCAAATTTCTGTGGCATTGCCATTTGTTAATGGGAATCCTTTCTTTTATCCCAAATTCCTGTGGCATTGCCATTTGGACATGGGAATCCTTTCCTTTATCCCAAATTCCTGTGGCATGGCCATTTGGACATGGGAATCCTTTCTTTTATCCCAAATTCCTGTGGCATGGCCATTTGGACATGGGAATCCTTTCTTTTATCCCAAATTCCTGTGGCATGGCCATTTGGACATGGGAATCCTTTCTTTTATCCCAAATTCCTGTGGCATGGCCATTCCATAAATGAGGAATTGAGTGACTGGATTAAGGCTCAGCACCTTCAGCATGGGCATGTCCACACCATGAGCAAAACCAAAACCAGAAGTGGCCTAAAACTTTCAGAAAATATGGTGGAAACTGCACAAGGTGAGTCAAAAAGGAAGTTCTAGGCTGTATCTGAAACACCATTAAAAAAGCTATTTTTTAAAAATAATTAATCCCATTGAAAAGAGGGGAGCAGAACCCAAGAGGCCGAAGGCGTTGACTTTCAAGGTTGCATCTTGTGACACTGTCAATTACTATGGAATCTATTTCAATGGAAAAATGTATGGATTGAAGTATGGGTTTGATGATGGGATAAGTGTTGTCTCCTGGTATAATATCCTGGAAGATGCCAGCTGAGCTGGGGTTAAACACTGGATTAAATAACTGGCAAGAAAGGACTGCTGAAGAAGCCATCTCAAGTTACTCGCCCCGCGCTTGTCTCCCCCATGAAATCCTAAAGGTCAGCCTGAAGGTTTCTCCAGGGATCTAAGAATACAGGACAGGGCAGTGGGTGGGAGAAGAAAACATGCATGCCTCAAACAAGCCTCTGTCAATGGGAAAGAGTCTTCTGAGTACTTGCATGATTTGTTCCACGTCGGTGCCGAAGGGGAGCCAGCAGGCAGCGAAGGACACCAGCACTGTCCCTGCCAGTTTGGCCAAGAGCACCAACCTGCAACAACAGCAAAGCACATCAGCACAGCAGGGCTGCCACAAATGCTGCAGGACAGCAGCACCTCACACAGCTCACTCCCACAGAAATGAACCCAGGAATGCCCACAGAAATGAACCCAGCAATGCCCACAGAAATGAACCCAGCAATGCCCACCTGCACACAAGGACAACCCCACTCCCCATGCCAGGTTGATTCCTGGGGAGGATAAAACACTTTAAACCCACTTACCCCTTTCCTTTCAGTCCCTTCTTGAAGCACTTGCCAAGTAAATAGCAAAAAAAGGGCAAGGAATGGTAGAGCTCCATTTGCTTATAATTTAAGGCCAAGCAAAATGCCACAGAGCCCAGGAGGTCCCAGTCATGGGACAAACAAAGGACAGCCCACAGGGCCAAGCCAAGGCTCACTGAGTTGTATATGGTTTTTTATGTCAAGGACAAGATACACATCTCACTTCTGGAAGGCAGCAATTAATGCCCTGGGGGAAAGCAGAAATAGCTTGTAAAATGAGTTTTGCCAAGTTAGCTTTAAGAATGTGTTGCCAGTTGTGACTATGTTGCCCCCAAAATTCCATTGAAAGTGTCATTTTTAGATTTCCAAAGTTTGATTCAGAGCTTGCCCAGGCAAATCTGAGGGCAAATTCTGTGTGTGTTAATTACACATGTAATTACACATGCATCCAACCAAGCCAGCTATGGTGACAGTTCTCTGCAACAAGCAACATTTCCTTCTTGGCATTTACATGAGTAATGATAAAGCTCTCACAAGCTTTCCCTCCCAGCTCCCACAAGACACAGGCAGAATATTCAAATCTGTGCTAAATTATGTATAATTTCCTTCAAGGACTTCTGAAAGGTTTGTGATTCTGTTACACACAGAAGGCACCCTCACCCATGACCAGTACCCTGACTGCTAATTCTGCCCAAACAAAGAGAAATAGTTGCTAAAAACAATGTTACTGCCTTGTGACTTTGAGAAGAGCTTCCCAGGCTCAGATTTTGAAGAGACTAAGCTACACTTACTGTTAAACTGCAACAAAGTTTTGTCATTTTTGTAAACTGTAACAAAAGCTTTGGTTTTTACTTGTTGGAAAAAACAGTAAAGGCAGAATCCCAGACTGGTTTGAATTGGAAGGGATCTTAAAGCCCATGCAGTGCCACCCCTGCCATGGCAGGGACACTGACACTGTCCCAGAAGTGTTCAGCCTGGCCTTGGGCACTGCCAGGGGCAGCCACAGCTCCTCTGGGCACCCTGTGCCAGGGCCTGCCCACCCTCCCAGGGAGGAATTTCTCCCCAATATCCAATCCCAACCCACCCTCTGGCAGTGGGAAGCCATTCCCTCCTGTCCTGTCACTCCATCCCTTGTAAACAGTTCCTTGTATTTCTTGTATTGTCAGAAATGTCACAATATTTTGTTTTCCCTCTGTCAAGCTAAGCAGCTGTGACAACACATCCAGCCTGCCCACGGAGCTCTCAGCCCACTCACATTTCCCACTCCCCATCACCAGGTGCATTTGACACCTCATTGATTTCACATCAGCAAACTCCCACCGAGGCCCTGATGGTGCAGCAGCTCAGGGAAAGCAATCCCTGCCTTGCTGGGGCTGCTCAGAGGGTGGCACTGCCCACAGCACCATGGCAGGGCTGGCATGAACCTGCAGGGAGTTCCTGCCTCAGCAGCTGCTGCACCTCCAGCACGGGGTGAGCTGACAGCACTGGGCTGTCCTGTACAAAACCAGTGTAAAATCAGGATTATTAACAAGGAGCCCCTGTGGAGGTGGCACCAGGCAGCCAGGGCACAAGGGGAGGTTTGACACAGCTCCACCTGCCAAGCTCTGCCAGCCTGGGAATCCAAGGGGACTCCCTGTGCACACCCAAATCACAGCACAGCCCATCACTCTCCTCCCTGTCACAGCCCCACTGATGCTGCTGCACTCAATGACTGACAGGGAGATCAGCTGGAGGCATGGCAAGAATGATATTCATGCTGGGATTGATTTGTGCCAATAGCAATCATTTTTATCTCCAATATGTTTCAGACTTGCAGCATCCTTTGATATCTGTGTTTGGGGTGGGCAGAACCCCCCAGATGGCTCTGTACACCACAGCCACCCCCTGCTCAGCTACCAAGTGCTAAGGAGCAGTAATTCCATAATCAGAACTCATTTCCATGCAGAACAAGGATACTGGAAGTGCCCATGGTCAATAAGGATGAGGCCTGGGTAAAGCAGGATGCAGAGAGCACTGGAAACCTGGCAAGAAGGATCAAAAAGGAGAGGGGAAAAAGAATTAGTCCAAAATTAGACATTAGACAGAGGAACTACTTCACCTGCAGTACAAAAATGTGCCCCTCCATGGTGCATCCTATAGGTGGGAATCTTAGTCTCTACAAGTCATCATTTGCCATTAATAAAAAAGGATAAAGATTTGCCATAAATTAGAAAATATTGAATATTGCCTGCCCTTTACTACAGCTCAAAGATCACCTACACCTATGTTAAACCACTCCAAAATCAGGAGATTTGTTATTCCAAATTCTACTGTAAGGAGTGTTCAAGACAAAGCACAAATCCCCCCCTCCCACACCACAAATATTTTTTGGGGTTTTCTTTTACTACTCAAGTAATACATTAATGGAAAATCTTGTAATTAAAAGCATTAAAATAACTGCTGTAAGATTTTAAAAATACTTTTAAAATGTGTTAAAGTGAAAAGCTTATAATATAAGCTAT
Source organism: Zonotrichia albicollis (assembly GCF_047830755.1). Classification (NCBI taxonomy): domain Eukaryota; kingdom Metazoa; phylum Chordata; class Aves; order Passeriformes; family Passerellidae; genus Zonotrichia; species Zonotrichia albicollis. The sequence continues at coordinate 2,509,418 of NC_133826.1, forward strand.
AGTGGTTGCCATCAGTTTTACAGGGAAGCCATCAAGGTGTTCTAGGTGTTAATTAAGTCTGTGTTACACTTCTACTCTGTTCTAACAGTGTTTGCTTTGGTTAATTTACACACACCAGGTACTTGCCTTTTTTTTAGCAGATGTTTCTTTCAATGAAAAACAATATAAAATAACTGCAGGGATATAAACCAGCAGATCAGCAACAAACACTGAAAAATAAAGATTAACTTTCCATTAGAATCCTCTCACAAGGAGGAGGCAAGGAAAACAAACATCAAAATATCAGAAATAAACTGGGCAGTTCCACTTCAAAGGACAAAAAGAACCAGGTCTACAGAATTTGATCTTGTGAATGTTTCTCAGGCTCATTTCTGATGTCCCCAAGCTGCTGCTGCCACGTGTTCAGCTGTCCTGGCTGCTGGCACAGCCTCAGTCACTCTCTAGTTCCTGGCATGCCACAGGCAGGGCAGGCATTCGGGAATGGCCCCGAGGAACCAGCGCTGCTGGACCCAGCCTGGGGGCAGCACTGAGAGCCTGGGCCATGGAGAAACCCCAGATTATCCCAGGCTCTGTGGGAATGACCAGTGGTGGGGATAAAGGCACTGAGAGCAGGGATTTGGCTTTCAGCACCTGCCCACAGCAGGCATTTGTGAGAGGGGACAGAAACAGAGCCAGCAGGGTCCCCTGCCCAGGGTGTGCCCAGCAGGTGAATTCTCCAGCCTGCAGCAGGGTCTGAGCTGGCCCTGGCAATGCCTGGGGATATTGGCTGCTCTAACTCCTCATTTTAAGGAGCTGCAGCTCAGTGTAGCTGAGTGGATCAAAGCTGCCAACTCCATTATTATGTAACACCTCTGATCCCAACTCTGGCACACTCAGGGTTTGGATATCCCAGGAAAAAAAGTTCCTATATTCTCATTTTTGTCCAACAGGATGATCTGAAGTCACTACACAGAGCCATCTGCAGAGTTCACATGTATTTACAGAACACAACTGCATTAATTTTCTCTTTTGTCAGATTAGTCTGTTCCCCAATAGCGAGCCAGGAAAAACTAGACCACACTGCACATTTGCTGAAAGTGGTTTGTGGAAATCATCTGAGGTTTTTAGGACAACTCAAACCTCAGATGATTTCCACAAACCACTTTCAGCAAATGTGCAGTCACTCCAAGGAGATGTTTAAACATTTCAGTTACCCAGGGGTGAATGGTTTTGCCAGCTTAAGCTACAACTAAACAAATATAACCAAGGTGTTAGCAAAACAAACACACTGAAGCTTAAAATAAAGCTGCCATTGACTACCCTGAATTATTTTAATGCACTCCTCTAATGGCCCCTGTTAAAAAGTGTTTATCAGCTCTCCAGATCCATCAGTGCTGTGTCAAGTGAGTTGATTTCAAAATTAATAAAGACCATTTCAAGGGTAATTAAATACTAGTGATTTTTATTTTTTTTCAATTTAATCAATTACCAGAGAGCAGACTGAGAGGTTTGTGAGGTACAGAAAAGCTATTGATGAACAACAAATTCTGCTGTTGCAATCAAAAAAGCATTTTGTGTTAGAAAATGCAAAAGACATTTCAAATGAAAAAATAGTAACAAGAAACAAGAGTTCACTGGCCACATTGTTTCTGTCCTGCTGCTGCAGCTACTAAATTATGGTACAAATCTCCTTCTGCATTTGTTTGCAGTTCAAAATAATCAAATGGTGGAAGCCAAATCTAGAATACAAGTAGTAAAATAAAATTGTACTTTTTATAAAATTTGATATAAAAATAATACAAAATATAAAATAATTTGATATTATTTTGCTCATAGTAATAATATCAAATATCTCTGCCTTTGAGATCAGCTCCTAATGAAGATCTCTGATACCTCCAGAGATGAAGTCAGGAAAAGCCAGGCTATATGTAAAATAATTTTACAATAAAAATCAAGTTAAGCTAAAAATAAAAGACTATTTATCAGAATAGAAGGGAAAACAAGAATGTTTTCAAAATTAAAAAGTGGGTCTGTGCTACAAAGAGTAGTTGTGTTTTAGAGTTTTTAATTAATTAATTGGGTTGAAAACTTGTTTCTATATTTTATATTAATCTGCTCCACAAATGATGGCAGAAGAGGAAATAATGCAGGAATTTGGCTCAGAAATGGACCTGCAAATGGACCCAATTGAAAACCTGAGAATAAACCAGTAAAGAGAGAGAAGCTGCAAATTAAACATGCTGAATTAGTAAGCAAGACAAATGTGCAGGATGATGCCAAGGAAATAAAATCTCCCTACCTGTTGTACGCATAAATAACTTATGGGGCTGGCTCTCATAGCCCCGAGACGTGTGCAGAGCAACCCAATCAGGATTTATTAACTTTGCACTGTAAAACAAAGTACAGACACATCAAAATGCAGACAGTTCTCATTTCCCTTTACACTCCTTGCAGCAATAAAGATGACACAGACAGGAGCAGATTCCAAGAATTAAGATGAATGAGAAGAAATATTTCAGGGAGCAATAGTGATCAATGAAAGCTTTCCTCACCACTAGATCAGTTTACACTATAGACTGTTCCACAATTAAAAAAAATAACCTTTGGAAACAGTAAAAATGGAATACAATATTTATTAGGACAAGATAACCACCTCCAGTCTGGTTCCAGGGACTTTAAAAAAAAACAATTGTAAATACCTTTCATGCTTAAGTATTAAATATAAACCATTTACAGTTCACATAGATGCCCCACATAGCTGTGCCTGTGCACTTTAACCTACATTCTTATTCCATAAGTCTCATTCCAACAGCAGCAAAGCCCTTGTGGAAAAAGTATTCCAATAACAGAATTCTATTTACATGATATGCACTCATCAAATGTCACTTGGGCTCTGCACACACGAGAGCTTTCCCAGGCAATGCCCCCTGTTCCTGCAGCACTTTCCCCTGGGCATCCCACATCAGCAGTGGCTGGTGGGGAAAGCTGAATATCCAGAGAGAAAAATGTAAAACACAGGATTTCAAACACTGAACTTACATGTAGGCACACACAAAACTGTGGGGAAAGCTGAATATCCAGAGAGAAAAATGTAAAACACAGGATTTCAAACACTGAACTTACATGTAGGCACACACAAAACTGTGATAGGCAGTGAGAGGTGGGTAATCCAGGCCCCAGTACAGCAGGTTGTTGTCACTTGTATTGAAGTACCTAAAATAAATAAAATTCAATTTAAAGACTGCATTTCCAGCTTGGTTTTATCCAAGGAAAAGACTGAATGTTAAATGTATTCCAGATCCAAAATAGAGGGTGGCAACATCTATACCTGCCTAATTTTACTGCACATTAAGTAAGTCTCGAGCAACAAAATAACAGCAAAATTGTGGTTGAAAGAAAAGCTGCTAAAGTCACTTCAATGGAGAGAAAAACTCCTGATTCTACCTCTAAAACAAGGTGGACCATGAGAAAGGAAGGAAAAGGATTTTCCCATCTGGGATTATGTGGTGTGAGGATTTCTGTGGCAGCATCAAAGGGAAATCAGCTCTCCCAAATGGGATCAGAGGGGTTTGTCCAAGGAGTCCCAGCTCCTTCCCACCTGGCACAGAAACACTGCCTTGCCTGCTCCCACTGCCACGGGGCAGCCTCCTGGCTCTTCCACTTCCTCTCCTCAAATGCAGCCCATTTTTGACATTTATAATGGTAAATGATATTTCTTGAATTCTTTATGAGCTGCCTGAAGTGTCTTCTGAACAGATGATAAATCACATTTCTTTGAGTTGCATCTCTGCCTCTTATCCTACAATTCAAGATTGCTCCTGCCAAGGCAGAGCAGATTCTTCATGCACAATGTCACAGTTTGCAACTTTCAGGGCACTTGCCAGTTTTGGGGGCTTCTTTTTTTATTTTACCTTCCATAAAGTTTTCAATTAAAAAAAAATAAAAACAACCCTTATATATCCAGTGGTATTTAGTAAGGAAGCTTTCAGAGTTTTAATTAACAGTAGGAAAAAAAAAAAATAACCTTTATGTATCCAGTAATATTTAGTCAGGAAGCTTTCAGAGTTTTAATTAACAGTAGAATTTTAAAAAAAGAAAAACAATTCTTATGTATCCAGTAATATTAAGTAATATTAATTAATACCAGTAATATTAATTAAGAGTAGAATAAAAAAGGATGTTTCTAAAGGACTTCACAAAATAATATAAACCAGGGATATTTAAATCCTAGAATGCAATCCCTTGCACATCAGCCAAGATGTGCTGTTCCAAACACCCACTTTGCTCTATTAGAGATTCAATTCCCACAGCAGACCCAACCCAAAAACCCTTCAATTATCAATATAAAACTACATCAATTACAGAACCAGAGAGCAAACAGAAGCCCAGGGTGCCCACCTGGCAGCCCCTCAGCCACAGCCAGCCTGCAGCAGGGTCTGAGCTGGCCCTGGCAATGCCTGGGGATATTGGCTGCTCTAACTCCTCATTTTAAGGAGCTGCAGCTCAGTGTAGCAGAGTGGATCAAAGCTGCCAACTCCATTATTATGTAACACCTCTGATCCCAACTCTGGCACACTCAGGGTTTGGATATCCCAGGAAAAAAAGTTCCTATATTCTCATTTTTGTCCAACAGGATGATCTGAAGTCACTACACAGAGCCATCTGCAGAGCTCACATGTATTTACAGAACACAACTGCATTAATTTGCTCTTTTGTCAGATTTGTCTGTTCCCCAACAGACAGCCAGGGAAAAACTACACCACACACCCAAAACACCCCTGTCCTTGCTGGAAGATGAGCTGGAATTCCAACATAATCCAATTTGAGTTGTAGCACATATATGGACTAAATTTTTACTCTAAAGAATATTAGGAATAATGCAAAAAAAAAATAAAATATTTAGCTTCCTCCTCCTCCTGTTTTATGTGATCTGCACAAACGAAGCTCGCTACACTTAAATCTAGGATCCAGAATTCCCACACTGAAGAATCCCATGGATCATGGAAGCAAACAATGAACTCAGAGATGTCAAACCCAAGCAGGATTTCCTCTGTTCTCCTGTGCAAGCAGCACCTACCACTGCCTGATGGGTAGGTTGTAGGTGATCTCCTGCCAGTGCCTCTGAGCCTCGTAGTCTCCATACATGGGTGGTTTTCCTGCCCCTAAAAGGAGAGGACACAGCATTCAGGACATTCTTTGGTTTATAGATTGCTTACCCCCAGTTATGGATTGCATATTAATTACTCATTTTATTCTCCAGCCCTCTGTATTGAGAGCAAATAGAGACCTCATCATGCAGTCGAACAGAGAGAAAAAAAAAAAAGATGTGTGTTCTTTTGGCTTTCTGGAGATTTCTGCAATGAGCATTTATCAAGATACTCTGCTGTGAAGAACTGCTTCCTCATCTGACAAAAAAAATCATTTCCAAGTGCAGATGAAAAATGTGGTACTTTCCCTGAACTAGGAAAATGCACATAATGGACATGTTACAGTGATCCTTGGTGTGTGATAATTGTCAATATTCTCACTTGTTTCAGCCATGCCACGGTACCTGACTATTCATATCATTATAATACTATTATTTGCTATTTTCATGGAAAAGAAAGATTCATCATTGCAAATACTTCAGATGTCAAATACTCCTCTTGATGGAAGCCTAACTGTGATAATGGCAGCAAAACATCTTCCCAGAGTTTATTTACTTCTATTAAGCTGCTCATTGAGAACAGAAACCAGACTGATTGTGCTCCCACTGAAATATTGACACGAGCCAGACAGAGATTTAAGAGGTTCTTTAAAATATAGGAAAGCCATCTGTGGTTTCACCATGATCTATGTTTGTGGGAATCCCACCAGCTCAGCAATGTGCAATTTATTCCCAGAAAGTGCAAAGGACCTCTTATCTCTGCTAATTCCTTCCTTGGGGTGGAGAAAGCAGATTGTCTCCACTCTCACACATTCAGATTAAAGTTTCCCAAATAACTGAGGTCACTGGAGTTTCATCAGTGTCAATTCTGTAGCTCTAAGTCCAGTGGAACAAAGAATCTGCCACTGGATTACTGAAATACAAAATAAATATTTGAATCACTGAAATACAAAATAGACATCACCCAAATTTTAGAGCGTTTGTGTGTGTATCAATTTCTCAGTCTTGAGGGAAAAAAGGGATGAAAATAATTAATTGGCTTCAGAATGATCAAAAGATCTTAATCCAAAGGTTATTAAAAGCCAGCTACTAATCAGTTAGTTTGACAATGCACATTTAGCTTCCATCTACAGAAAGCAGCAAGTACACAGACAAACCTAGTTAAAATTAATAAAACTGGAATATTTTATTTTAAAAGGCTCACAAATACCTTAAAAGTAGTGATCTTATTCAGTTGTATTGTTAACCTGGGAACAGAATTTTAAGTGTTTGAAGCTGTCTCTCAATACCTGTATTTAGCAGGAGTTTGGACATGCATTAAAAAATCAGGCATTAACCTATGAAACCAAATTTTTCCTCAGTAATTCCCCAAGACCAGGCCATCACTAATGGTAATTTCTCAAAACCAGGTATTAGTTTTTGTTTCTTCATTGAATTCCAGAGGCAGATCCAAAAGCAATGATGGCAAGGAACAGGGTGGGAATGAGACAGAGATCCAGGAGTGCACAGTAAAGGAGGGTGGAATTAAAAGTTTATCACATCTGCAGGAAGACAAAGAGGAAAAAAATAATCCCAGTGGATTTATGTGCTTGGCAGCTCTAACACTGGGGTTTGCCTTTTTACAGCCAGCCAATGCTCAAAGTCAAGCTTTAATAATTGGCTGGAATGGATCAGATTCAGCTTTTCCTACTCCAAAAGCAGTTATATCAGCACTGGGAGGAAATAAGATTTAAAAATTGTTATTTTAGCTCAGGCTTTATTTTAGACTCTCTTCCACAATCTTGATTGGGATGAAATTAAATCAACTTACAAAAATCTAGTTAGCAACGGAATCCTAAATAAATCCTCTTGCACTGCAAGAGAAATTCAGTGTGTGCCTGAAGCCAGGGTGTTTCCTGCCTAGAAATGGGTAAAAACCTCAGTCACCCACAGACCTCTCAGAAATGTCACTGTGAGAAAGCAAACTCAAACCAAAACAATTGGAAATGCAGCTCAGCTTCAAGCAAATTCTTCAAATAAATGAAGCTCAGAATTACCAGTTAAAAATCACCAGAATGCTCCTGAGCAGCTCAGGGGATGGGGCTCCCATTGCCTCAAAAATCCAGAGTAGAATCTGACTTGTGATTCTTTGGGCTGATGAGGATTGAAAGTATTGGTTCATTTTTTTAATCTTTTTTTAAACAAGCCTTGTGCAAGTGTGGGAATGGAACTGGGAGGCTTGGAAAGGAACTTGCTAATTCTTTGCAAGCCTTCTGACACGAGGAGGAGAAAAACTCATCCATTACCAGAATGCAGCTCTGGCTCCTGCTGTAAACAAGCTTAAGGAGGTACAGCCACAAGGCAGAGTCATTGCTCACTCCATGTCACCTCTGCACTGTCTTCATTAGCAGCAGCATTAGCTACATGTAAGCTAAAGAAAAATATAAATAATAAGGTCATATCTGCTACAGAATTTAAAAGACAATATGAGGCAAAAAGTGGACTGCAATATTCTGCAAATAAAGGCATAGGGGAAAACAGGCAGATATTGATCCTAAAGCATTAATGATCATAAGCACTATGCAAAAAAAAAGTTAAGGTTGGTTTTTCCAGGGTTCTGCTCCAAACTGTGATGTTAATCATGGCACACTTCAAGAAATAAGAAAAAGGAATTCTTGGGGAAATTAAGAATAACAACAATTGAAATAACACATTGCTTCCTATGTATGATTTTACATAAACACCAGTAAATTAAATAACAATAAAGACCATTCATTTCCATTTGTGCCAAGCCCATGCCCCCTCTCCCTGGGGCTGCTGCAGCCTGGGCAGTGCCCTTACCTGAGTAGGAGCCCAGGGACACGGCCCAGCGCACGGTGAGCGCCAGCAGCACCGTCAGCGTCATCAGGCTCCACTTCTCCATGGCTGCCACGCTCCTGGGGACACAGAGTGTCACTGGCATGGCACTGCCAGCTCCTGTGCCAGCCTTCCCTGCATTAACAACTCACTGCATTATAAACCTGGGGACACAGAGTGTCACTGTCACTGCACTGCCAGCTCCTGTGCCAGCCTGCCCTGCTGAACATTAACAACTCACTGCATTATAAACCTGGGACACAGAGTGTCACTGGCACTGCACTGCCAGCTCCTGTGCCAGCATTCCCTGCATTAACAACTCACTGCATTATAAACCTGGGACACAGAGCGTCACTGGCATGGCACTGCCAGCTCCTGTGCCCACCTGCCCTGCTGAACATTAACAACTCACTGCATTACAAATCTGGGAACACAGAGTGTCACTGGCACTGCACTGCCAGCTCCTGTGCCCACCTGCCCTGCTGAACATTAACAACTCACTGCATTATAAACCTGGGACACAGAGTGCCACTGTCACTGCACTGCCAGCTCCTGTGCCAGCCTTCCCTGCTGAACATTAACAACTCACTGCATTATAAACCTGGGACACAGACTGTCACTGGCACTGCACTGCCAGCTCCTGTGCCCACCTTCCTTACATTAACAACTCACTGCATTACAAACCTGGGACACAGCAGGGTCACTGTCACTGCACTGCCAGCTCCTGTGCCCAACCTGCCCTGCTGAACAGCCCCCACATTAACAACTCACTGCATTATAAACCTAGGACACAGCAGGGTCACTGGCACTGCACTGCCAGCTCCTGTGCCCACCTGCCCTGCTGAACATTAACAACTCACTGCATTACAAACCTGGGACACAGAGTGTCACTGGCACTGCACTGCCAGCTCCTGTGCCAGCCTGCCCTGCTGAACATTAACAACTCACTGCATTACAAACCTGGGACACAGAGTGCCACAGCCATGGCACAGCCAGCTCCTGTGCCCAGCATTCCCTACATTAACAACTCACTGGATTATTCACAAGCACAGGGGTTGAAAAGTGAGGCAGTGCCCCAGTGTTACATTAATGTCACTTCTTTCCTCAGCTAAGAGCGCCACAGACAGATTATGCAAAGTGCACACCTGGTTTATTTTAAACACTGCACTGCTGGTTTATTTTAAACAAAACAAAAAGTTATTTAAAAGTTAATTGGTGTCAGGAGACATTGCTCTCCATCCTTCCACCCCCAAAAAGCAACAGGGCTGATGGCCCAACAAGCTCATTTCATCACACTAAGGATCCTGTAAAAGTAAGAAATATTGCCAGGTCTGTCACATTGAAGGATGTGTGAAACTCAGAAACCAAAAAACAGGAAAATTATTATGTTGCCCTACACAAAAAAAATCTAAACTAACTATAAAATATGCAAACTTTGACCCAAAGAATCAGAAAAAATTTAGTCTGAACTAGGAAAAAAGTGAGGAAGAAACTACTCCAGTCTTGAAGGGTACAGCTGCCACAGACGTTCCTTGCAGAAAAGGCATCTTTTGATTGAAGTGAGTTTAACACACTTGTTACTGATGAAAACCAAAAATCCCATACAGCAGAAGCACTGAGCTGCTGTTTTAGTTACACACAAGCAACATCTAAGGCATGTTTAGGTTATTCTTCTCCAACTCCACCCATGTTTAACTTCTATTCAAAGAAAGGTGTGACCCAACACCACCACCAAGGGGAAAAAATAAGTTAATTAATAATATAAATCTGTGGCAGCAGATCTCCATCTACAGGTAGGAAGGTGAACATTGATATTTGCATGTTTTCACCTGTGCCTAAGCCACAGGGGAGGCACTTTTATCTAAAGAAAAGATACATCAGTTCTTGGTATCCTGTGGGTAACAATGTTAGGAATCATTTTTAGGGGATGATAAAGCCAGTTTGGTCAATCCCAAACTTTTCACCTTCCCCTGGACGTGCAACTCCTGATCAGGTAGATCTCAAGATCCCGCCTGTAAGTATGAGGTGAAAATCACAGCTAAAAAAACCCAAAAAAAAAAAAACTGCTATCCTTCCACACTGCCTGCAATGAAGATTCAGATACTAACACCAGTACAAACACCCAGCCCTGGCCCAGGGAAGCTGACAGAACTTAGCCATAGAAGCATGGGCCTGAATAGGACTTCTTTTAAAAGAGGTGTTAGCACACATTTCAGCAGCTGAAAAACGCACACACTGAATGAAGGACATAATCTGTTACAGCAATACCTGTCCACAAGCCTGCTGTTTCCCTAATCCCTGTCAGGAGATGCCTTTATTCCTCCTCTCACCCCTCTGCTCTGCCCGGCCTCCTCAGAGCCCCCAGAGGCTCGCACCGGGCCGAGCTGCGAGCCCACCCGAGCTGGCCCGGTCACCAGCGGACCCTGCTGCCTCTCAGCGCCCTCAGAATCACCGACCCGCTCTCCCTCACTCCACTCAGCCTTTCAGGCCCCTCAGAATCACCGACCCGCTCTCCCTCACCCCCCTCAGCCTTTCAGCGCCCCCAGAATCCCCGACCCGCTCTCCCTCACCCCCCTCAGCCTCTCAGCGCCCCCAGAATCCCCGACCCGCTCTCCCTCACCCCCCTCAGCCTTTCAGCGCCCCCAGAATCCCCGACCCGCTCTCCCTCACCCCCCTCAGCCTCTCAGCGCCCCCAGAATCCCCGACCCGCTCTCCCTCACCCCCCTCAGCCTTTCAGAATCCTCGACCCTCTCTTTCTCACCCCCTTATGCCTTTCACCCCCCTCAGAATCCTCGACCCGCTCTCCTTCACCCGCCAGAGCCTCGCAGCCCCCTCAGAATCCTCGACCCTCTCTTCCTCACCCCACTCAGCCTTTCAACCCTCTGAGTCTCCTCGACTCGCTCTCCCTCACCCCTCTCAGCCTTTCAGCCCCCTCAGACCAATAAGTCCTCAGCGCCCCTAGCCGGCTCACCCCGCAGCCCCCTCATCCCCTTGGCCGCCCTCAGCCTCGTCACTCCAAAGCCCCGTCACTCTCTCAGTCCCCCCGACCGCCGTCACCCTCGCTATCCCACAGCCCCCTGACCGCCCACAGCCCCCTGACCGCCCTCAGCCCCGTCAGGCACAGCCCCCTCACCTCCCCTCCCGGCTCAGCCCCCGCTGTCTCTCTCAGCCCCGGCTCCGTCCCGCGCTCCCCTCAGCCGGTGCCGCTCGCGGGCTCTCACCGGGCTCGGGCCGGCGCGCGCGCTTCCGCCTGCGCGGCGCCTTCCGGGGGCGGGCTCTGCGCATGCGCAGGGCGGGAACAGGGAGCGCCTCAGGGGCCCTCCGCCATGGCCGGGGCCGGGCTGGGAGCGCTGCGGGCTGCGCCGGCAGGAGGGAACGCTCCAGGGGGATCTCAGAGCTCGGTCCGGTGCCTGACGGGGCTCCGGGAGAGCTGGAGAGGGACTCTGGACAAGTGGCAATGGAAGGGGGAATGGTTCCCACTGTCGGAGGGCAGGGATGGATGGGATATTGGGGAGGAATTCCTGGCCCTGGCACAGGTGCCCAGAGAAGCTGCGGCTGTCCCTGGAAGTGTCCACGACCAGACTGGACGGGGTGTGGAACAACCTGGGGTAGAGGAATGTATTGCTAACATTGCCCTGAGGAGAGCCATGGCAGGGCTGGCACTGGATGGACTTTAAAGTCTTTTCAACCTGAACCAGTCTGGGATTCGTGTTTTTCTGGGGAGCAGACCCTCAGCCCTTACAACTTGGAGACGATATCTGGGAGCAAAGCGCAAAATCCCAGGTTGGATCAGGCTGGAATACACAGTGAGATCATCTGGTGCCACCTCTGCTCAGGCAGGGCCATCCCTTGAAGCTGTCAGCACGCAGCCAGGAAGATTCTGGAATCTCTCAGTGATGCACCACAGGCCTCACTTTTAGACCTTTCAATCTTGCCCCTTTTCATTCTTTCAACGAAGTACAGTGCGTAACAAAAATCAGAGAATCACAGGATGGCCTGGGTTGAAGGAGACCTCAAAGATCATTCCATTCCATCCTCTGCCATGGGCAGGAGCACCTTCCACTATCCCAGGCTGCTCCAAACTCTGTCCAACCTGGTCTTTTATTCTGGTTGTGTGTCTGACTGAGGTCAGGATATGAAACTGAACAGAAAACTGATTATTCCATTAACCAACAGCAGGTACTGAGGGTTTCATGGCCACACCTGCCAGGTGAGCTGACAGCAATGCTCTCCTTGGGCTGGAGTCCCAGGGCTGATAATTGTGATGGATTTAAACACAGCTGCTACAAAAAACAAATCTGGTCAAGAAATGTCTGACCACTTACAATAGAAACGTTAAAGTAAACAGAGATTACTGCAAATTAAATTGGTTTGTAATTTTTTTTTCAGATGTGCAGATTATTTTTAAAACATGTAAGCACTATAAATATAATATTTTGTAACACCAGAGATACATCAAGGAAGAAAAGCTATTTCTAATGCAGGATGCTGATTTCCACTATCCCAACCGTTTTTGTGTACAAATTCTTTGGACATCCTGGTCCCTCTTACACTGCCATAATTTCAGCCTCTTGTGCTGTTGCCTCACGTGGGATGGTGTGAAGAGACTGAAATCTCTCTTAAACAGATAAAGGTAAAAGTCACACCTGTCTGCTGGCTTGCCAAGGTGTTTGGAGCCTTAATCCTGTGGAAAATGGCAGATTATGCCCATCAAATTTTACACAGTTTGCCTAATCTGATACACTTAATAATTTATGTTCCTGCTGGGTAAAGTGTGTCCATGTCAGGATTTTGACAGGATGTCTGGAAATGACAAGTCTGTAAAATAAGGATAATCCTACAAATTCATCAGTTACAAACTTAGAGTTACACCTGAACGCACAGCGGGCTGGAGCTGCTCTATGGCACTGAAACAAGTGAATTCCCAGCCTGAGCAATCACCAGGGCAGATTCCTATTTCAGTGCCTCTCTCCTCTCCTTTTACTCTCCCCTCCAGGATTTTCCATGCCCGGAATTCCCTAAAGAGCAAGGCCGGGGAGCGCTGAGAACTCAGCTGCCCCCGAGTCCGTGCTCATTGCCTATGGACTATTACAAAAAAAATTAAAAGTAAATTTTAAAAAAGAGGAATTTGGGGGTTTTTCCTTGGAGATTATTGCTGATTCCGTGCTGGAGCTGGGACAAGCGAGCAGGAGCCCGCGGCCGCACATTCAAGTGCATTATTTCAATTAGCCGAGCGCTCTTTGTTGCAAGGTGAAATCATTCACTCCCCGCGAACGCTTTTTTATTGAATGCTTTCTAAATACTCGCATCGGGCGCGTCGCCTGGAATTGAGTCTCTGTCACTTGTGTTTCTGCGGTGACTTTGAGCAGATCAATGACTGGAAAAGGCATTCAGGACACATTGATACGGCGGGCTGGGAGACGAGCGCGGTTTGGTGCTCAGGAGTCGGGAGAAGCCGATAATGAGCAGATAAACGGCTTTTCTTAACCCTTGGCGTTCTCGGGAGGCTTCGCAGCTCCGCCGCCTCCTCTCCTCCACCCCGGCTCTCCGGCTTGATGGCAGCCGAGCGGTGGCAAGGCAAAAATCCATACATTTGGGATGAAATGGCCAAAATAACGAGAAAGTCTTTGCTAGGGCGAGCGGGGGTGAAGAGCCTGCGGCCATAAAAAGTTCCAGCTCTTGCAGAATTTCCTTTGTGGTGCCGGAGAGAGCGGGGGAACAAACTCAGGAGGCGTTTGCAATTGCAGATTCCCAATTGCAGATTCCCAGATTATCCCGAGCCCAGGACATCGCCCGGGATGTGGCGGGCACGGAGCATCGTGCCTCAGCAGCCTCGGCTCTTTCGCCTTCTCCTTTGCCGAGCAAAACCGGGATTAAACGCGTCAGAAACCACTACCTGAGCCCTCAGGGGGATGGATTTATTTTTATTTTCCTCCATTAAATATTGGCACTTAATAAAGTAATTACAGATTAGTGAAGGTTTGGGGTTTTTTCTTGAATTCCTGCCATTTTCTAGGCGCTGGGCTACACGGAGTTTCCCTCGTCCGGCCGGGGATCCCAACCCGGGGGATGCTCCGAGTCCTCGGTAAAGCAGAGCAGGACCTTTCCTTCCATCCTTTCCTGGACAGGAGGGATCGAGCGGTTTTCCTGTGTCCCGGTTTTTCCCTTTTCGCTGAAGTTCAAGAAAACCGGGATTTTATCGCACCTGGAGTTCAAGGACGCTCCCTCTCACATTTTGCCGTCTTAATAAAGTCGCGCGGTTCCCGCTTCCTCGGCTTGCTTACCAAATCCCGGATTAATAAAGTTTACTTAGTTATTTAAATAGATTAAATGTCACTTTTTAAATGGAAGGGGAAGGTTCTACCTTCCTGACCTATTTTTCATTTCTGATTTAGAAAAAGGCAAGATTAGCATGGATATTGCATTTTCAAGGACCTCGCCACTATTAAATAGACTGTTAAGTGCATTTTATGGCTGGAGAGTCTGTTCCCAGTTCAGTCTGGAAGACGTGCTAAGTTCATCTCTACCTGCTACATTGAACATTCACTGACTAAAATACTTCCTGTGGATGTAATACCTATGCTCTGTATCTTTTAAGTACATAACGCTTAATGTTTTAGGACTGGTAACACGTAATTCAATGAAAGCCCCCGGAATTGAAGAGTTGCCTCTCGGGAAAGCCGTGTTGGGGGTGTTTGCCCGGGTGCGGCTCGGGGAGAATGCGGGATGGATGGCACGGACGCTCCCGGCTGCGGAAGGAGGTTGGGGCGCATCAGTCGCCGCCCCGGGGGATGCCCGGGCTGTTCCGCAGCCGCGGGGATGGGCAGCGCAACTTGCGCTCGGAGCTCGCTGTGATCCTTCCCTCTCCGCCTTTTAACACCGATTAAATGCCCCCGGGAATGGCCAGGCTGGTTTTCCGCCTCCCCGGAGCAGGCGGGGACAGGCCCCGAGCGCACCTCAGACACGAAGGAGAGAACAGAAACTGCCCGAGGTGCCCCGAGAGGCAAAATCCCATCGAATTCCCCATCCCCCGGGACTGCCCCCTGACCCGCGCCCGCACGGGTGTGGGTAAATCCCCAATTCCCCTAAAGCTATCCTTGCTGTCTCTCTCCCGGAGCGGGACACCCCGCGAAGGATGAGGGGTGCCTCATTCCAAAGCCAAATGCTGGCGCTCCTTCCTTGGTGTCCGGCCCACAACACGCACCCCGAGCCGGCTCGGGCAGCGCTTGGCGGGGTAAATCCCCCGGTACCGCCGGCTCCGAGCCCAGCCCGTAACCCCTGAGGAAGCCAGAGCCGTCCTCAAACGGTGCCCGTGTCCCAGAGCGGGCTGGTGTCACCGGTGGATGATTCCTGCGGCCACCTCTCGGTGCGACAGCCCGAGAAGGGATGGACATCGCTCCGCGGCCGCCCGGAGCGCTCCCGGCGCTGTCCCCTGCGGTAACCCCGGCCTCAGCTGTGCCCTCCCGCAGCTCCGGAGCGGGGTCTCCGATCGCTGTCCCCCTCCGGGGACACTGCTGCGGCCACGCGGCTCTCGGCTGGGGGCGATACCCCGAACGCTGGGGCTGCTTGCTGAGATAAAAACACACGCGCGATAAACACACGTTTATAAATAACCGCAAAAGGTCTTTCCCTGCCTTTTCCAGCGCTCGCCGCCTTTCAACACCCATTAGCCGGAAACTTTCAGCCCCGCTCGGTGCCCGGGAGAGACCAGGGATGTTATAAATAGGCAGCGTTGGGAGCGGGTAGCGCGGAGAGGGGGAAAGGGGGGCGCAACTCCCGCGGCCGCGCAGCCAAAACGAGAGGATTCCCCGGGAGCCCCGCATCAGGCGAGGAAATGGCCCTGATGAGCCCCATCTCGTCCCCTTTTCAACCAGCGCGATGGTTTAGAGGATTAGGGCCAGATCCTGTCGGCAGATCCTATTCTAAATCCCTTCCCCGGGCGGAGGGAGCGGCGGGGCCGTCATTGGAATAAATCAGGAGCGGGGTCGGGGAGGGTGCAGGGGTGGCGGTTCTGGGTAAACTCTCGGGGCTGCGGGAGGGTCATTTCCCCGGTGTTTCGGATCTAGTTACTTCCAACACACCCCGGGGACCGACGTGACACGACTTATACTAATGGGCATCTGTCACCGGCCGTGTCAAGTTTTGCCATATGCGGCGGACAAGTTTGTGGAAGGGAAAACAAGGGAAAGAACAAGGGAAGCAGTTTCTGTTGTCTGGCTGCGGCCCGTGGCTGAGGGAACCCCGCCGGGATTTGCTGCTCCCGCTTCTCCCCGTTCCGGCTGTGGGGGCTGCGCCCGCTCCGCTGGGAGCCGGGAAAGCCGCTCCCGTCCCGGCTGCAAACCCTCCCCTATGCGGGGATCGACTTTTGACACCCCCATCTCCGATCCCCACCGGTAACTCTGCCGGGACGCCCCGTCGTGCCGCCCACTGCAAGAGCGCGCCCGGCTCGGTGCCGTCCCGGGGGCTGCAGGCACCGGGGGTGCTCCCGATCCCCCGAATTGCTCCCGGACTCCCCGATGACTCCCGGCCCCGGGGATGTTCCCGGCCCCGAGGGTGTTCCCGGCCCCGGAGGTGCTCCCGAGCCCGCGGGCCGTGAGGGCGATCCCGGTCCCGCGGATGCTCCGGGGGATTCCCGGATCCCGGTGCTGCGGGGATGCTCCCGGCCCCGGGGGTGCTCCCGGCCCCGGGGGGGCGCGCCCGTTCCCCGCGGGTGCAGCGGGAGCTGCCGCGCCCCCCGCAGGCCCCGGTGCGCCACTGCAGCCCCGCCGCCACCGGGAGCCCCCGGCTGCGGGCACGGCCCCGCTGCCGCTCACGGCCCCGCGGCTGCGGGCAGCCGGCGGCCCCGGATGGGGAGCTCATCCCGGGGTTTCTCCCGAGCCCCGCGCCTTCCCCGTGCCGCCCGGCCCCGGAGCCGCCGCCGCCGCTTCCCCGGGAAAGGCTTCTCCTGTGGGCCTGGCTGTCCTCGGCGATGGAGGGGACAGCGGGGGAGAGAAAGAGAGGCCGGAGGTTACGGAGGGAGAAGCCGCTGCCCGAGGGAGGCAGCGGGCAGGAAAGTTGCCGGTGCCGCTGCCGCCGGCGCGCAGATGCCGAGCGGAGGCATTGCTGCTATGTGGGGAAATATGAGCGAGTAATTTTATAAGTAACAAAGGCTGGGGAATGGAATGAGCCCCTGTTATCCGGTGTCCTCTGGAAGCCCTGGATCAGCAGCTTCTTGAGCCTCGCAGCGACTCCGGGCAGAGGCTCCTTTCTTTTTTCCCAGGGGATCGGCTAAATATAGAAAGCCCCTCGATCGCACGAATCACCCACCATTTGCTGTTTGTGTAAAACCGATTAGCCAGACACAACTGTGAAGCAGCTCGTTCCTCTGACACCGCCGCATTCCGCTCCGCGGGGCTCCGCGGGGCCGTGGGTGCCCGCGCAGGGCCCCGCGTGTCCCCGCTCCCTGCAGGTCCTCCCTGTCCCCGGCAGATGATTAGCGAGTCCTTATTTATAAAGTTCAAACGATCTCATCACCGGGGCTGCTCGGTTTATTTTAGTCTATGTATGCGGAGGTATAAATATTTACTTAGGAAGAAATAATATTTACTGCTTACCAGGAAAGCAAGGACACTTTTATTTATATATTTATTTTAAATCCGCGGCTGCCAGAGGGTTGTTGGAGGGGAAATAAGCCCCTGCTTCAGCTCCTCCCGCAGCCGAGCCTGCCGCATCCCGCATCCCGCCTGCATTTTACGCCGCCGATTTTCCTAACAAAGACAACGAATTATTTGAGCGGAAAAGCGAAATCCACGACGCTTTTCCAAGGTGACAAAAATTCAACTTTTTAAGAAGGAGATAATAAAGCACCAAACACTGTCAGTGCACGGGAGACACCGAGATCTCAGCAGGCTCAACCCCCCGACGCTCCGCTTTAAATATTAGAGCGCTACATATTAATTCCTTTTTTATTTTCATTTTAACTGTCTCCTTATTTTAGCCCCGAAAATACACATGTATATATACATGTATGTATATATGTATGTATATTATTTTTAATTTTAACAGCTGCTGTTAAAGCTGAGTTATTAGGAATTAACTGGGAAAGGCCGATCCTTTCCCGGGGGAAGAACCGCTGCTTTAACCCTGATTATTTTCCTGATCTAAACGAAAGATCCGCGCTCGCACACCGCACGGCCATGGCCTGAATATATATATTTTTTTCCCCTCTAAAATAAATAGTAAACATTGATTAAATCAACCCAACGTGTTTTATTTAAAATAATTTCCCTTATAATTAACCCCGATCGCAGACCCAAAGCGTACCTATTCCGGCCGGGAATGCCGCAGCGCGGGGATGTAGTGCTGAAGTCAGGCCGAGAAAAATTAATATATTTAGTGAAAAACCACTGCGCGCTAGCGGGAGTCTCGGATCTGCCGGGGAAGGTCGGATTTGGAAGGAACCGGGGTGATGCCGCCAACGAGCAGGGCCGGGCGCTGTCGCTGCGCGGCCGAAGCGGGTGCAGGGACCGCGGGGAACCCGCCCGCGCCGCCGCCCGCGGAACCCAAAGCTCCGCAGCACCGGAGAACCGGAGCCCCCATCGCGCCTCTCCAGCCCCCGCGGCCGCGCAGCCCGTCCTGCGGGCGGGGGTCACAAAGACACCGCTCACACAGAGACGGGCAGAGCATTTTAAAAATTTATTTACAAAGTTGTGTACAACACGAAGGGATAACATTTAGAATACATATATTCATTCATATATAAACAGACTTCTATAATAGAATGACAGCGTTTTTCATCCTTTTTTTTTCTCTCCAAAATTCTCTTTTCTTTTTTTCTGTTCGTTCGTTTAATATTTAAAATTTCCCCCGCTTATTTCTGTTTTATACAATTATTTTTTTTTTTCCTCGTTTGTTCGTTTATTTCGGATAAAACCGCTCGGAGCGCCGGAACCTTCAAAAAAAGTGAAAGTTCGCAGCTCCTAATCGCGACCGTCATTTTCGCCTCTTTAGAAAAATAAAAACCCCGAAAGCAACGTCAGTGATTTTTGATACAAATATGTACAAGCGGCGGCGGCCGCTGCTGCTGCTGCTCCGGCTCCGGGCGGCCGCGGAGCCCCGAGGGGGCGGCCGGAGCTGCCCGGGGCGCTGCCCGGGGCTACTGCGCGGGCCACTTGGCCTGCACGGCGGCGGCGGGGGCGGCGGGCTGCAGGAACTGCCCCGCGATGATGTTGGTAGGCACGCTGAGGATGGGCGCGATGGCCGCCGTGGTCCTGGCCAGCGCCAGCGGCTGGTGGGCCATGAGCGCCGACTGCACGGTGACCGGCGGCCGCAGGAAAGTCTGTGCGCTGGCGGCCGAGCTGGCGGCGGGCACGCCGATGATGTTCTCGATGCTGAAGGACGGGCGGCTGCTGGGCTCCGACTTGACGATGGAGCCGGCGGCGCCCAGGCTGTTGAGCTGCAGCTGCAGGCTGGGGCTGAGCTGGGAATTGAAGGCTTTGCGGCTGAGCTCGCTGGACGGCAGCAGCGGCACGGCGGGCGGCAGCATGGGCCCCACCGGGGGGATGTAGGGGTACTGCAGCGCGGCCGCGGCCGCCGCGGGATGCGTGTAGGCGCCGGGGTGCAGCCCGTAGGGGCGGCCATAGGGTCCGGCCAGGCCGTAGGCGCCGAAGCCCTGCATCATCAGAGCCGTCTGGTCCCGCAGGTGCTCCTGCTGGTGCCGCTTGAAGCGCTTCCTGCGGCGGAGGAAGCTGCCGTTGTCGAACATGTCCTCGGACTGCGGGTCCAGCGTCCAGTAGTTGCCCTTGCCCGGGTTGCCGGGCTCCCGGGGGATCTTGACGAAGCAGTCGTTGAGGGAGAGGTTGTGGCGGATGCTGTTCTGCCAGGCGGGGAACTTCTCCCGGTAGTAGGGGAAGCGGTTGCTGATGAACTCGCAGATGCCGCTGAGCGTCAGCTTCTTCTGCGGGCTCTGCAGGATGGCCATGGTGATGAGGGCGATGTACGAGTAGGGCGGCTTCACCAGGCTGCTCTTGGGCTTGCTCTGCCCCGCTGCCCCGCCGCCGCCGCCGCCGCTCGCCCCCTCCTCGCCGCCCCCCTTGCCGCCCTCGGCCGCGCCGCCGGGGGCCGTCCCGGCCGGGCTCCCGCTGCCGCTGCTGCCGCTCTCCGCGCCCGCCTCCGCGGGCAGCGCCAGCTCCGCCGCCTCGTCCAGCGGCAGGCGCGGCAGGGCGGCGGGGCTGCCGGCCTCGCCCTCGCTGTCCTTGCCCGGCCCGTCGTCGCCCTCGCCCACCACGTCGATATCCACATCCTCGGCCGCCGGGACGGCGGGGCCGGACATGTCGCTGGCGCTGCCGCCGCCCGACAGGGTCATCCCCGCTCGGCGGACGGGGCGCGGCGGCGGCGGCGGCGGGGTCTCCCGCCCGCACCGGGCTCCCCCCGCGCCCCGCTCCCGCCGCTGCTCCGACCGGCCCCGGGGGCTACACCCGAGCGGCCCGGCTGCGCCCCGCGGCGCCGTCCCCGCGGGGCATGGGGCGGCCGCGCCCGCTGCTCTCCCGTCCGCGGGGCTGCCCTGGCCGCCCGGTCACCTCCCGCCGCCGGGCATCGGGGCTCAGGCGGCGCCGCCGGATCCCGCCCGCCGCGATGCGCGCCCGGGGGCGCCGCGCATGGGGCCGCTCCGCGGGCCGCCGCCGCTCCACCGCTCCGCTCCGCGGCCGCGCCGCGCACCGCTCCGCCGCCCTCCGCGCCGCCTGGGCTGTTTGGGATTTTTTTTCTTTCCTCTTCCCTCTTTGCTCCTCTGGTCTGGCTTTTTTTGGCCGCTGCTTTTTCCCCCCCTCGGCGGAGGGAGGGGACGGAGCTGCCGGCGGCCGGGCCGGGCGGGGCGGGGGCAGGAGGCCGGGGGTCGCGGGGCCTCGCTCGCCACTTTGGCAGCGCGGCGGTCCCGACTGCCTGATAGATTACTTTCCCGTTAAAGATATACTCGGAGGCGGCTCCACGTGACCGCCTGACGTCAGGCGCCCCGCTGTGAAGTCATGCAAAACTCGAGTTGTTTCATGGACTGTCAACAAAGAGCGGCGGCGGCTCCGCTCGGCCCGCCCCGACGGGGCCCGACGGCACCGGCACCGTTCGGCCCCCGAGGAAGCGCCGCCGCTCCGGGGCTCGCCGCTGCCGCTCTCGGTGAGCAGCGCCCGGAGCCGCCGCTCTCGGGGCGCTCGGCAGCGCAGGCTCGGCGGATGCGCCGCCGCAGGAGCGCTTAAAAGCACCAAGTTTGGGCTTTGAAACCACTTTTCTGTGGGTTTCTATTTTTTTTTTATTTTTTTTTTTTTCCAGCGGCAGCAGCACCAGCTGGGAACGGAAGACCAGAGAATAGCTATTGATTTATCTATTAGGTTAGTTGCAGAGAGAAATAAAAAAGACGTAAAATAACAAAGGAAAACTATAAATAAAGAACCTTTTAACCGGTTACTTTTTTTTCCCCTTTTTTTCTCTTTGCTTTTTTTGGTTTTTTTTTTTTTTTCTTTCCAGAGGTGTTAACGACTTAATCATTGCGGGCTTTAGCATATGAAAAAGTAGGAAATGAGGGAGTGTGTGTGAATGTGAGGACCGTATTGCCGCGGCCCCAGGTAAGCCCCGGCCCGGGGAAAGGCGCCCGGCGGGGCGGGAGGGGGCCCGGCCGCCCGCCCTGCCCCGGTGCGGAACCCGGGCGGCTCCGGGGTTTGGCTTTTCCATCCGTCCCTCCGAGCCCTTCGCTCTGCTGCTTCCCGCACGTGTTGTCCGCTTTCGGTAAATACAATTAAATTAGGGAAATGCCCCAGGAGTCAACGATTTCCCACGAGCGGCGCTGGTTTAGGGAGAGCCATTCCCGTCCTTGTCCCAAAGCCGTCGGGGCTCGGAGGGGCCGCTGTCCCGGGCCCGTTCCCGGGGGTGGATGGGGGACCCTTCCCGCGGGCGCGGAGCCGCTTTTCCCCGCGTGTCCCGCAGGATCTCCGCGGCCCGTGACCTCCGCGCCCGCGCACCGCCCGCTGTCACACGCGCAGTCACAGAGCCACACATACACACTCGCCTTGTGTGACAATCGGAGAGCAGCAAAGCCTCTCCCAGGGAAAAAAAAGAGGAAAAACCCCAACTCCGCAGCCCCCTGCTCCATTTGTTGCGCTTTTCTTCGGCACAATAAAAGTCAAATTAATTGATTCGTGTTATTAATTACGGTGCTTAGCGTGAAAAGAAACGTTTCCCCTCGATTAGGGCTCTATTGTGCTAATCCCGTGTTCAATCACGGCTGCCGGCTGAGCGGGGCCGCCCCGCTCCGCGCCTCTCCGCGCCCCTCCGCGGCTCCCCGGCCTTCACCTGCTGAACTTCAGGGCAGCATTTCCATCCCCATCCCGTTGGAAACTATTCAGGAGCCCACCCGGGCGGAGAAAAGCTTTGCTAAAAATCAGGAAAGTTTCCCCCAAATAAAGCGGGAGCCCCCGAACCCGTGGAAGTTCAAGGGCTGGAGGTGAGCGGAAGCAGGAGCCGCGTCCTGCAAAGCGATAAAACAATTAAAGCAGCGCCCGTGGAGGAGGAAACCCACGATAATGACACGGCCAGAAATAGAAAGTGGGCGCCCATATAGACAGATAGATTTAGCAACAGGAGAAAAACAAACTGTATCGTCCGGATCGATACGGAGTCAAATAGAGACACGGCAGCGCAACGGGAAAAGGGAGGATGGAATAAGTTATGATAGAGAGGGAGAAATTAATTACAACTCAATTTGATTCTAATATGGGAAAGCAAGATCCTGGGCTGCGAAGCGAGTTAAAAATAAATCCGGAGGCTGAGCCTCGGGGGTGGGGGGGATTGTGGAGGAAAGACAGGGTTGGGGCAATTTCTGCTTCTGTAATCGTTTTAAAGGAAGGAGAAACCAAAGGTGTCCCCTTTCAGCTCCTTAAGCCTATTACTTTCACTAATGAGTTATATAAATCGTTGACCTGACCTGGATTAAACCAGCATTGTCGTTCGGTACAAACGTGCGGGGGTAACGGGGCTCGCAGGAAAGGGGCTGCGGGTGAGAAATCCCTGTAAAATAAACACATCCAAGGGAGAGGACACGACAGGGACACGCAGTCATCCCCCGACCGCCAGGACCGGGGTCGGGGCCGAAATGGGGCGAGCGGCGGGGCCTGGAACCCCCTTCAGCAGCGCTTTTCGCTGAAGATGTAGATTATTAAATATATATAATTTTTCCCCCTCTATTCTTAGGCCTCTATTTGCACGTGTTTGATTTCTTTTTTTTTTTTTTTAATTTTTTCCTTTTTTCCTTTTTTTTTTTTTTTTTTTTTAAATCGTAATAAGTCGCTCGTAAACCCGGCAGACCTCAGTGTAAAACGAAATTGGTCATGTTTCCAAAACGGTTTCGGATTTATTTGTATTGGAAATGTACAAACATCCATTCTGTAAAAGGCAACACGTTTAATTAACGATGAGAGAGCAGTTAGGGGCAGAAAGCTAGTAAAATTGTGTGATAAATTTATGGCATTGTTAGCGTGCTTTTAATTATGGCTATTATGTTAATTATTTCACATTAGCATGGAGTTATCAGCAGCATGTCAGATTTAATCAAAACGAGCCTTTCTCTCGAAAACTGTGCTTTTCATTCGCCGCGAGGAGAACGGGGGGTCCCGAGCCGAAACCGCTTCCCCCCTTCTTTATTTATTTAAAAATAAATAAATGAAGGCTTTTAAAAAGAGACTTCCCAATGAAAAGAGTGGCTGGACGTGATCCGGGCTGGTGCAGGCGGCAGATCCCTTTAGGCTACAGCGAGCAGCGCAGGGAGGCTGAGGAGAGAAGCGACGCTCTTGTTTTTTAGGAATTCACCATTTTCACCCCCTCCGGAGAAGGCATTTTATCATTTTGGATCATTCTGTCAAACAATATGATGTTGCTCATTTTTATCTGTCCCGTTTTACAAAGCCCCCGTTCACACTGCTGGCCAGGACAACGCGCCTCAGTACAAAAGAATAAAAGAGACAAGCCGGGAGGATACGGGATCGCTGCGTGGATCAAAAAGGAGGAAAGAGGAGGAGGTGTGTGTGTGTCTGTGTGTGTGTGAGTGCGTGTGTGTGTGTGTGCGTGTGTGTGTGTGTGTGTGTGCGCGGTGGGCTCGCAGCGGCCCCGGCCCGGCTCCGTGCCGGGCGCTGCCCCGCAGCTCCGCGCCCGCGGCTCCCGCACCCGCTCCGCACCCCGCGGGGCCGCTGCTGCCGGGGGAGCGACCCACCGCTTCCCCAAAGCCTTGCGGAGCTGCCGTGCAGGAATAAGAAGAATTGAACGTAGAAAAATACAAAGAGAAATTAAACCCCGCAGGTGTGCCGGCAGCGAGGCGGGCGGCGGAGTTTTGGGGCGCTCCGTCCGCGCCCGCGGAGAGCGGCGGCCATCGCTCCGCGCAGCCCCGCGCAGCCCGGCCGGCCCTGCCCGCGCCCCCTGCTCCGGCCGGCCCCGCTCCCCCTTCCCCACGGGAGCGGGGGGCTGCGACCACGGCAGCTGCTGGCTTATTTTTAGAGCATTTCCATTCCTCCGGTTAATTTTAGATCGATCCATTATTTAGCCCCAGTTCGCCTTTAGGGAAACCCAAGCTGGGGGCGGCCGGCGCTCCGCGGCTGCGGGACTTTCCCCCGTGCGAGGTGCGCGGCCGCGCAGCCAAGGCAACTTTGGGGATCCCCCCTCGCCCCCTGTGCGCTGCCGGAGGGACGGGGGGCGAGGGGCGCCTCCCCCGGCTGGCCCCGCGTGTCCCCGCGCTGTTTGCGCGCTGCCTTTCCCGCTGAGCCTGGCTTTCACCAGGCGCTGGTTTTCCACGACCTGCAGCCTTTTCCCCTTTGGGAGACACCCCCAAATCCACACACGGCGCCCCCTCCCTGCCCCTCCGAGCGGGGCCGAGGTGCCGGGGCTGCCCCGCGGGTCGGGCCCCGGGGGACCGCGGGTGCGTGGAGGAGGCACGGACCCCCGTGCGGCCCCTCGGGGGATGCGGGTGTCGGTGCGGTTCACATCGATGGGGCCGCACATGCTCCCCCCGGGCAGTCCCCGCCGTCGGGGCTCAGCCCCGCACCGTGTCCATCCTCCCTCAGCCCCGCACCGTGTCCACCCTCCCTCAGCCCCGCACCCTGTCCATCCTCCCTCAGCCCCGCACCCTGTCCATCCTCCCTCAGCCCCGCACCCTGTCCACCCTCCCTCAGCCCCGCACCGTGTCCACCCTCCCTCAGCCCCGCACCCTGTCCATCCTCCCTCAGCCCCGCACCGTGTCCATCCTCCCTCAGCCCCAGCGGCCGCACCCGGAGCCTCTCCCTGCCCCGGATCCAAACGCCGTGCTGGTGCAGAACCGCGAATCGCCTTCACTTTGGGGCTCGTTTCTCCTTGGCGCTGGTCATTGCTCCTCTGCGCTCCCCTCCCCTGGAAGCTGGCACGGTGCAGGTGGAGGGACACCCGGCCGTGCTGGCTCGGCTCGGCTCGCAGGGAGACATCCCCGACTTGGATACAGGCAGGAAAACATCCCGGGGAGCTGGCAAAACCAGGCAGCAGCACTCAGGTGTGTGCCAAGGAATCCTCTTGGGATCCACAAAATAAAATCAAAAGGGTCAGAAGAGTGGAGCCTGGTACAGGTTAGAGATTTGGGTGATTTACAAAGCAAGGAGAGAGCAAAATTAATCAAATAAGTTAAAATACAGAATTGTTATTAAGCAAATGAGGCTGTGTGAGCGGAGGAGCTCTGCCGCCTTTTGGGCGAGAGGGCTGCAAAGTTAGCTGAGACCTGATTTGAAAAACAAAAAACAAAAAACACCCAAACATTTGGCAGTCGTTCAATCAAAATTCGTTTGTTCTTCAGATTCTCATTTTGCAAATCCCCACTCTAAACAAATGGATATTTATCCCCGGTTTTGGCTGCAAGCACCTGCACCCACTCCGCAGTCCCACGCAGCCCTGGCATCCAGCAGCGCTGATTCCTGGAAGGGCCCTGCTCACGTCCCCAAACATCCCCAAAAAATGACTAAAACCCGTCCCCTGCACACGCTGGCACATCCCTGCCCCTGGAGGAGGCTCCTGTACTGTGAGCCGTAATAAATACACAGGAGCAAAATTCACAGGCAAAAAAAAAATTCCTTTAAATTTGATGGATTGGAATTCGTGGAGGGAAGGGATGGGTGGGAAGGGGTGACCCTGGCCAGGGCTGTGGGGGAGGCACAGGGCAGCCCCCAGCCCTGCTCCATATTGGGGTAAGACAGGGACACCCCCAGCTCATCCCCCAGGGAATGGCTGCTCTGGGAAGGGATGTGCTTAGGCCACCCTTGCTCCTCCAAAACCTTGGGATTCCTCCATTTAGGGATGGAAAGGGCACTCTGGATAGGCTCGGGAGAGAAGATTTTGTGCGACAACGAGGGAGTTTTATGTGAAAGTGTCCCTATTTATCTGAATAAACCAACAGGACAGAGTATTTGTTCCTTCATGTCCGTGTGGCCCGAAGGGATGGTGCAAGTTTGGCAGCAAATATGGGGACATGCCTTCAACGGGGGGGGGATGCAGCTCAAAAATAAAGGACACGACTCAAAATGAGGAGGCACGGAGAGGCAGCAGCTCCTTTCACCCCCTTCCCGGCGGGTTTGCTTGGCAGGTAGGCAGAGGTGTGAGGGACACACAGCAGGGCTGCTCGCTCAGTTATCCCCTGGCCAGCCAGATGCAAATGAAGACGCCAGGAGGATTTCCAGGACTGTGAGGAAATCCCTTGGCTGAAAACTGGGAGCTCTCCATGGGCTCCCAATTTTCCTTGGCTGAAAATTGGGAGCTTCCCCACACCGTGAGATCCACCAGCTGATTAATTTAATTTCATTTCATTTCTCAGCACAGCCAGGACACTGGTGGGAGCCAGCTCCCCCTCCCCGTGCTCTGCTGCTTCCCAGGGCTTTGTTTGTTTGTTTTTAGCAGGATAGCTCTGTACAGCACCCTCGATGCCCTTTACCAAGCACGCCAAGACAAGCGGTGAGTTATGGGTGTTGTTAATAAAATTACTCCGCTAATATTTTTCCCCAACTCGTGGAATATTATTGATGGGTCAGGGATGGGCCCATGCATCACCCCAGCTCCACGTGCACCATCCAAATGGGGCCTTGGTGGAGCGTAAGTGGTGCACAGGCCTTTTATGGGCCTTCTGCAGAACGCTGAATTTTACCCAAAATGCAGGTTAAAACCCATGTTAGGTATTAATGTAATCAGGTCCATAATCTCTCTATCAAAAACTCCCCAAGCACCTCTTCACCTGCTAAACCAGGTAGCTCCTTATCTGGAGAGTGCTGTAACACATTCTAGGGGACTTCTTGGCTGTTTTTGGGAAAGAAAATATGCATTTCTCAGTGCTTGCAAGTCCTGGCTTAGGGCAGGGACACCAAAGGGCCATCCTGACCTGCCAGTCCAACATTTTCCTCCTCCACCTTCAAACACAGAACTAAATTATCACAATTTTTCTATGAAAACTTGATGACCTCCACAAACATCTTGGAAAGAGATGCACCAACTGTAGGAGGAAAAAAATCCTGCTTTATTTCCCTCCCCACCAAAATTTATTTTTTAAGACCAAAAAAATATACATTTTTAATTTTTCTGGGGCAACACGCTTCCAGGAGAGCTGCAGATTCCTTCCCCCACGAAGCTTTATCAGTTTCATTCATCAGGGCATTTCTGCAAATTCCATTTAGATCCTTCACCTTATTAGAGGTATTTTATTAAACATTTTATTAAAGTCTTTTAATGCCTTCCAGGGCATGTTGTAAAACCCTACTGATTTCAGAAGCTTCTGGATGAGCTTTTCCAGCATTCCCATGTTGAGAGCACATGTTGGTAACTCAGCTCCTGTCCAGGACAGGACAGATAAAACCAGGGAGGGTTTTAACTTTGACCAAAATCATCATAGGGTGGTATTTCCAATTAAAAGTGGAGGATGTGAAGAATAAGTACTTATTCCCTAAAACACATCAATATTATTATTTTTTTTGTTGGATTTCCTGCTTTTGCTCAGGTAAGAAAAATTTCCAAGAGGAATTCCAGCTGAGGAAGTGATGAAACACGTTGAGCTGGGTCAGGCAGTATTTGCAGTCTGTAAATAAAGATTATTTAGGGACTCTTGGTAAAGTATTCTGTGATAGAAGAGTTCAACAGGCATTTTTAAATGGATTCTGAGCAACTGGGCAGAGAAAAAATATGTCTGTGGGACCATGAAACATTTATATGTCCAGAAGGAGACAGGGAAAAAAAAAAAAAAGCCAGCAATGATCTATCATAAGGGAGGAAATCTGCACCTCAGCATTTGCCAAAATGTCTTAATTACTTTGTAAACTCATCTAAATAAATAAAATGTGGAGGGCTGTCTGGGCTCTCTGCTAAGGAGCACTGAGTATTGCCTGGGGATAAAAATCTTAATGGTGCCCAGGGCTGGGCTTGTGCCCAGTCAGGGACTGACTGCTTGTGGTGCAGGAGGTCAGGATGTGGCCACGGGGCTGGGTGTCCGGTTTTCAGCTGTTTGAAGGGCCTGGAAGGGCCCGGAGTGGCCTTGGGGCAGCCCGCGTTTCAAAGGACGAGACGAGGCTTCAATTCTTCTTTCGGTCTTTATTAATTGTTTATCTAAAAGATTTTCTTTCGGCCCGACAGAGCTCTGCTCAGCAGCCAGCCATGAGCACACTGTGCTGCCCTCCGGGCGGTCACCTATCTTTATACCCAAAGTTACGTGTACAATATTTATCATTTTTCCCCAATACCTTTCACCCTTATTGCCCAGTGCACTTTTAGTAATGACCAATCCCAAAGTGCCACCATCACCACAGAAGAGGGAGGAGAAGAAGAAGAAGGAGAAGGACAGGACAGGCCCCAATTCCTCCATCTTACTTCTCTAAACCCCCCTGTACATAAATCCTAAACCCTGTGTCTCACCCTCTAATTAACCAATCCCTTCACCATTCACCCCGGTGAAACCCTCCTGTCCTCATACAGGTGTCGTCTCCTGTGTAGGATCAAAGTCCAGCCACCAGACACTTCTGGAACATTCCAGGACTCCCGAGCCCCCCAAGGGTGGTCTTGGTGGCACCTCAGTCCTGAGGTGCTGAGATCCCACAGCTGGGAACAGGTCCTGGAGGTGGGGAGTGATCCCTGCCCCAGCCTCGGCCACAGACAGCAAACTCACGCCCATTGTGGCTCCTCCTCACTTGGTTTTTACTGCTCCTTGTGTGAAAACGTCTCTGTGACACTCACAGATCATTCAGGGCCTGCACACCATGGTTATAAGAGGGTTCCTTGGCTTTATTTAAAACCTTCCTCTTTTTGTGGCTTTTCTCCTCAAAACCCTCATGAGGTCATTGCTCAGGGATGTGTTACACACGCTCCAGATAAGGAGCTACCTGGTTTGGCAGGTGAAGAGGGGCTTGGGGAGATTTTGATGGGGAGATTATGGACCTGATTACACTCTCCTGGTTCCTGTGACAAAGGTGATTGTGGCCCTGTGCTCCTCTGTGGTGAGAGCCCACCTCCAGCTCCGGGTCCCATCAGGATGTGGAGCTGCGGGATAAAACCCAGGGATGCTCCAGGATGGAGCTGCTGTGGAGCCAGGCTGGGGGTGCTCACCTGGAGAAGGGAAGGCTCCAGGGAGAGCTCAGAGCCCCTTCCACTGCCTAAAGGTGCATAGCATTTAAACCATGTAAATTAATGAGACTTAAATGTGTGCTTCGGGTTAACAATATTCTAAGGCTGAACTGGAGCTTCATTTTCCACATAGGTCTTGTTCAAATTTGTAAGGTAAATTTTCATCTTCATATGTATGAAATATCTTCCTTCCTGCCTTTCTCCTGATAGATTTTACCGTTTTATTTTCATTTCTTAGTGAACCTCAACCTGGAGCAATGGTCATTCCTGTACTGAGGCTGCAGCAAAGGCAGCTCCTGAGTGGTTTCAGGCTGGAAATGGGGCTGATGGGTGTTTAACAAACACAAACCAGATGAGAGAGCTTCATATTTAGTTTAATAAACTGTATTTTCTGACAAAGGTAATTGTCACCTTCTGTTTCATTCTGTGCATTTATTTTTGCTCATGGAGAGAGGATGACCAGAGGAGGCTCATGGCTGAGACTTGTCACACTATCCTGCTGCTTTGGCTTTTATTAATTAATTAATTAGGCTTCTAATAACTAACAGCCCAGTCCTGCACTCTTTCTGCATGCAAAAAAGGGCATTTTCTCATAAAGCTGTGCTGGATCCAGAACAACTTCACTCATGGCATTGCTTCCATTGCAGTAATTATTTACGGGAGTTTTTCCCTGAGTTGGTAAGGGTTTTTCAGGCTGTCATTCTGGGAAGGACATATGTCCAGCATAGCTATAGCTAGCATGTCCTGCATGATTTACATGTTTCTTACGTGTGTGAAATGTAATATACTTATATGTTTTGGAGCCATGTATTTAGATATGATCTCACATAAGTCTGGCAGATAAATATGTTCATCTCATATAGCACTGACATACTTATTTTCACTTAGGACTGCTTTTATTCAAGGACTTCTTTCTGTCCTTGGTGTTGGCTCATCTAGAGCATTATTAGGTCCAAATTTTCCCTTCAAATTTCAGTAAATGAAATAAAACCATGTAAGAAACGTAACCGTTGTGTTTAAGTTAAATATTAATGTTAGATATGGATCCAGTGGTGTAAAGATTGATGCCTGTCTGTATGGGATTTGATAATGGCTAGGAACAGGAATGATGTTTTATTTTCTATCTGCCCATGACATTTCAGTGACCAATCTCCAGGGTTTTATTCCTTCAAAGGATGGCATGGAACAGGCTGAGCTGCAGTGAATGGCACCTCCCTTGAAAAACAACTTTGTGCAACTTGCTGCCAGAATTACCTGGACAGAAATCTCCTTAAATTTGTGTTTCTTTCACATTTCTCATCTGATTTCCTGAAGCTGAGGAAGAAGAGGAAGGAAGAAGAGTGTCCTGATTCTGAGGAAGGTAGGAATCTGAAAATGGAGAACTTAAAAAAAAAAAAAATCAAGAGGAGAAATTAATTAAATAAATGCTAATATAGAAGTAAAAAACCCCACTGCCTGACAGGAGAGCAGCATTTTAATGGCATAATTTGTGAATAATCTTGCTGAAAGGTCTTTGTGCTCGCTGCCCTTTGGTACCTGACTGTGCTTCTGTGCTGCAATGTTTGCTCCTGGTTTCTCCTGCTAAAGTTTATAAAGCCAACTTTTAAAAAAAAGGGGGAAGTGTTTCCATAATTATCTCCTCACCAATCTACTGCAGTAAATTACCCCCCAGCCCCATGCCTTGGTGCTTAACACAAACCAGATGAGAGAGCCTCATATTTAGTTTAATAAACTGTAATTTCTGACAAAGGTAACTGTCACCTTCTGTTTCATTCTGTGCGTTTATTTTTCAAGCACCACAGCTGACCTCCGAACTCAATCTGCACTTGCCTATTGATGCATAAATATCTGTAATATCACAGTAAATTAAATTCAATTTTAAAGGGTTTCTATTTAACAATCTGTCAGAACTTTCACAGCGTTTGATTTCTAGTTTCCTCTGTCCACTGACAGGTTTATCTCGATATGGCTTGATTAATGAAACCTTTTATTTGCAGTAAGCACACCTATTATTACCATAATCTCTTAATGCTTGCTTAGGCAACATTGTGCTCTGACAGCAGGGCTCCAAAAACTTCCAGCCCCTTCACTCCTCAGCAGAACAGGCAGCAGGATTTGGGGTTGGAGAAGGGATGGCAGGGAATGGAGAAGTGGATGTCCTGCTCTCCCCTTTTGGGGATGTTTGAAAAATCAAGCAGTTTCCCAGTTTAGCAGGTTTGGAAATGTTATTTTCATGGAATAAATATGGCTTATTAGAGAGTATTTTCACTAAGATTAACAAATCCACATTTAGTTTTGATTAGTGTTTCCTAGGGAGGAAAGGGATGTCCTCAAGATGAGTTCTTATGGATGATTTGTTGAATTTAGGGAAATACACCATAGGATAGCCTGGAGAAGTTTGTATAGGTTTGGATATCAGAGTTGTTGACTCCAATTCCTAGTTTTCTTAGGAAAACCCTGAGAAAATCACTTCATCTCTCTGTGCTGTAATCCCATCTCACTGATGGTCGTGGGTAATGGAATAAATAGAATTACACCACGTGAGGGCCAAAGTAAAGCTGCTCCAGATGAGAGACAGTCAGGCCAAAATATTCCAATTTTCTTTCCTTACTGCACAGGAGGAAGTTGAATTCCTGATACCCCCACACTTCCAGCATGCAGAGTGTCTGAGGAGGGCTCTGCAGCAGGGATTTGAATGAAAGATGAGATGCCTTGGTATCCTGAGCAGGACAGAACGAGGAAGGAACCAGCAAATCACACCCCTGGACTAGGAAAAAATGTGATTTTCACCCCTGAGAGAGCTTCATGTTTAGACACATTAAGGAGAACTGCAAATTTCCCTGGATCCATGAGGAGTTTCTCTTTGCAGGTGAGGATGGACTTGCAGCCCCAGGGAGAGCAAAGGGAGCTGTGACACCAAATTCACCACGGCCATGGTTCACTGGGAGTTTGATTCCATTCCTATTCTTGTTTACAATTGGGATTTGGGCTTTTTCCAAACTGCTCCTCACTGGAAATCCTTTGTTATATGCTGATTGTCAAACTCCGTTAGATTCTGAAAATAAAGACCCCACCTCCCAACCTGAGCACCTAAAATGACACTGAATAATTTAGGTGGGTTCTGATTTTTGGGTTGTCTCCAACTTTCCAGGGACACCCTGTGCTTTTAGTTCTCCAGGATCTCTCTTCTGTTGAAATCCACATCCCTCTGGAATCAGGCACAAAGTTGCCAGTGAAGATTGGACTGCTTGCATGCCAACATAAGGATCCCATGTGGAAAATGTCACTCCAAACAGTCACAAATCCCTCTCGTGCAGAAATAGAAAGAATTTCCATGTCAGCACTACTGAAAGGGAGAATAATTCTGAAGGTGATTTGTGCACTTGTTTCTTCAGGATGAAAACATTTCAAGAGGTTGATTGCATTAAGATGTTAATCAGCATCAGGAAACATTCTGAGCTCTGCAGTAAGACCCAGAGAGCACTGGCTCTCCTCAATAAACAACTCACAAATGAGGATTACATTTGTCTGTACAAAAGCACATGTGAAATTTGTCTGTACAAGCACTCTGCACATATAAACCTGATCTCAGAATATTTTCCTGGTATAAAAATTTGGAGAGAGTCATTAGGAGCAAATGGTATATTTTGAATCAATAAATGCAATATGGTTCGATGGCCCTGCACCCAGTGTGTGTTTCTGCAGCTCCAGGAGAGACACTTGCAATACACAACTGCCTGTCATAAAAGTGTTTATTTGCTCTGAAGTCCACATTCTGCTCCTGCAACCCTGCTGCTGGAATTATTATAATTCTCCAACACGTTTCAGACTTTTTTGGGTTGTTTCACACTCTGCTTTTTAACCTTCAACAACAAATATTGTTGTATCATGAAGACAGCAAATCCAAACAATTACATATGTAGTCCAAAGGCATACACAAGAAAATCAATATTTGACATCTTTGCAACTCCCTCCTTGGAGCAGCGCTCAATAGCTCTTATTCATTATACACTTATATCTCTTTCAGATTCGCCTTTGTCACCAGAAACCCATTTTTTTTTCTCCTTTGACTTCCACATAACTTCTTTGCCCTGTACTTTTACAGATGCCTTCTGGCTATAAATACTAATGAAATCTCTTTGCTTAATTCAATTTTGCTGGTACACTTACAGTTATGACCTAACTTTCCCACGAGAGAGACTGATTGAACATTCCAATACCTTATGGATGGGAGCAAACACTCCACAGAACTGGACTGACAATTTCCATAATTATAGAATTCACAGCCTAATGACCTTAAAAAACAATAAAAAGATCTCTTGTTAATTCCATTTCTGTTACTGACATTCAAGATATTTCATTTTTCACAGGACAACAAATTTACTTTTTATTTTCAAAAGAGCAGTCTATCCTTTTACCCTAGATTAAATTTTCTGAATATTGAAGGATTTCATTGAATATTTAGCATTTCTTTGTCTTTTAAAAGTTAGAATATTTATGATCCTTAGAATGCTCCTGACTGATTTATAGCAATCAATTATAAGAGTGCGTTTGGAAATAGCCCTTTTAAAAATGAAGAATAGAATAATTAAAAAGATCAGAAGTCCTCCCTTGCATATAATTATTTCATTATTTCATTACAGTGCAGAAATTGTTTTTGCTGACTGCGAACAATTTTAATTGAGCAAAAGCTGTATTAATATACGATAGCAAGCAGTTCTTCCTAAGAAATAAGAGCACTAATTGCCTAAATTTTTATTCAGCACAGTGAGCCTTAAAAGCCACATTGTAATATAAACCTAATCACTGCCGACAGTGGATCCTCTTGCCGTGGTGGAGACATTCCCAAAGCACCACCTTGCTGTGCAGTTAATTTATGCCTTCAACAGGTTTATTGCTGCATGAAGCATTTGTTTGGGTGCTGATTTGTGGCGGGTGAGAGCAGAGAGCTCTGTGCCAGCCCGTGCCACCCAGGGCCATCCTGTCCCCATGTTTTGGTGGGGACACCACCAGGGTGGTGCCCACGTTGCTGTGGCTCCTCACTTCCCATCTGCTCCCCTCTCCAGCTGCTCCAGGGCTTCCATCTGAGCAGTGGGGAGGAAGTGAAGCATCATCAGAGAGAAATTAAAAGCAGGAGCTTGGCTTTGGTGTCTTGAATGACCATGGGAGTGAGGTTTCCCCTCACTGTGAGGATTTGGGGAGCTTGAGCTGCTGCTGAAAGCTCCGAGCTGTGCATCCCCCACCCTGGGTAGGTGTCCCTGCTTTTCCAAGGAGAAGGTGGTGGTGTTTGCAGCAGACTGGGGTCTGGGTGGGCTTGCTTTGGCCAGGAGACCTCTTCTCATTCTGCTGTTGATCCCCATGGTGGAAATATTTCACCATCACTGGTGCCACCTCTCTTCAGGGGTCTGGACTCTCTCTCCACCTGCTGAAAGCCACCCCTGTGCTGGAACTCCTTTGTCCCCATGTGATGTGACAAATTATTGTTGGCTTTGCAAACACACACCAGTACCTTGGCCACAATGGTGCTTCCCAGAAGGGACTTGCAGAAGGGTGAGACTGGGCTGTCCCAAATTATAGGGGCACCAACAGGGACTCTGTAGGGGCATGGCTATGGGGCAAGGGCACCCACCAGCTGCTCCTTGCTCCCAAAGCCTCCCCACCCTCTGGGATGTGATATTCCAATGTGCCAGGCACAGGCAGCAGTTGTTATGTCCAGCTCCCAAGCAGAGCTCAACCCCCTCACTCATACAAACCAAGAAATGTTGGTGAGGTTGGCTCAGAGTCCTTTAACTCCATCAGAGAGACAGTTTTTTGGAAGGAAGCAAAGTCTTTTTAATAAATAATAACACCTTAGCTGGCGCTGTGCTGGCAGATGGCTCGTGATAGCTCCTGCCTGAGGTCTCTGAGCTCGACAAGAGGAGTCTGCAAGTCCATGTCAGAGGCAGTGCAGTGCTGGAAGTGCAGACATGCAGTTACCAGGGAATAATTGCTGCAGGGGAGATCTGGAGTTTGTCTGATGTCCAAGTTTCTCCTGTCACGGCGTGGCTGCTTCCGGGGTGCTGGGAGAAGTCGCCACCGGGGCTGCTGCTGGTTTGTGAATGAGGCTCTTTGTCAGCGCTCAGCTCTGACCCCCCTCCTCTCAAAGCCTGGCTGAAGCCCATCCAAAGGAGCAAAGTGGAAATGAAAGATAAAATTCTGGTCCAATGCAGCAGCATTAATATAATGTCGGAATGGGAGGGAAAAGATTTATAATTACCTCAAAGTGAGGCTGGAATTTGCCTCCTGAGCTCGCTGCTTTCCAGTCCCACTGTGAAGCCTCAAATGCAGTTTTGGTGCCAAATTAACACCATAGTGTTCAGGTAAGAGCAGTGGAAGTACCAGTCCCAACAACAGCCGGCAGCACTCAAACACAGCCACATTAAGGATTGCCTGGCAGCAGATGTGATGTATCCCTCTGCTATTCCATAGTGGCAGCCCTCAGGTACATAGTCATAATTCCTGTGAGAGGCAGGCTCTGAGGATGACAGACTGAATAGTTACAATCTATCATGAAAAATTTTCAAGGATGAGTTAATGATTTTGTGCAATTTCCAGACCAGTTAGTTGCAGCCTGCTAGCTGGAGTTTCCCTGGGCTGCAGCTCACCAGGAACAAGTAACTGTTTTCTCCTTGTGCCTCAGTTTCCACTTCTGTAAAATAAGTGAACATCCTGCCTTTTACTGTGAAATGATTTAAATCTGTTTCAGAAAAATGATGTACAGGAAATGCTCCAGAGGAGGAAAAGGGGTTAAAATCAACCCAAATTTTCTTGGAGTAAAATCAGGGCTAAAATTAGTCCTGGATTAACACTTTTGTTTTCCCTCAACTGTTACATCCCATGTTTTCCTGAAGGAGGTGCACAGGGCAAGACACAGAATGTGTCTTTCTTTGCCAGGGAACTTAGTGTCTGATATCTGTGCAGAGGGAGGTGGGAGCTACGGGAAACTCCTTTTGTATGTGCCTGTTCCTAGCTGGAACCTGTGTGCATGGATTTTGTGCATGTGAAAAAGTCTTGCACCTTTCCAGGTGAGTTCTGCCCTGCTGTGGTGAAAATCATTTACAAACACCAGCCCCACAAATCCCTGCACTGCCTTCACTTCCTTCCCTGTCTCCACTGAGTTGGTTTCAAAGAATTCCAGAATCTCAGAATAGTTTGGGTTGGAAAGCACCTTAAATCCCATTCTTGTTCCACCCCCTGCCATGGTCAGGGACACCTTCCACTGTCCCAGGGTGCTCCAATCCCCATCCAACCTGGCCTTGGGCACCTTCAGGGATGGGGCATCCTCCTCTGCAGAGATCTGAAGCCTAGGATGGTAGGAATATGATAACAGCCTGGTCTTCCAGATGTTGGCTGGAAAGCTAAAAAATTGGGAAAGACCCTCAGTGATTCCACTCCTCCTCCCTGGAGGCTCCAGGCAAGGCTGGTCCTCGCTGTGCTCTGGGACTCTGGCAAGGAGAGGAGGTTCCAGCTGTGTCCCGACACAATTTTGCAGCACTGGCCCTTGGCTCACAGCTCTGTCCTTTGCAAACCTTGGCACTTTTACCCTAGTGAGCCCTCTTGGTGCTCCCTCTGTGCCCAGGGTAATCAGCAAGAGGTCGGTTCCCTCGTTGTCCCAGGACAGCTGCGCTGGCAGTGTGGGACACACAGGATTTACGCTGCCATCTGTGTCCTTTGTGCCTGCTCACGGCATTTCCCCCTGTGCCCGGCGAGATGGAGAAGGTTATTTGTCTCAAGAACATTTTCTCCTTCTCTCTCTTTTGTTTTGCGCCAGTGTCAACAAGCAATTTGCACCATAATTCGCTCTTGTTTGGGCCCTAATTGTCCCTCCCGGCCGGAGCTGGCTGCTTGCCCCGCTGTTCCCAGGCTCTCCCCGAGGGTTTCCCAGAGCTCCACCGAGGCAGGGTCAGCCCCGGTGCTGCTCCCAGGGCATTCCGCGGTATTCCATGAGAGCAGGAATAGGGACAGCTCCACTTTGGGGCAGTTTAAGGTGTTGTTCCCTCCAGGAGAGCTGCTACTGCCAATTCCCAGCCCTTCCGAGGAGCCTGGATGAGAAAAGAGCAGCTCTGAAATGATATGGGATTGGAAGTGGAGAGCATCCTCTGTGCTGCTCCAGCCAGGCACCCAAAAAAGCTCAGTTAAAAACTTAATTTAGTTATACACAGCCTGTACAATCATTAATAAAACACCCAACACAACCCCCCCCCTCTTTTGCCAGTGTGACACAAGGCTTAATTAATTAGCGCTTTCAGGTGCTTGGATAGCCCATTGGTGGGAAATCATAACTTATTCATTTTCCCCTCCAGGTGGTCAGAAAAGAGTTGGCATTTCATTCTCATGGATGCAACAGAGGCATCTCCATCGCATACAAAATTTTGCAAAGGAGAGAAGACTTGGCAGAGGACTCTCATTTCCTGGAAGTGATTCTGATGGCAGGAATTATTGAAAGGGAGAGAAAACCACGCTCCTGGGTAAAGGACTCTATTGAGCAAAACCCAGAACAGGGTAGGAAGGCTTGATGACAATCCAAAAGTTTCTACAAGGACAGGAGAACTTTTGTCATGGCCTTTTCAACCTGTGTCAATCAGGGAGGTGCAAGAAGATGCTTGGCAAATTCAGAGTGAAAAACGGAGCACACTTTTTAAATCTGGGGAGTAATTCAATTCACCTTCCTCTCTTTGATGCCCAAGAAACTGTAGGAGGGTTTAAACCTCAGGAATTCCCAGGGGGATTTGGTGACTCCTCCTGAGCTCCCCGTGCAGCTGGTGTGTGCTGCAAAGTAATTTCTGCCTTGCCAGCCCCACACACACACAGACACACACTGCACCTCTGATGGCAAAAGCCAGAATGTATTCTTTAAAAAGGCTCCAAAAAATCCACTTTTCTTTTATAATAATATTTCCACAGGCCAAGCAATTGATGGCTGGACTAGGGGAAAGCATACATCTTTGCTTCCAAGTAATAGGCTGCAGATTTGCAAGACTAAACCCTTTTAAAAGCCCGGAATCACATCCACTCAGTCTGTAAAAGAAAAAGAAGTCTAATTTGATAACATTATACATAAAGCATTTTCTTGACTTAGATATATTTTAGGCATGCCAGTTATATAATACAGAACAAGCAGGGGGAAAGGACTTGATCACATTCAGATGATACTAAATTATCTTATGACACAGGCTGTATCTTTTTTACAACAGAAAATGGAAACAACTGTGTCCTTGACCTTCAAAAAGGAATTGACTTCCCTAGCTTAACTATTCAAACAAACAACTGTGTACTCTCTTCAATTCCTGTGATAATTTTGATTTACTGTAAATGACTGGATTTAATGAACTAAATTATGCTATTTAAATGCATTTTGTGAATGGTATTGTAGTTTGTTACTAAGCATTATGTCTATGCTAAAGTGTGCTGTAAATGATATGATATGGAACATATGTGCTGTATTCATAATTTAACTGTTGCTATGGAGTGTCTTCTTCAATAGGCTCCTTTGAAAAACGAGTTCTTTATTTACCTGGTGAAATGAAGGTGATTTCTCAGCAAACCTCTAGGTCTCACTGACCTTGACAGAATTACAGTGCTAATATTTTCACATGGATGAACTGTTCTTCAATAATTTTTCCCAAATAGATGGCACAAATAGGTTTTCCGTTAATGCCGTGACAGACTGCGTGTTTTCTAATCTCACTTTCCTTTTTGTTTGAACAAATGTTTATTACAGCTCTTGCAAAATGACTCCCATCCTCATTAGTGATAACAGGTTTGAGTTCAGAGCTGGATCTCAGGGTCTTGGATGTGATTCCCAGAAATGCCTTGAGCCTGATGCTGCAGGGGCAGCCAGTGCCCAGCTCCATTTCCAGCCATGCCATGCAACCTGTGTTATGCTCCTGCGGCTGAAACCCTTTGTATATTTGGATTTCTCTATTCTTAAGGCCACAAATTTGAAATTGGTTTCAGTATCACTGATATTGGGATTTTTTTTTTTTTTTGCACTTAAAGCCAGGTTTGTCAGAACTAAATCCTGAAACTTTTCAAATTCCCTTTAGCCAGACACCTTTTTTCTTTCTGTCTCTGTGCCAGCCAGGCACACATAGATATGGTCACAAATTCAGGGAGTTATATGTAAAATTATATAAAAATAATTCCAGTGTTTTCAGAAAATGAAATTCTAGAGTAAAGCCTCTAGAATTTCAATGGCTACTTTCAAATTTGGAGCCTCATTTCAGATTTTTCTTACTTTCTTCTTCTTTCCAAAGAGAAAATTTCAGTGATTTCTGAGAACAAATAACAATGCAAGAAAATTCTGGCAACAACCGGGAAGGATTTTTACAATATCTCAGAACACATCGGTCTTCATTCAGTGTGCATTTAATGGGTCAAATAAGGACACTCTTGATGAAACATTGAGCCATAGATAACATCACCTTTTAACTAATTTGGACATCCACAGTAAATTATGGCTGCATTTCATAACTGTTCATCAACCATCAGCTCCCAAGGAGAACAGCTGAGTTTTCTGAATGTGGAATCTCTTGGTAAACCTGGCTGGCTCTAACTATGTGAAATGTGTTATTATTGCAAACAAATGCAGCAAACATTGAAAGGGGTTCTTTTTAATAGCCATGTTTCCACCAGTGCACAGCTCTGGTGGCATTTTCAGATGTGCAAAGGCTCCTCCTGGAGGTCACTTGTGTTGTCAAATTCCTTGCTTCATACTCAGGTGGGTTTTTGCAAACTGGCCCTGGTTCCTGCCTGTGCCAGAAAAAATAAACTGATAAAAATATAAACACCTGTAGCATGGTTAAAAAAATCTTACTGAAGAGCTCATTCCAAAATGCTTCCAAACCTAATAGAAGTGTGCTGTTGGTTTGGATGTGTCTATAGAAGGGGCAAAATTTGAGGGTGAGTTTATATTTTCACTTTCTCTTGAAAGAACAAAGATCTGCTGAAGAAAGGTGCACAAACAGCAAGGGGACAATGCTTCCCCAGACCTCACTAAAGCAGGTGCTCCTGGCACCTCCTGCTCTGGGAACTCGAGCACAAACCCAACGTGTCCAGGAGGATGAAAATGGTTTGGGCTTCAGCGAGTGCAGTGCCAGGAGCTGGATGGGACCCCTGCCCACCCTCCCAGCCCGCACAGCTCCATGAGAGGAGCTCCTCCTGTGGCACTTTGTATTTTGGGTAAATCAGCTGCGATCCCAGATGATGTTCAGGGAGTGGATAGCGCCTCCTCTGCTGAGCCAGAGCCGCCTGCCCCGGTACCTGCTCTGCATTGTGCACCATAATGGTGCGAGAGAAGGAGCTATTTTTCAGCAAGAGGCTATCGGATACTTCCCGTGCTGCATATCAACAACCAGATCTTGACCCAGAAATGTCACTCTCCGCTCAGAGCAGACAAGGAAGCATAATTAGAGATGCTCTGGCAACGTATTTTAGCACTGACGGTGACAATGTTTAAATTTTTAATCAGGCATGTAACATAAAAAGCACATAACATGAAATGTGAAAAGAAAATTGGCAAATACCAACGTGCTGTTTGACACTTTATTTCACTGAAGGAAGTGAACATCAATAAACATTATTTATCATAAATGACAGAGAGGAAGGCGTGTTTCTAATAAAAACCTTCCCATTGCAAGGGCTGAATCTCATAAAAGCACCCTGATAGTACTGTAAAAGCTATGCTGGGCCAGAACACGGAAAGAAACACGGAAATATTTATTGGGAAGCTGTGATGTGCACCCAGATGTGTTCCCTCATGACAGCTGGTTTTGGGGGGCAAAGAGGTCCCCCCAAAGGGTGCAAGGACTTTATCCAGATGTGACACAGCTCTAAGCCCCCCAAAGGAGGGGACACAAATGTACCTGCACATGTGACACAGCAAATGGCCCCAGGTTTGGGGTTGAGCCTTCAGGAAATGCATCTCATGGCAAGCTTTGCTCCGAGCTGGCAAACACTGAGCCAGGCATTTCTAGCTGGAAATTAGAGACAAACTGCAGAGATGGGGTGGGCTGGGTCCAAAGTACTGACCCAAGGTGCAAAGGGGAACTGTTGTGTGACCCCCTCACTCCAAAACTCTTTTTGTTATAGCCGTGCCTTTAAACTTCAGCATTTTTGTAACCATGGTTGGCATTTTCTTGTGCCTAACCCCCATCCCTGCTGGATGTGGGCTCTGCTGAGTGAGCCCGTGGTGATCTGAGCTTGCTTTACAGGGTAGATGAATGCACCCAAAAATTACTTGAGGGAAGTGCCAATCCAAGTATGCCAAAGTTAGAAAAAGCCTGATTTAGGGCTATTCTGGTCACTTTAATTTGTCTCTGTCGTGTGCCTGAATAGAGAGCCAGTCTCCAACTGCATGATTCCAGCTGCTGCCACAAAAAAGTACAAATTTAAAGAAAACAACCCCTCTGTGCAGTGCACACTGCAGGCACTGAGGCAAGGAGTGTGTGGCTGCCTCTGAAACCCATGTCAGCATACATACATATTTTGATAATTTCTGAGTGTCCAAGCTCCTCTCTGCCTTCTCAACAGTTCTCCCTTTCCTTCCACTTGGAAATCCCCCTCTTTTCCAGTCCTATTCCCCAAAATCTGCCTCCCTGATCCAAATTCCTGCCTTTGCCTCCTTACTGCAGGCTCTGGCTCATCCCTGCAGCAGGGCTGTGTTCCCATGGTCTGTGCTGCTGGGATGCTGTGAGGCAGAGCTGGGAGCCTGGGGAGCCCTGCTCCAGTGCCAAAGCCACGGGCTGCTCCTCTCTTGCTTGCTCCAGTGGGATCATGGTGGCCTGAGGAACAATGTGCTAAAGTTTTCAGAGGATGTTGCGGACAAACTCTAAAGCCTCTAATTTTTTATAAACTTCACCAAATCCAGACAGAGTCAAGAGTTCATTCCCAAAAGCAGCAGAAGCCTCCCAGACAAATTTTAAGCACAAACCATACTGAAGTGAGATCTCCTCAATGAGATTGTTGTGAGATCCTTTTTAATGTGGGCAAAAGAAAATATTTTGCCTTTTCTTTGCCCTAAGAAAGATGTGAATCCTTTTTATTTTCCTTCTTCTTTCTTTTTTTTTTCCTTCTGAAATGCAGCAAGAGAATCCAGCTTGAGGCAGACACTCATCATGGGACATTTAATCTAAAATGGGTAAAGGCTGGCAAAGATTTGGGCAACTGAAGGCAGATTTATACAGTGGGGAGTGTCAGAATCTGAACTGTAGGCACAGCTCTGCCCCACTTCTCATGGAATTCACAGTAATGCTTTTCATGGGAGCCTGCCTGGGTTAACTCCTGGATGATCACAAGCCTGTGTGTTGCTAATAATAGCACCATTGGCTAAAATATCTCCACGTTTACTGAGGTTCATACTGCAATTTTGTGCCTCTGTATTGTCCTGCTTGTTCTCTTTTGTTTTCCATCCCCGTCATGCTGTTACACTAATATTTTCCATCTTGGTTCCAAGGGCTGCCACCATTAGCTGCTGCACCACGTGAACATTTGTGTCTCTCCATCAGATTTGTGAGGAGGCTGCTATGGCATGGCCAGCTCTCATGGCAGTGTTTCCTGAGAGCAGATGGTGACAGCTCAGCGCTGTCACCCGAGGCAGCTGGGGTGAGTTCCCTCTCTTGGAAGCATGGACTGTGACCATGGCATGGCTGGAACTGATCAGAAAGTCTGGGGAATTTGGGCAAAGAAAGAGGAAATTGTGGTTTTTATCTAAAGATACGCAGTTTTGATTTATTTCAAATTAAGGCAACTGATAAAATGCTGCTGTCAGCCCTCACCACCCGGCAGGAGAAGCTGTTTCTATTTTCTAAAGGCATCACTGCACCACCCCAAATTAAGTTCCATCACATTGTGCTTGGTAGCTATGACAAAAAGTAAGTCTGAGTCATGGAAACAAACAAGAGAGTTTTCTACAGGATTGTTAGTCCTGCTTTAGACTTCATGGACTTGGTCAGCCCAAGACAATTTTTTTCTGGACTGAAATCATAACTAAACCCTAGGAATTAATGTTTATCCCAGCTCTCTACTGATTTTGGGGGCACTGGACTTCAGACTCTTACATTTGGACTTCACATTCACATTTCACTGGACTTCAGACTCTTCGCATTTGGCTTCACGGGGATTTAGATACTGAAGCATTTGGGTCTTAACCTCTGCTCTAGTTTCCCAGCTGAAAGACAGTAGTAATATTTCTCTGCCATACAGCAGGCTCACAGTGAGTAATTATTTCATATTTGTAGAGTACTTTGGGAAGAATGTGCTCCATATTGCTGATATTATTAACTTCTGGAGCCCAAGATGGAACAGTGAAGTGCCTCTGTGCTGTGCAGACCTGATAATCTTGAAATATAAGGAATATTTATAAGTTTTGACAGGAGAAACTCTCAGCAACAAAAAGAAATCCTTTCCCACAGCAAGGATTTGGGGAAATAACATAGAAGCATCAGTACACAGTCCAACCTCTTGTTGCAAAGTGAGTGTGTTTCTAGCCCACATCAAAGCCCTGTTTACTTCTCCTGTCAGATGATTTTGTGAATGTTGCAGGGGGCTGGAGCACGTTGGGGTGACAGAGTCAACTCACAGAAAGGACTTACTGAGGCAGCAGACGTGCAAGTAGAGGTCAGGGTTAGCATGGACGGGGCACAGGGTCTGGTGAGGGGATGAGAGATGCAGAGCAATAAATAAATGCACTGTAGGACAGACACCCAGCCATGTCCTGGGCTGCATCAAAGGAAGTGTGATCAGCAGGTCATGGGAAGTGATTCTTCCCCTCTCTCTGCTCTGGTGAGAGCCCATGTGGGGCACTGAGTCCAGCTCTGGGGTCCCCACCATAGGAGGGACAGGGACTTTTTGGACTGAGTCCAGGGGAGGCCATGGAGATGCCCCAGGGCTGGAGCCCCTCTGCTCTGGAGCCAGGCTGGGAGAGCTGGGGGTGCTCACCCGGAGAGGAGAAGGATCCAGGGACAGCTAACAGTCCTTTAAAGTGGCTAAAGGGACTCTGGAAAGCTGGTGAGGGACTGGGGACAAAGCATGGAGGGACAGGACAAGGGGGAATTGTTCCCACTGCCAGAGGGCAGGGATGGATGGGATATTGAGAAGGAATTCTGGGCTGTGAGGGTGGGCAGGCCCTGGCACAGGGTGCCCAGAGAAGCTGTTGCTGTCCCTGGATCCATGGAAGTGTC
The DNA here is from genome assembly GCF_047830755.1 of Zonotrichia albicollis. Taxonomy (NCBI): domain Eukaryota; kingdom Metazoa; phylum Chordata; class Aves; order Passeriformes; family Passerellidae; genus Zonotrichia; species Zonotrichia albicollis. The sequence goes on from NC_133826.1 coordinate 2,554,217, forward strand.
CAAGGCCAGGTTGGAGGGGGCTTGGAGCAGCCTGGGACAGTGGAAATTGTGCCCTGGATTATGGGGCTTCATTCTGCTCCCCATTCCTGTCTTCCAGTGCAAGGGGCTGGGTGTCTGCAGAACAACTGGCCATGAACAGCTGAGGGAAAGATGTCATTGAGTACCTCAGCCTTCTCCTCAGCCTTTGTAACTATGTGTTTTTCCCACCCCTGCTGGGAAGCCATTAGATACTGAGGTACTTAATACAAAATTTTGAATTTTATTGTTTGCATTGGAAATTGTGACCTGGCTCATTTTGAGGCATTCAAAATGAAGACTGGGGTTTTTTTCCTTTTCTTGTTTTTATATAATTTTTGATAATTTCCTCTTGCCTTGTGCTATTTTAAGATGTTTAACTTAGTAGCTCCAGAAGAACCATTCACAAATACTGTTGATCTGTGTTTTGAAAGTTTAACATACACTATCCAATGAACATTTACATACACCACTGAAATCCGGCATTTGGGAAATTAAAACAACAAAACTTGATTGCATATCATGGTTTCATATTTTGCAGATGTTAATATTTAATCATATGCAGAGCCATTTAGCTTAAGTGCATTAATGTAACTCATTTAAAAGAGGCCAGTAATTGTCCTATTAACTCCCAGCCTGGATGTTATCCATGCTGCCCTGCTGGTAAGGCCAGAGGGAGAGTCTCCTATTGGCACCCACAGAGATTGCTCTGATCTGTTGAAAATCCTGTTAAAATCTAATTACTTAGGAGAATAGGCCAGGGAATATCTAATGAGCTTCAGGAAACCCACTGAAAGAAATTCTCTTTTAATACAGACTGAAACATCTTCTGTGTTTCAATTACAGTGGTACCACATGAACATAATTACACTTGTATAGAACGGGACTCGTCTTTGTTGTTTTAATTACATATCACTAGATTTTTCTTAGTCATGGAGAAAAATAATTTGATTCCCCATAAAGGTTAAATGTTGATGAAAAGCTGAGTGTTAAAATAAATGTAATCTTTGTTTATGATAATTTCTTCTTTGTTTTGTGATGAAATGTTAGTCAAAGCGGGTCACTGAGGGAAGCTGGCTGACCAAACACACACTGGGGAAACCCTGGGAAGATGGAGATGTTGTACCGATGAGAAAGATTTCAGAGAAGGTCACTCACTTTGCCAGCATGAAATTTGGCCTTACTTTTGTTATGGTAATTGAAGCTGTTGACATTAAGCTCACAATAAAATCTCATAGCAGCAGCAGCAGCAGCACAGCAGACTCCTTGCACCAACAGGGGGGACTATTTGCAATTTCTTCCGCTTGCAGCCTCTTAATTTTTCTACTTTGAAAATTCCGGTGACCAAAATTATCACTGATGACTTTTTACAGTGACACAAAAATGGTTTGTTTCTGCCCAAGACGCTGGAACAGGCCCCCCAGAGAATGACACAGCCCCAAGGCTCCCAGAGCTCCAGGAGTGTCTGGACAAAGCTCTCAGGAATGCACAGGGTGGGATTGTTGGGGTGTCTGTGCAGGGATGGGATTTGGGCTTGATTATCCTTGTGGATTCCTTCCAATTTAGGATATTCTGTGGTTCTATGGTTCTAATTCAGGGACCTGCAAGGCCTTGCTCTGTTGGGGAATGAAGAGCACAGGACTGCTTGTGGGTTTGGCTCCTTTATTGTGGCTGCCAACAACCCTGGAACCAGAGCAGCTGATCCAGACAGCCTGGAGTGTTCTACTGCGGCTGCTGTGACCGGGCTTTCTGTGGAGAATCCACTGAATTTCATGGGCTTAAACCCTGAGGAGACAGGGTGGGCACAGAGGACGCCATGTTTGCCTGCCTGCAGGAACAAGCTGGGCGTCAAGGAGTATCTCCCATGTTATTTCTGCCTCAGCACACGGTCACTCTGACCCCGGAGCAGGGATGGCAAAGAGGCCAGCGCAGGAGTAGGTGCAGGATAAACCCTTCACCGTCTGCGGGCCCAGGCCCCTCACGCGCTGTGAGGCAGCGGGGAGGCGGGAAAATGGAGAGGCTGGAAAAGGCTTCCCTCACGCACAATCTTCACCTGCCATCAGTCAGATGAAGCAATGAGCAATCCTGATGTGAGCAATCCTGTATGAGAACGTGACTCCCACACAGCCCGGCTGTCCTGAGGGGAGGAGAAAGGCTGAGGGAGGCTGAGGAAAGGCAGACGCCATGTTGGGCACCTGAAGGTTCATGAGGAGACAAGCGGCCATGGCGCTTCCAGGTAGGTTTGTGCACCCTGGCGGAATAAAAGAATCACAGAAACTTTTGGGTGGGAAGGGACCCTCAAGGATCATCTAGTCCAACTTCTGAACCTGCACAGGCACCCCAACAATCCCACCTTATGCCTAAAAGCATTGTCCAAATATTGCTGGGATGACTTTCCCCTCAGTCTCCTGAACAGACCATGAGCCCTCAGCCTCTCCTCACACGGCTTCCCCTCACGGCCCCCCGCCATCTTTGTCGCCCTCCTTGGACACTTTCAAATGGTTTAATGTCTTTCTTGTGGAGCCTGGCTGGCTGTGCAGGTTGGTGCAGTGATGGCAGAGGGGCCCTCAGGGAACTGACTGCCCTGAGCTGGGAGATGCTTTGACATTCCAATATGGGGGGCTGACTGTGTGGTCCCACAAAGTGACGGGTGTGAGGGGGATTCTCCTCAGAAGTGGCACGAAGCTACAAACAGAAGTAATCCAGACTAAAACCTGCTGTCCACCACTTCAAACTCCCACAAAGAGTTTTTACTGTTGCAGTCAGTTTGGTGGAGAGTCAGGGCTGTGGAAAAACTTAGAAAACATAGAAGAGGCTGCTATCAGCAGGAGCAGCCTTTGAAGGTATTCTGACTTCACAGAAAGTTGGACTAAATCTTGCAAAATGAAGGATCCAAGTACAAAACCTTAATTCTGTTTTCCTTGTTTCAGGTTGTGCACAACAACATCAGAACTGTGCTGCTGTTTTTGCTTCAGAGGTCTCCCCAACGTCTTCCTCTCCTGATGGCAGCCCAAGGAAAGCTGACAAAGGTAGTGTACACAATTCCTATCAGATTCATATCTGATATGGAGCTCTATGTTTTAATTTCCCTAATTTTTTAATAACTGAATGCATTTTACAAGTTAAATGAAAATAATTTAATACTGCTACGCAGATAAATGGAAAACACTATCAAACTCCATTCTGATGATTCCAATAGTATTTCTAATGAAGACAAAGTAATCTTATTTTCTTAAGATGCTGGGCATTGAATGTGAAGGGTCAGAGAATAAGTTGCAGAGCCACAGTTTTATAAATATGAGCTTTTAAAAAAGATTTAATTTGAAATTTAAGTGATAAATTATTGTCCAACACATTGAAAATATATTTACTGTGTTCCTTCCAGCTATCAAATACAGTTGAGTGGGAATGCATCCATTATATTTGGTGTTAATGGAAGTGAGGTATTTGGTGCTTCATTTGACTGAATCCAGGAGAAAAATGTGCTTCCTCAAGCTGAACTCCCACTCATCTGCCTGGAATTTGAAGGCCAAGTGCCTTATAAGTCCATGTAAAATCTATCTGTAATATTTCTCACAGCACCCATTTAAATACTTTTTATACTATTAAGATGCACATTTGGCAGGGAGAAGGAAATGAACTCAGGGAAAAATATTAAGATTTGGCTGAGCTGTAAACTCTATATCAGGAATTGATCCAAACTTTGATTTTGCCCTTTTTAAACCACAAAACTGGACTTAGATTTTCAAATTCTGAGGCTCAGCTTGGTGTGAAATTACAGAGCTCTCAAAAATCCTACCCAGCCCCTCAGGTTGGAAAACCTTTGGAGGTGATCCTGGCACAGCTTGAGTTGGAGTGAGAGCTAAAAACCAGAGGAACTTCCCGGACACTGCAGTCACATTCACTGAGTGATTGCAGTTTAAACTTCTGCAGTCTCTTTCCTGAGTCTCATCCTTAAAAGGTGTCAGATAAAAAAGGTTATTCTACCTACAAATGAGCAAAGGACTTTGGAGACTGCAGCAACTTGGGGAAAGATGAAACTCATAGACAGGAGAGGGGAAAAAAAAAGGTCAAAAGTGGAAAGGAGGGAGGAAAATGGCTACTGTGAAGGACAGAAAAAATCCCTGGAAATGTTCCCACCCCCACCCAGCATCCTGGCTCCAGCTCTGTGTCAAGTCATTTCTTTGGAAAAAGAGCCAGTCCGAGTACATTGCTGCTCAAGCCCGAGTGAGTGCGTTATAAAAATGGAGAGTAGCATGTAAATCATTCATGGGGACGGGGAAATAAATAACCCTTTATGCCCATATAAATACTTATCAGATGTTCATAAGGGGAATTTACATGGAGTTTTATTCAGTACTGTCAGCCATTCCTCTGTCTTCCATCATTCCTGCCGTGAAGACAATTCAAAATATGGTGGTGGAGAGAGCAACCTCTCCACCAGCAGATCCGCAGCACATCATGAGGAAAGCTCTGAACTTGCCCTCAGTGCTGCTGTTATTTTTATTATGGCTCTCAGCCGAGTGAGATCATTCTTCCTGGTTTGCCTCCCAAGAAATAATGGGAAGCAGTATGTTTAGCCAGTGGATTGATTCAGTGATCTATTAGTATAATCCTGACTTTGCCAATCAGCTACTGGGTGACTGCAGGCGAATCACGTCACTTCTTTTGTCCCTCTGTTTCCTCTCTGACCTTCTGCCTGTCCTGTTTATTTGGACTGTAAGTTATTGAGGGCAAGGGCTGCCTCTTGCTGTTTGTGTGGACCGACCATGTCTGGTGCTCTGGGACCTCTGTGAGACTCCATCTCCAAGTGGTGCTGCATGTAAATAACAACATCCAGCTCCTCCTCTGGAGGTCACAGAAAGAAGAGCTGGCACTTGTACAAACTGGTGGCAAACTAGAAGGACATCAGGAAAAAGAGCCTCTGCCATGAGCTTATTTTGCTGGTGCTAAATAGGCACAGAGTAGAAAGGTGTTCCCTGCCCCACAGTGAATGGTGTGAGGCCACTTTGGCCATCACGAGCTGCCCAGGGGGCTCAGCACCAGGATTCATGGCTTAGGGACACTTCCTGAACATCAGGGACTGAGTGTACACAGCAAAGAGGCAGATCCATGCTGTGGGGCAAATGGAAAGGGACTTATTTGGTCCAAAATCAGCCCAAATTATGTGGTGTTTTATTGCATCTGCTGTGAGTACTGAACTCCTGTGGGCCAGGTGGAAAACTGGCAGCCCAGCCTTGGGTTGTTCAGCTGAGCCATTGGGTTACAGCTGTAATTCCCAGAAGGGTTGGGCTGAAAATTCTTTAGGGCTTTTGGAGCTGCTGGTAATGGTGAGACCCACACCCGTCATCAATGGCAATGCTGCTTTCTCCCAAGGGCCCTTTAAAGCCCCATTTTGGTTTTAATGCCTCTCTTCTAGGTTCAGGAGTGACACCAGCATAAGGTAAGTTTTGGTTGTACTTGGACTGTTCCTCATGGATACTGTTGAAAACTTGATGATTTTTTATATATGGCTTTATTTTTGATAGGCCTGATGTTTTTTTCTGAGCTATTTAAAACAGCAGATTCTGGAAATCTCTGAAAGTGTCTCTGCTCTGTTTTGGTGGAGATCAGCAGTGGAGATGGGCTGTGAATCCCACAGTAGAGCCTGGGGTTTTCTTTGCCTGACTGATTCCTTTCTAGTCCCTGGAAAAGGCAGTCTAAAATAGGAAAAGAAGGGGATGACCCTGCATTTTTCCCCATAGCTTTTAATATGAAGCTTTTAATATGATTTTTCCATCATGTTGCTGTGTTTATGTAATTCAGTCTCATCTTTCAGAGACTATTATTAATTCTTACCGATAACCTAATAGTTAAGGTCAATTTTGTTTTTTGGTTCATCCAATTCAGTTACCATTTACTTGCAATTCTGAAAACAAAATTTGACCCATCAGGAACCAAAGCATAACAAATTATGTCCCTTTGTTAAAAATGAAATAAGAAACTTGAAATGATAGATGTTGTTTGATATTTTCCTGATGGGATGATTTATTAAAATTGGAGCAAGGGATGTTCAGAGGTAAAGGAATCTTTTGAAATCATAGGGAGTAAGTACATTATAGAGCAATAATTTGGGTAATGTTATAAACCTGCTAAATGGGAATTTATGGAAGCAGAACCTACTAGTTTTAATGGCAGTAACAAGCATAAATTTATGTGCAAAAAGATTAAACTGAAGTGTCCAGTGTTAATTATTAGTGACTTCACTTTCTTATTTGTCATGTGTCCTTCTTGGTAAGGGAGCCTCAGTACAACTCTTCAGGCAGATTGGTGAGAAAGGTTTGTGAGAGCAGCCAATGCCTCTCCTTTGTTGAAAACCACTTCCAAATTGCATGTGTTTGTTTTATTATCCATCCTCCATGAGTCCTGCTCAGAGCTTGTATTTATAATACTGAAAAATACTGCAAAATGAGACTGTGGCTGTGGTGTGCTGCCCCATCAATTGCCACAGCACCTGAGGTCCTCCATGAGGCACCACCAGCTCACAAAGGTGCTGTTCATATTGAGGAAAAAGGACCAACTCAGCCTGCAAACCTGGGCTAATTCTGTATTTCTAGACAATAATGTAGGGAAACATCCTCAGCTGATATAAATCAGAAATATGCCGTGGAAAAACTTCAGTCAGCTTATTAATTCACTTGAAATTTATGGCGTTACACTTATTTCTGCCAGATGACAGTCTGCCCCATCATTTCTGCCATTGCCAAAGACTGACAAGAGTTAAAAGCTGACTCATTTTTATTACATGTATGTATATATATCTGTGTGTTCTGTAAAGGAAACAGTCAAACATTTGGAAAGAACTGATTTCAAAGCTAAAGCAAATTTAAGCCTGAAATCCAAACACTGATTAAAAGTTAAAAGGCTAGATAAATAACTTTTAAATTAATTGTGTGAATATATGCATATGTGTGTCTTTTATTTCTTGGTGTGTTTCCTTACAATACCTTTGCCTAATATCTGAGATAATTATTGCCTTTCTCTGAAATCTGTGTATTTTCAGTTTTTGCAGAAAGGTAAATCCGACAGAAACATAAACATAAAATACAGTGGTTAAATGTAAAAAAAAATAAGTACCTGGAATCAAAAATAGTAAGATCATTGCTCTGAAATTAGAAGAGATTCATCAAAGTAAAAGTAAAAACTGTGACTAAGGACTATGAAAATATAAAGGGATTGACATATGTGGTAATAGGGCAATTAAATCCTTAGCTTTTTCACTGTGATGATTTTATAGCATCTTCTTGCTGTTGCCAGTTTGGAAGCTGCCAGCAAATATTTTCTTAATTGCAAAAGGAGACAATATGTGTCCCACTGTTTCATTCATAACATTTGATTAAGTTAAAGAGGCTGCACTTCTATCTGGGAGAACAAAGAGTTGGTGATGGAAATAGCAAAGACACATTGTGTGTTTGAAAAAAGATCCCAGGAACAAATGATTAACCAGAAATTTTACAGGGGGAAAAAAAAGTCTACTTGTCTTGACAGAATAGCCTGATCCTGTAATAAACCCTCCCAAAGTCAACAGTTCATAAAGTCTTTTGTTCTAGTAAAAGGGTCTTTAATTTTTAACACAAACTCACACTTTGGTATGCATGAGCTTAAGTAAAATTAGAAGACATGTATATAATAGGATTTAATGGATTATCATCTGCATTTTCCAAAGATGTCAGCTTCTCTCGGCTCTGATGGAGTAGCACTTAATGTAAATTTAATTTGAAGTGATGTATGGAGGGCTTGAGGTGGTACTCTGTGATTCCCTAACTGCCTGGAGAGGCTCTGTGGGTAGCATCTGGATTTGGCTGTTCCACATGCCCAGCAGCATCTACTAACTAGGATTAATGAGGTGGCCTGTTCACCAGTGATCCAAAGGAGGTATGCTACATTTACTCCCAACAATATGAATAGGAGGGCCAGTTTCCTTTGGGGGCACACTGTTTGATGAAACTTAATGATGGTCTCGATATTAGCTGTAATAAATATACTGTATAGAAAGCACTTTTGCTTTGTCAGATTTAAATGTTATTTAATCATAAAATGGTGTTTGGCTTAGCGGGGCTGAGTTAAAGCTCATAATGGCCTCAGATGACATCTTTAAAGCTAATATTTTGCCTAAGTTGGGAAATAAAGTACCAACTCAAAAGATCTAATATTTACCTTTGAGACAATTAATTTTTTTTTTCAGTTTGGGTAAGAGAGAGAGGAAATCTCTGCTTGCTTGCAAAGTTGTGAGGCGGTCTTTAAAAATATCTTTGCTGTTACCTCGATGTGTTTGTGTAGAAATCAACAGCTATTAACTTTTAGGCAAAACTTCTCTGTGTGGTCTCAGCCTCATTTACGCGTCAGAATTGTATTTTGCCTTTGTGTCTAACTGAGCATTGAATGAATTCTCAGCTAATTTCAAATTCCCTTTGTCATCATGGTTTTCAGCCAAAAGTCTATAATAAATGGTCAGAAGATGAGCTGAGACTGAATGAATAGTGAGTGGTATTCATCAGCCAAACATAGAGTCCAGATCCAATTATATGTATTCATTAAGTGATAATGATATCATGGTCTTTAACTAGGAAGAAAAGAGTGTAATTGAATAATAACAGTTGTACAATCCCAGCGGAACACACTTTCCATCCCAGCACAGCGACCCTCGGGGATGATGCAGAATTGATGGAATTCTATTACTCTTTGATAGATTTATTATGAAGGGCTGAGTGGACTTGCTACTCCACTTTGTCACTCACACTAATCAGTATCGTAAGGCCCCGAGCGTGCAGGCTTTTGTATCCCTTTGACAAAGACAAGGTTAGGGGAGGATGACAGACACCCAGACCTTTACAAACCCATACCGCAAGATGAAATGGGCCAGCTGAGCTCTGAGCTGGGACAGAATTTTAATTTGTTTATCAATGGCTCACATGTGCAACACCATAAGGATATTTGTCAGAGGAGTAACACTGAAGCTAAACTCTTTTGTTTGGCAAGTGGAGCTTGGAAAAATATTTATTGAACTGTAAAAAACAGGGTAAATGAAAGGAAGGTGAAAAGTCTAAATGGAGTGGAAAATAACTTGCATTACTGTGCATAAAGTATGAGGAGGATGGGTATCTTTGTCTATTTTTGTTTGTACCCGTTGAAGGAAATTTGCTCACAAACTACAGTCTGATCTCTCGTTGATTTAGATTCTGGGGGGGACTCAGACAAAACACAAGTGGGCAAAATGAATTTCAAGTGTTGCTTTTTATTGCTGTTTATTTATAAGAAGCTTCCAGTTCAGACAGATGGATTGCTCTCCTGCTTTTTCACTATTAAAAAAACAGCAAAGTAAATAAAATACCGTGGCCTTAAAAGCTGGAACTTGTAAATACAGTCTTGGATTTATAAAAACAATCTTGTATGTGTTCAAGCGTGGCTGTTTCCCCTATCCATCGTTCCCATTCAAATGCAGGCAATGGGCTCTGTCAGCATGGTCAGCAGCTATCAGAGCCCTCTGGATTCAGGGAAACAGACAATTTGTTGTGCTTCTGATCCCAACAGGAGCTGCAACCAACATTGGCATAAACAAGGCAGTGCATAGGAGCCTGCTGCCAGGGTTTGTTTTTTGTCAGTGTTGTTGAATGATAGATATTTCCATCCTTTTCTTCTGGCTGAATTGCTTTCCCTTGGCTTTTTTTAGCGTGGCATTCTGCATTCTAAGAGGCACTTGACAATTCAGTGTCTGGGTTCAGCGTCCCTGTCCATAAAAACAAGGAAGTCGAGCAGTGCTGTGTCCTGTGTGGAATTGCCATGGCAGTGCCTCTGTCCCTGGCTGGGATTTGTGTCACAGGCAGCACAGTCAGCTGTGACCACAGCAATGCCTGAGCTGTGGGCAATGAGGAGCAGGGACACCAGTGACCAGAGCAGAAAACACTCAGGACAGCCCTAGTTTCCCACATTGTGTGCTGTGTATTCTCCCTGTAGGGCTCTTCTCCCACAGAAGCTCTTTTTTCCCCTCTGCAGCCAGAGGCACAATTGTGGGGATGTGGCTGTGGAGCTTGGTGGCCCTGCTGGCTCCATCTGAGGCAGCCCAAGGTGCATCTGGAGCCTGGGAGCACCCGCCCACGCTGGGTGTTACCTTGCCAACAAAGCCGGGGAAGGGAAGAGACCCAGGCCTGACCATATGCAGCAATCACAGCTCAGAGCTGCTGGCTGCCTGGTGCTTGGCTCCTGTGCCCAGGCAAAGCCTGGTCTGGTATCAGCACGGCCACTGAGTGTTTTATGGTTTGTCTCTCTTCTTCCCTCTGCATAAGTAATTCTGAGGCCAGGCACTGGATCCTTGCTCTCTTCCAGGACCCGCCACATCCATAAACTCCGTGCTTACTGGGGTTCACTGAATTTATTTGGTTAAGGTGCCAGGGAGTGAGTGAATATTTCAGAACTGAAAATGACTGTGCTACAAATCAGCCCCCGTGACAACAGCCCTTCCCCTGCACAGTGCAGCCTTGTGCCTGCTGTTGGGTTGGACGATGACAGCTTTCCCATACAGGCACTTTTTTTTTACTTCTTCATCTTGCACAGTCATGGGCACGATGAACAGATGGCAGCGTTTTGCATCTGTTTTGCAAGAGGAAGCCCTGAAAATTCTGCAAATGGAGCACAAGAAGGGTAATCCCTCCCAGTGCCAAGTGCTGCGATGACAGCACGGAATCTCACAAGCCTCTGCTGCCTCTCCCTGGGGCTGCCACACCTGCCTGGCAGCAGCCGCCGCCTGCCCGGCCCTGCTTTGGGGCCCTTCCTCCGCACGTGGTTATTGAAGCTGGAGGGAGAGACCCACCTTGCATTGGTCAGCCATCGACTCCGATTTATTAATCAATCAATCACCTTTTATAACAGTGTTAATTCACTTCATGCATATTGCAAAATCTGAGCTCACAATAGGTCAGAGATAACACACCAACCCCTCCTTATGTTTCCAATACCAAGATTTGGGTTCTCAAAATTATTCTTGCTTTCCCAAAACAGCCAAAGGTAGAACATCCACTTGTTATGAGAAAGCTGCCTGAGAACTCTGATGTGCAAGGCTCTCAAGGCCTTCATGTTTGCCACTTTTACCTGTAATTAAAAATAACCTGAGAACCTCTGCTGTTCACAGAAGCAGGCTGTGAGAACCTGCTCCTCACAGCTGCCTTCTAGGCCATCTCTGAAAAAATCTCCAACACGTGGTGATCAACAGGCACCACCAGGCTCAGGGGTGTGACCCGCACCGCTCCCGAGGGACATCCCCGCAGAGCAGATGTCCCCAGCAGCCTCCTGCTGCCCGCAGGTTTGCCCTCGGTGTCTGCCCAGAGACCTGAGCGCCCTGCACGGGCTCAGCGCCTCCAGCCAGACGGGCACGGCCGCGGGCACAGCAAGGACCAGGTGTGGGCAGGGAATGGGAGCAGCTGGGGTGGCACAGCGTCCTTCCCTCCAGCCCAGAGGGGAGTTCACTCTCTGCTGCCAGGAGGAGGGGATGGGTTGGGGCTCCTGGCCCTCACACCCCTGAGGTCAGTGGAGCTGCCCTGATACTCAGTGCTGGAGCTGAAGGCAGAATTAACCCCTCCGTGATTTTCAGAGGTTTCGATCCAGGCAGAATTCGCCTCTGGATACAGATGTGCTAACACACAGGCCAACAGGGGTCATTCAGCTGCATGTTCTTTCATAGCAGATATCAAAGTAATGATTTTTTTTTTTTTTTGGACCAGATTTTGGTTATAGATGACATCAAGCTCCTTGAGGAGCAAGGATTAATGCTTCTAGGACGGTCCAGCTGCAGGGAACAATCTGTTCCTTTGGGATCTCCACGGTGCTGTAGTGGAAGAGCCCCAGCCCTGCTGGCATGGCTGGCCCAGGCTGCTCGTGCTGCAGCTGAGTGAGGAGGATGTCTGCAGCTCTGCCAGCAAAATGGTGTGGAACCTGTTCCTGTGCTTGTCCTGGGATTTACTTCCCACCAGACAGTACAGTGTACACTAGCTGACTTATCTGTGAACCATGGAAACATTTTGAAAAGGTAAAGCAGACAGTACACTGAAGAATCATTTGTCACAAGTAATTGCAGGCAGTCAGAAAGAGCAGGGAGAGTATATGAATCATGACGTAAAAACAGTGAAGGGCAGGCATTTCGTCTGGTCTGTGGCTATAAGTGCAGTGACACAGGTTAGTCCTGGCATGATATACAAATGTTATGTGCAGAGGGACAAGTACAATGAATAAAGAATCCCCGTTTTCTCATTATCTCATGCAGCAGAGAGGTTTTTTACTTCACACATAACTCATAACTTTTAGTAGGCAGGAGATGGCTACATTGAATTAGTGGGAACATTTTGTTTCCTGAATTTAAATATTCTCCCTGTGACAATTTATTTCTAGTGTAAAATCCTGGTAGGATGCAGAGAGACAGGGAAATTAGCCCGAGCAGCCATTTCAGCTGGCCAGGGCTGGGCACCACAGACCCACCACCACCAGAGTGTGGCACCTTGACTGTGGCACTCCTCACAGACCATCAGGAAAAAATATTGATCAGGTTTGGCAATTTCCTGGGCTATAAACAGGAGAAGAGCTCTAAATAAGGAGCATCAGGAAAAAAAAATAATGTCAAGAATTACAAACAAACAAGGCAGCACTTTTTTTTTTGTTTTTACACTTTTGCTTCATAAATGGGTGTTTCCATTCTGAAATATTAAAAATAACAAAATCCATGCAACTTAAATAAGGAGAGAGGTGTATTTGGATGTAGAGGGAAACCTATGATTGGAAAGGGAACAGCTGAGTGAGTAATCATGTACAGCGCTATTGCTTATGAATTTGTTATAAAGGTAGACAGGAGTGGGAACTTCTAAGGTCTGCTTCAGGAATTTATTATTTATGGGCAAACACATGCATGATACATAATAACTTTTAGTCCTTCTGTAATTCTCTCCACTCAGACATCTCAGAATTATCTGTAAATGCAGGTGGAGTTATTAGCTCCTTTTCAGAGGCTGGCCAGCAGCTGTCCATGAGGAATGGCTGGGTTGAGGTGCAAATGTAGGACCTTGAGTTCCAGTGCAGAACTGGACAAAACATCTGTGAGTGGGGGAAAAATTGATTTCTCTCACTCAGTTTTGCATCAAGGTAACTCAAAGGGTTGGCACTTCTGGTTCACAGTCCAATTTGGATTTACTTAAAGCAATTACCACCATTGTTTCTCACCCTTAAAAAGGTGACAGCCAATTTTCAGCCAAAAAAATTTGCATAATCATGTGAGTAACAAAAAATATTTTAAAGTATCCACAACCTATCAGTAGTGGAAAAAAAAATAAGTGGCTGAGCTTGATTATGGAGCGGTCCATCAGCTTTCCCCTTTCTGCTGACAGCCACTTGTGCTGGTAATTCCTTTAAATGAGCAGCCCAAGCTGAAAGTTCTCATTTTCAAATGAAAATGGGAGGGGGAAAAGTTCTCAGAAAGTTGAAATATCCTGGTTTGACATTTTCAGAGCAAAAAGTGGAAATTTCAAATGTTGAAATTACTTTTCATTTCAAATATTCAAATTCTGTATTATATTTGAATGTTGTTAAGAGATAAAAAGGTCAAATTCTAAAAGGCCATGTTAGAATTATTGTTTCAATTTTGCACTGAAACTATTTCCCATGTTGTACAAATTTTCCTTCATTGAAAATTTCAGGTTTCATTTCTGATCGTAACAAAGACAAATGTTCAAACTTCAAAATCCTCTGCTCAGTTCTTCTCTCTTTTTCCTCAGAATATTTCTCAGCTTCAGTGAGAAGTCCAGTGGAATCAGCCAGGAATTTGGGAATTTTTAGGAACCAAAAAATGTTCTTGAGGCAAACCATGAATTGAGTTTTTTTGAGATTGACAAACAGAATTGATGAATTAGAACTTTCTGTTGCTGGATAAAATAATAAATAAATAAATAAATCCTAAGCTTCAATGAGCTAGACAGAAAAAAAAAAAACCCAAACAATCCCTATTTGTCCTCAAGTTTTTTTCCTATATAAAGAAAAAAAAAAAAAAGGAGCCAAGGATCTTTCTAGATGTATTTGTGTATGTTTATTTTCTAAAGGTCTGTTTATTTATTTTTCTTTTTGCTGATTACCAGGTTTCCATTTCCAGTGTTCAGATTACAGACATCAGTCCCTACATTTGTAGCTCCTTTCCATTTTGTCTGGAGCTGGCTGTCGTCTCACCTGTCCTCTCTCTTGGAATGTGGATTTTCCTGGCTCTGATCTTTGCTGTAGTTGGGTTATTGTCTTGTTATTTCTGTCTTGGCTTACTGTAGTGGGGCAAACCAACTCTGAGCTTCAGTGGAACTGAAATCTCACCTTCATCTGGGGCTGCATTCAGCACAAACTTCTGTAATCCATTCTTTTTTTTCCCTTCTCCTCCATGTCCCATTTCTCCTTTGTCAGGCAGCTGCAGCAGCCACCTTTGAAGTGAAGGAACAGGCTCCAAATCTTACTGTTTTACAAGGGAAAAGAGATTTGGAATGTCAGGTCTTTTTCAGCCTTAACAATAACATCAGTGCCAGCAACTCTATAACAAGGACTGTTATACTCCCACTCCTACTTAGTGGCAGAAATTGGGCTGCTTTATGTTCCTGCTCAGACATTTCCATTCATCTCTGCCTTGCTTTTAATGGCCCAATCTGTACGGCTCTCGTTAGGCAGTGTTTGCGTTCATGGTCCATTTGGGTGGAACGATTTCTCACCTGAGAGCTGCACAGCCACTCTTCTGCTTGGCTTTGTGCATTTTGGGCTGGATTTGGCTATGGGTGACTTCGTGTTTTAAGGTATTGGTGGGTGTCTGGGTTTGAACAGACAGGTGTCTGCTAAGGAAGGCAGGAGCCTCCTGTGAAATGGAAAATGGAAACCCTCGCCCTCCAAATTAGTAAGATTTTGAAACTAAGAGGCTCTCTTAAAGATATGGGAATAGGAATAACAGTTCTTTATTAGGAAAATTGAAATACAAACACAATAGTACAAACAAATGAAAATAAAACCACTGCCAGAGTCAGAATTCAACCTCACCCGCTGTGTGTCAGGGAGGTGGCACAGTCCTATCCCATGGTGGTGGCACAGCCCTGTCCCATGGTGGTGTCCCAGTCCCATCTCATGGTGGTGGCACAGCCCTGTCCCATGGTTGTGTCCCAGTCCCATCCCATGGTGGTGGCACAGTCCCATCCCATGGTGGTGTCCCAGTCCCATCCCATGGTGGTGGCACAGTCCCATCCCATGGTGGTGGCACAGCCCCATCCCATGGTGATGCCCCAGTCCCATCCCATGGTGGTGGCACAGCCCCATCCCATGGTGATGCCCCAGTCCCATCCCATGGTGGTGGCACAGCCCCATCCCATGGTGGTGGCACAGCCCCATCCCATGGGGGCTCAGCCCCATCCCATGGTGGTGGCATATTGAAGATGGAGGGAGAGACTCACCTTTCTTGATCAGCATCTGACTCCGTTTATTCACTCAATCAGTCACTTTTTATAACTGTGTTAATTAAGTTCATGCATATTGCAAACTCAAGCTCACAATAGGTCAGAGATAACATACTAACTCTTCCTTATGTTTCTAATACTAAGATTTGGGTTCTCAAAATTATTTTTGCTTTTTTAAAACAGCTAAAGATGGAATATCTACTTGTTATGAGAAAGCTGCCTGAGAACTCTGGTATGCAAGGTTCTCAAGGTCTTCATGTTTGTCACTTTTACTTGTAATTAAAAAACAACCTGAGAACTTCTGCTGTTTACAGAAACTGGCTGTGAGAATTTTATTTCTCACAGCTGCCTTCTAAGCCATTTCTGAAAAAATCTCCAACAGTGAGACAGTCCCATCCGATGGTGGTGGCACAGTCCCATCCCATGGTGGTGTCCCAGTCCCATCCCATGGTGGTGGCACAGCTCCATCCCATGGTGGTGGCACAGTCCCATCCCATGGTGGCACAGTCCCATCCCATGGTGGTGGCACAGCCCCATCCCATGGTGGTGGCACAGCCCCATCCCATGGTGGCACAGTCCCATCCCATGGTGGCACAGCCCCATCCCATGGTGGTGGCACAGCTCCGTCCCATGGTGGTGTCCCAGCCCCATCCCATGGTGGCACAGCCCCATCCCATGGTGGTGGCTCAGCCCCATCCCATGGTGGCACAGTCCCATCCCATGGTGGTGGCACAGCCCCATCCCATGGTGGTGGCACAGCCCCATCCCATGGTGGCACAGCCCTGTCCCATGGTGGTGGCACAGCCCCATCCCATGGTGGCACAGCTCCGTCCCATGGTGGTGTCCCAGCCCCATCCATCGGGGCTCAGCCCTCCTGCAGTGCCAGCTGTGGCTCTGCTGCAGCACGGATCCTGCACAAGGGGGGAGTTTCCTCTGCAGCTCCAGGGCTGCTGGAAATGGGCCTGGGCTCCTCTGGGAATGCAGGGGGCAAAGGCTGCTGTGGTATTCCCAAACCTCAGATTGTATCCAGGTAGGAATGGGTTTGGATTTCATTTGATGTTATTTTTTGTGGGGGGATAATTTGGCCGTTTTTTTAATTGAAGTTGATTTAAATTGTGCATCTCGGCTGCTGATTTATTTTAAATTTAATAAGAGTTCTTATAGAATAATTAGATACCAAAGAACTAATAAGAATGTTTTTAAATTTAACGGTGGTACTACACACTGATAAACACACTCTTAATAATTGATTGATCTTTAATCCCACTGCTTTTTTGTGAAACTTTCATGAACTATGATTCAGATATAATTTAAACTGAATCAAAGAGATGCTCAGATATCTATTACTGTAGAACAGCAATTTATCTTGCCAATATGTTCTGGAGAAGGCTATGAGGTTATGAGGCTTTGCTACATCTATGATCAGTACGTCACATATTTAATTTTCAGCTCACCATGTCCTTTAAGTGGCTTTATAATGCAAATAAATGATAATAATGTTGTTATATTTTTCCATGAAGGGTTTGGATACCAAATATCAGCTTGTAAACTGTTTGTAGCTCCAAACCTAAAGCCCATGAACAAATCCCAACTTCAGTTAAGAACTTGTTGTTCTAAAACTGGGAGGGTCGCTGAGCTGCAGCAAGGGAAATTTGGAAGATTTTAGCCTGTTTTCAAAATTAATTTCTACATGACAAATGGTGGCATTTATAAGCTATTGTAGAGAGCCCTAAAATAAAAGAGGTCAAAAACATGAAGACCAGCAGGAGGAAAGATTTAAATAGGAGACCCTTCCCTGAAACGCAGAGAAGTAATACAAGACAGCCAAGAACATTCCCATTGGTGGATCAGTTTTTGCTCTGACCCATCTCAGAACATTTCATTTACTTCTGCTGCTTCACAAAATCTGTTGTCACACAGCAAAAAAAGCAAAAGTCTCTGGAGCAGAACTCCCAGCTCAAGGTGAAGTTTTGCCTTCATAGGGGCTCCTCTGCCTCCCAAAACTGCTCAGCTGTGGATGGAAAACCAGTACAGGCCCACCAAGAGCATCGAGGGATGCACAAGAAGCTGCCACTCCATAAACAGAATTTGGCCTGTTAGGTTTGGAGTTTTTATAGCTAAGCCTGTGGTCTGAGAACCCCCAATATCCAGTGAACATTCAGTTTTTGCAGAATCACTTTTCAGAAGGGAATTACTGAAATGTCATTGAAATCTAGACATTGTTAATAATTATTTAGTATAATAATTTTTACTTTTAAAATTTTTTTCTACTTAAACAAAAGTAGAAAAATTTCAGGTAGAACTGGCAACCTGATTGTGGTTGGAGAAGGGGCACTTCTGAGTCAGGGTAGTCAGTACCTTCCTTTCTGCAGCTCTCCTGCCCTGATGTCCTGTAGAAATGCAAATAAACACTGTACAGGTAGCATGTGAGAGCTTCAAGTGTGAAAACAAGGTCTTGAAACCCTGTGGGACTACCTTTTGCTTCTGTTCTAGACAGCCCTGGCACCTTGGCTGCATTATTACTTTCACTCTTGCTGCATTCTTGTTGAGGTCTCAGTGAAATACATTTTTCACTTTCCCTTCGGAATAGCTGACACTATTGTGGTATCACAGTGTGCTGCTAAATAGCTGATTCTGCTCTCTGTGTGGGGCAGCGTTCCTCAGGAATCCCAAATAAACCTTCAAATAGGGAATGCTGCCTAATGGCACATTATCATTAGGAATACACATCTAACAATGTCATAAAATGTCAATAAAATGCCCCAGATCCTTTAAAGCATAAAACAAATCCTTCCACAAAGGGAAATCACTCTCTGGCACATGAACTGGCTGTGGAAGAGAACCATATCCATATCCCACAGTATTTTGTTGTTCCCAAGTGGATCCTATTTCCTCTGAGATTTGAGTGTGGTCTAAATGGCAGCTTTCTGTACTTTCCAAGACCTATAACAATTTCTTCTGCCACTTTATTTTAACAACTCCAGTAAATCGTGGTCTGTTGTGACTGGGAGTGTTACAGCTGTGGGTTTGTAGGCACAGCAAAACTTTCCTCACTGCTGGTTAGCACAGATGGAAGCAGATGCAACCCAGAGCATGTCAAGAATTCCTCTCTCTCCTTGCATGGATAAGCTTAATAAGGCAAACTTGTTGTTGAGGGAAGGCACTCAACTGATTCCAAAAACAATTAGGAATTACACCAAACAAATAAGCCTTGGTGATTTGAGTTACTTGGGTGATCCACCTGATTCATCTGCTAAAAAAACATTTCCCTTAGTTATAGACTTGTTATTATCTCACTGAGTTGGAGCAAAGGCTTGCAGAAAATCACTTCTTTTTATTCATTTGAAGTGTTACAGTAGATGCTCATAAATACAGTAGGACTGTTAGGAGATGTGGGTCAAGGTTATGCAAATCAACAGAGAATTTGGATGCCCAGATGCAGAAGTCCAAAGAAGACCCTGATTTTTAGCACTCAAGCTCTTTTTCTGTAAAGTTAATTTTAGTGGTGCATGGTGGTACTGTGATTTGGCTGTTAGCCAAATTGGCTACTACTTTTTGTTCTTCTCTAAAATAAGTTTTCCAAGCCCTTTATGGACTACTGCTGCATGAGATGTGATCAGTGCACAAAGTAGAAAGAGAAATTTGGAGTAATTTTTGCTTTGTGACCACAGAAATCACCCTGGCTCTGTGTTTTGTTATTAGATCATACCTGCAGTTTTATAAGACATATGATAATGGATGTATGTAATTAATTTTTATTGTAGTTTATTTTTTGTTATATATATATATTGTTTATATATAATTTATATATAATTTATATATAATATAACATATAATATATATTATCATTTTATATAATATATCTAATTTTTATATTATATATTAAATATTATATAAATAATGTATATTGTATTAATATATATATACAAGACAAAGGAAGGGCAAATGAAAATCCTGTTGTCTGGCCAACAGAATTCTGCTGCCAACTCTGTGAGCATTGCTTGAGAAACCAGAGACCGAAAATGATGTTACACAGCCATAATTCAACTGTAATCTACTTTAAAGAAACAAGCCACTTGATTTTATATTACAGGAAAATAACCCCCAACCCTGCACTCAAAGGATATTGTGGTGAGAGAGCAGGAAAAAAAAAAGAGATAATGATTTTAATTATGTTATCTCTAAGTGCTGTGCTAAATTAGAGTTGTTTGAAGCAAACTTCATTCTGCTATTCCTGAATGGGAGTGTTGGAGTTGATGATTTTAAAGCTGATTTTATTATCTGTGTGATTTCCTGGCTCTTTAATAGACAAACAGGGTGCAACTGGAAAAATTTCATATGAAACACTGTATAACTGCATCCTGTGTGTCCCAAGAGCTGGTACCTTTGGGTTCACCACAGAGACTTGGAATTTGAGTTCATGGCCATGAGCCACACTTGGCCACTGAATTTCACAGATTCTTTCTGCAAGCAGAGGATTTATGACATTCATGAAGCCTGGATTTCCTCATGGTTCAAGCTATGGTCAGTCTTTTCCCCAGTTTTCTCATTCCAGTCCTGACCACTTCTCTACTTTAGGTTTTCTTCTTGGATCAGTCTCTCCCAAACATTTCTTGCTTCTAATCCACTACTCCCTCCCTCCCCACTCTGCATTGTCCCACCTCTTTGTCCTTACACAGAAATTTCCTCTCGTTCAATCTCAGTTTCATCATCTCAGCTAATGAAGTTCCTCATCATCTATCAGTCATCCCCTAATCCCCCACCTGTTTCTTCCAGTCCTGCATTCTTTGGGCCACTCCTTTCTGCCAGCTCCTCCAAGACTTTGACCAGCTCTCTGTCCAACTCCTCTCTCTACGGTGCCCCTCTCTGCCAGCCACGGCTTTTGTCTCCTGGGTGTATCCCTGCTTTTGCTGCCGGGGTGCTGGGAAGCAAATACCTGATGGTGGTGGAAGGGAAAGAGTGAAACTTCTTGGAACTGATTTCATGAAACTGGATTTCAGCTGTTCAGGGTGTCTTTTATTTCTGTGATTTAGTGTTGGCCTGGCATCCAACATGTAATGGTTCTGAC
The DNA here is from genome assembly GCF_047830755.1 of Zonotrichia albicollis. NCBI lineage: Eukaryota > Metazoa > Chordata > Aves > Passeriformes > Passerellidae > Zonotrichia > Zonotrichia albicollis. Next base: position 2,574,785 of record NC_133826.1, read on the forward strand.
CTCTTTCAGGAGAGGGTAAAAACGAGACCGTGCAGGCGGCCAGTGGGGAGAAGGCTTGGAGGAGATGATGCCTCCCCCGGCCGGAGCTGTGATCTGGGCGCTAACCAGGAGGTGGGGATGTTCCATGGGAGGATGGAGCAGGGAATCCGCGCAGGGACCCCGCTCAGAGCTGCTGCTGCTTCATCGAGGAGCAGGGGAGGGGGAACAGAGGGCACAGTGGGCAGCAAGGGGAGAAAATCCCCAATCTGATCATACCTCCTTTTTTTTTCCAGTTTCTGCCTCAAAACTTTGGATTGCTGGCCAATGGATAATTAAGTAATTTTGTAGCTTTGTAAGAGTGTCTGCAAAAATGGCCACTGAGATCTATAGGAGTCAGCAATGCCACCGGGATTTCTCAAGGTTTGAGGGCTTCTGTCACCACTACAACATCTGCAATGGTGCTGAGCCTTTCTGGAGAGCCACATCCATAGCTGTGGGTTCAGCCAGTGCATTGGATTCCCTTTTTCCAGCTGCAAGGATCCAGAAGCACACCTGCATGGGGTGCCCTCTTTCAGCCTTGAAGGGAACCTACCAGGAAGCCAGAGAGGGATTCTGACCTGGATCTGTAATGACTGGACAAGGAGTAATGGGTACAAATTGAAAAAGAGGAAATTTAGGTTAGATATTAGAAGGAAATCTTTTACTGTGGGAGTAGAACAGGTTGCCCAGTGGAAGCCTCATCTCTGGCAGTGTTCAAAGCCAGGCTGGATAAAGCCTTGAGCAACCTGGGAGGTGTCCCCACTCATGGCAGGGCAGTCGGGACTAGGTCATATTTTAGGTCCATCCCAACTCCTTAACAGTCTGTGATTCCATGGATTTGTAAATCAAACCATCACTGAGCACCCTCATGGGCCAACACTTCACCAGCTGAGTGCTGGCAAACTGGAACAGCTCAGCAGGGGCTGCAGGTGGGGGAGCTGGGCAGGCAGGGCTGGGGGCGCTGGGCAGGCAGGGCTGGGATCATGGGCAGGCAGGGCTGGGAGTGCTGGGCAGGCAGAGCTGGTATCATGGGCAGGCAGGGCTGGGATCAGGGGCAGGCAGGGCTGGGATCATGGGCAGGCAGGGCTGGGGGAGCTGGGCAGGCAGGGCTGGGATCAGGGGCAGGCAGGGCTGGGATCAGGGGCAGGCAGGGCTGGGATCATGGGCAGGCAGGGCTGGGATCAGGGGCAGGCAGGGCTGGGAGTGCTGGGCAGGCAGGGCTGGGATCATGGGTAGGCAGAGCTGGGATCACGGGCAGGCAGGGCTGGTGTCATGGGCAGGCAGCCTGCCCTAGTAAAGCTTACATCCTGCCCTAGAGCAGTGATAAAATATGCAGGAGGTGGCTGCTGTGTCCAGGGATGTGCTCCATGGAGACAGAGTGATTGGAGCCATTCCCACAGCAACCAGAATGCCAAGCACCCCCTTGCTCCTTGGACTTCTTTACCAACCAGATCCATTAAAGCCAAAGATAACCCAATTCCAAAGCAGCTCACCCCCAGTAGCAATTCAGAGAACACATGGGATGAAAAAATAATGTAGCTAAAAAGTCATAAAAATGAAGCCTATTTGATTAGATCCAAACCAGTGGTATCAACTGATTTTGCTCATTTAACCTGTCTCCTGATCGCAGTACAGCCATCATTTAGCTGCAGGGTGGATGTGTTCATACTGAACTATTAATCTGTTTCAAAATGCCATAACATTTCCATGAAGAACTTCCTAATTTTTTTTTTCAGAAATTAAATGTCTGTTTAAAGTTCATTCCCTCCTGCTGCAACTAATTGAAATGAGATTTGGTTTATCTTTATGACATGAAAATGAGATTGAGTTTCATAATAATAACAATAATGATAACTCTATAGATTTTAGGACTAGCAGTTAATAATTATAGTAATATGTGGAGATTAGAAAAGACTAATGCAGCATAAACAGTCCATTGTTATTTGTTGAGATACGGGATTAGATATCAGTTCATACCATTTTTCTGATTTTGAATGTTTTCAGTTCTCATTGAATTTTAGACAAGTGCATTAATTAATTTCACCCCAGTATCTGGTGGTTTAAGTAACCTTTTGTGAACTGGTGCTCAATCTAAGCCTTTCTAAACATGGATTTTTTGAAAGGCAAAATTCTTGAAAAGCAAAAAGCTGAGGAATATAAACATTAATCAGCCATTTGTCACCTCCCCTCTCCTGGGGGTAAATGATCAGGAATTGGCCTTGTGGAGCAATCTGAAGGTGAACCTGGAGTCCATCATTCCCAGCTGTGCACTGGGCTGGGAAGGGACAGGAAGGATTTGTGCCTTGCCCAGACTCTGCTGGGGGGTTTGCATGCAGGGCAGGAATCCTGGGGGCACTTCCCAGTTCTCCTTGAGGAAGGGTTTCTGATCCAAAATCTTTCAAACCTCTGCAAGCACTGTCGAATGAGCTCCCTTGAGAATTGCAGTGATTGTGTTGTGCCAAAGTCCACTGCTGGAGAAGAGCAGACTGTTCTGGAAATCTTTCTGTATCTATATGTGTATGTGCTGACTATGTCTGCAGGTGCAAATATCTATATACATATCTACATATAAAATATGTACATGTATTTTAGTGATCACTCCAATTGTGTTTGTTATCCTTTGAACAATCCTAGAGGTTGTTTAACTGTTACAGCTTTGGTTATTTCACAGCTAATGCTGCTTATTAAAAGGGTAATGATTTGAGGAAGAAAAGCAGCAATATAGCCCTAAAGTTAAAGGGTATATTCCAGAGCTATGTGTTCATTTTCCTCATGACAGTTTTCTTTTTTTTTGTTTGTTTGTTTTTGTTTTACCTGCTTTGGTTGTTTTTACTCACTGAAATTTCATGTCATATGTGGAAAATTTCAATATATAGAAAAATACAATTACCTTGAATCATATTGCCTTTATCCATGGTGAGATTTACCTTATAATATAAATAACCCATTGATTGCCAAGGGCTTTTTGGGAAGGAAGGCAGTGTTTAATGCCAGTCCACAAAAATCTGGTCCATAGTGCTTTAAATTGTAACACCACCTTCTGGTAGGAGTCCAAGAAAACCAAGGAGCCAGCAAGCACAGCCCCTAGGTTTGTGTGTTCAATGATTTATATTTTCTGTAGAAGACATAGGAGAAAATCTAATTTGAGACTCCTGACACTTCAGGAAGTTCAGATTTCTCAACCAAAACAGGAGCTAAAATCATCTTACAGCCCTCCATCCACAGTGGGTACAGAACAAAACAGTGATGTAAAAGCTCTCAGCACACTCAGATTTAGGAAGTTTTTACCTTTGGGACATCCCCTCAGCCCCTGAGTGCCTTAGGGGAGGAAGGCTGAGGGTGTGATGGGGATGGGGGTGAGCTGCCCGGGTGGGGTGGGCACGATGGCTTGGGGAGGAAGGGAATTGTTGCCATTGGAAGTGGGGTCTCCAAGGGGGACTCACTGAGCCCTTTTGGTGGGAATGGAAGGAATTAGTTGACACAAAGGACAATTGGCTATGATGGCTCTTTCGGAGGGTTATGTTTTATTGTGTAAATGCATGTTTATCAGCTTTTTTAAAATGCAGATTAAACACCTAGCACTGCATTAAACTTGGGGAAGAAAACACCTCATTGACTCAACAAACCACTGCCTTTTCTTGAGCTGGTGGGTTCCCTTGTGCCAAAAGGTGTTTGGACAGGGTTTAATGTGAGCATTGCATAAACAAGCAGGCAGAGCTGAGGCATCAGAGGAGATGCAGGACAAGGTGCCTGTGAGGATATAGACCCAAAGTCGCCCCTTTTGTTGTGCTCTGGTCACAGGGCGGCAATGAATGCTCTGCCTTTGAGCTGGAAGCCAATCCACTGTTTAATAGGAAGTGCTGCCTTCCAAACTGGGGGTTGGATTCTGTCTGTGCAACTTCACTGACTTTAGTGGGATCAAGTAGCTTCAGCAGAATAAGGTTTTGCTTGAGAAAGTCATTTACACATCCTGTTCTGCTTCCAGAGCTGCAATCCATCTGCTCTGGCTTTCCCTGCTGACTCGTGGAGGTTCAGTGAAGAAAAACTGTCTCTGTTTCTTCATTACCCCAGTGATTACCTTATAGCATGGACAGGTTGGCTCCAATCTCCTCTCAGGGTGGTGCAAATGAGAAATGACTCGGCTGTAGGGATTGGGTGGAGAGACACTTCACACCTGTACCAGTGGGGGAAAAGCCAGTGATGCCATTTGCCAAGTCCCAGAATCACAGAATGCTTTGGGTTGGAGGGGACCATGAAGTTCCAGGCCCTGCCATGGGCAGGGACACCTTCCACTATCCCAGGTTTCTCTAAGCCCTGTCCAAACTGGTCTGAAACTCTGTCAGGGATGGGGAAGCCACAGCTGCCCTGGGCAGTTATTGTCCTGAAGGACAGAAATTAGCTATAAGGAGTTTAAAACGGTTTTTAATAAGGAGATAGATAATTTGTTCTTTGCAGCTTCGTTACTAAATAATGAAGATTATTTCAGTGGTCTGTAGGCTGAGGAATCAGGTCCAACTATTCCTCTTAAAGCCCCCAGTTTGGGGGAACCAGAAGTTCAGTGCCTTCTTCACAGCATTCCACAGCTTCTGCCAGCACTGGAAGACCCTCTTTCCAAGGTGCTCAGTACCTTCCTGATGCCTAAAAAGATATTTTCTCTCTTTAAACCTTTCACCCTCATCATGCCAGGAAGTTTTGCAGAAGATGAGCTGAAAAGACTCTTGGGAACCTTCAGGAGGCCAGGCTGGTTTGTGTGGCAGCACTTGGGGACCGCGCTGTCCCCTGCAGCCCCTCCCACACGGGGCTCTCACGAAGGGAGCACAATCAATAGGCCACAAGGGCAGCCCCAGAATACATTTCCAAAGACATGTTCTTGGCTGTCTCCACAATAGGAGATGTAATGACAGTGCTGACATGGAGTGGCACTGAAAGACTTCTGTAATAGGGCTGGTCAATTTTTTTTCTGTGTTTAAAGGAAAATGAGGTTTTCTACTATGAATATTTTTCATGACAGGTGCCCACTTTCCTCTGAGCATGACAGTGTCTTGTTAAAACACAACACTTCCAAAGTGATGTTTTTAATTTGAAAAGTAATGTTTTTCATTTTTTGTTACCTGACAAGAAGAAGGAATTTTGCCAGGAGAAGACACTGATGTAGATAGGAAAAAAGGACATAATTTTCTTAGGAAACAAATTACTGTTTTCTGTTTCACTCTGCCTTATACCTACACCTGTAGGGACACACTTAGATCCTGGGCATCAGTGATAACAATTTGAAAATGATGCCACTTTTAGGGAGACTGTGTGTAAAAATGTATATTATTAACAACAAGTGGTGCTACCCTCCTGCAGATCAACAACCTCCTCAGGCCCAGTTTAGTGTCTTCTGTGAACTTACTGAGGGTCCACTTGATCCCCTCATTGATAACGATATTCAACAGGACTGAAAGTCTATATTAAATATTTTTGGTATCTCTTGAGGAAAGAAAGTTTGTTAAAAAAGGGGAAAATTGAGCCATTAGAATTATACCTGTCCCTAATAGGTGATGCACAGATTTGATATTTATGAAAAGATTTGTTGAGACATACAGGATTCAAACTATGTGGTAAAGCTTTCAAATAATGTTGAAACAGAGAAAATGTTAATCTCCATTACCTGAGGAGCCTGGCCTGGCCCTGTAATATGGTTTCTTGTCCCACAGTTTTAATACATTTAGACATGTTCAAGCTGTAGGACAAAGAAAGAAATCTCTTTGGTGGCATTGCAAATACTCATCCACTAAACCAGTACTTCTGGCACTTATTTAATAAGCCTTTGATCAACATGCCCTGGAACCACTAAGATTTTCCTAAAGGACAAAAATCCCATTATAGTATTAATTTTTTAGTGCTGAGATCCTCATATTCACCGAGATAAACATATTGTATTCTTTTAACACACAGTTGAATTACCATAAATGTTTTTAAAGGATGACACCCCAGATAATTCATTGGATTTTAATTTCTCTTGTGATGTCTCACAAAAAAGGAGGCCTTTGTTTTTGCTGGTGAGCCGAGTGCAGGCAGGAGGATTCTTTGATTTAGCGGCAGTACCTCAGGAGGCGTCGCAGCGTCAGTTAAATGTGCAAGGTAGCCCTTGGGGATGAATACAGCACTTATCCCTACCCAGCAAACCATGTCCTGCTTGGCAACAACTGCTCCCTGCCTGACGGGGAGAAGCTTTTGATGTGTGAGCCCAAGGTGGGGCTCCCCAGCCCGCTCCCCTCCCGGCGTGGGGCCGTGTCCGGCCGGGCCGCGCCGGCCCCGCGCGATGGCAGCAGCCACTTCAAACACGGCCCCATCAATAGGGGCTCGCTTGACCCTTGACCACGGGCAGCCTCGAAATTGGCAGACAGAGAATCAGAGTAATTTGTATCATTTCAATTAGTTACTAGCTGCATAACAGGGAGGTCATGACTTTTTTGGGATGATTATTGCCCATGGCAACCAAACTTCAATGTACCATCAGTTTCCAAATACTTTCACTTAATAAATGTAAGTTCATAAACAAGGCCCGATTGTTGGGGACACAACAAAGCCAATTATCTGCGCTGCTGCAGAGGGAGCGGAAGATGACATAACTTTGTCGGCAAAATCCTTTTTATTAGCAACAAGAGAAAAAAGTCCCTGATAAATGGCTTTAATAATGTTGGCTGAATGAACAGTATTGATCTTTGACTATGTAAAATGGCGAGGAAAGGCAAGTTTATATAAGAGCACTGTTGTTGTACTATTGAGAGCAGGCCGGTTTTGTTTCACAGTTTGTTCTATGCACCAAAATTCTGAAATTCTAAAATCAATGTTGCCATTGTTGGGCCAAAACAGCACACCCTTACCACAGACAATGCAAAGAATTTCAAAATATAGATAGCTCCCTGATACATACAGATCGGATTGTAAGAAACATTGGGTTGTTTTTCCTTTCTGAAGAAAGGGCAGCTTGTTCCAGGGTGCAGACAATGGTGTGTCTACATGCCTGTGAAACTTCATGAACCCAGTGCAATAATTCAAGCCTTTGATTTGAAAAATGTTTTGTATGTCTTCCTCCACATCTGCAAATACCTCCACTTTCCCTTGATGCCAGCCAAGAGTTGTTAGCAGGCGAATGTTTTCCACTTGAGGAAGAAAAAAAAAAGTTAGGCACGTACATAAGTTTTGCTATTTGGCTTTTGTTTTTTGAATTAAAATAAAGGTTTCCTTCTTCCATGTCACAATCTATTAGCCACTGGGATACCTGGTATCACAGTTCTTTCCCCTTCACCCCTGCATTTGTAGCAGATTTGACGGTGTGTGGAAACCAACACAGGCACTGCGCTGTGACTGCGTCACCTGCAATCAGCCGGAGATGCTGCTGAGATTAATCATGACAGTAGGCAATATTTCCAACATTATTAGAAGAGAAACCTAATATTTTGGGACATCAGGGATCTCTGAGCTGTTGTCCATCAAACTGAGAACCTTCATTTTCTACTCCTTGGATGGGTAACCTTAAGTTTTAACCATTTCACAGGCGGCAGGTTCACACACACAAACACAGGCACGCTCTAGGCTGTGCCACATGCAGGGAGTAAATGCTGAGCTCTCTATGGAGCTGCCCTCAGACACTTGCACAAACAGGGGCACTGTGGCCACACCAAGCCTCTGTCTCCTCTTCAAGTTGTAGTGAGCTGCTGCTCACTGCCTTAACTCACCCTTTAGGTCATTTGTAAATCTGTGGGCATTTGCAAGACACAAATGCAGGCACTGGTGTTTGGCAAACATCTGTCCATGCCACTGCATGGCTGCTAAGGGGAATTAATTCACCCTGCTGATGGTCTCTCAAATACAATTTTAATGTATTGTATTTGAAGAATGCTTAAAGTTTGGGGCTTTAGAACCCACTACAATGTTTAATGACTCTGGATGAGCTGTTTGGACTGCATCATTTTGAAGGATAGAGTTAATGCAGCTTTTGTCTGAGGCTGAAGCAGTGCAATATCCACGTTAATGGGCTGGGAATTTTCATCACAGTTTTACTTTTTTCTTGCAGCTGTTGGTTGTAGGTCAGTGACATAAATTTTATTTAAGGCTTCATCCTGCAAAACTTTATTATGGATGGTAGAGATTATTGTCAGTGATACTGGGCACAGCAGTAAGTGCAACCTTTCATGCTAAGGGCTTGCAGGGTCAAGCTGTGCTCTATTTGCAGGAGTAAGCAGTGCCTCAGGTTAAAAGATATGGGGGATCTGGCTCCTACACTTTGGGAAAATCTCTAAGACCACGCACAGCACTAAGCACATTTAGTGCCTCATGAATGCAGTGGGAGTTGAAGGCACTCAGCACCTTCTGGGATTTGGCCCAGAATAATTGTTTTCAAATGGGACTGCAATATTTGATTTTAGTTTTGAAACAACTGCAGTCCTCAGTCAGAAGGGAAGGCTGACATTGTTATGAAAAAAAAAATTCAGGGATTTTGTCCTCCCTCAGCAGAGAGCCTGAACAATTGCCCTTTGATTTAGAAAGAAAGCTCAGAGCACAAGTGAGCTGGACACTGCAGATCTGAGATGGATTTGCATGTTTACTTTCAGTCTGTGCCTGAGAAGCTGGTGGGAAAGAATCTGTTTTAAACTCACCACACCTTCAGCAGAACTTTTCTGCAGAACGATTTGGGAGCTCCTCTTTACACCTCACTCGTTGCTCTGAGCTCACACACAAAGGTGGAGGTGCTTCTGGAATAAACCAGCAGGTCCTGTGCAGCTGTAACCAGCAAATTTCTTCTGTTCTCATTTGAAACATTGTCCTGAGAGACACTGAGCTTCCTTGCTCTCCCCAGACCTGCTAAGTGAGGTGCTGTGACGGAGACCTCCATGCCATCTCCTCCTCAGCTCAGTTCCTCTGCATTTCAGTGGCACCCAGCCACACCTGGAGCCCCTGAGGCTTCCAAGTTTGGCCCATTTTGGAGCTCAGCACCCTGCAGGAACAGCATGTACATTATCCAGAGACAGTGCATCTCATCTGGGATGGAGCCTTCAATATTCTCCCAGCATTACCTCACTCTGAAAGTCACCAGCAAAGTCCACAAAGTGAAATGAGTGGTGAGACAGCAAATAAAATCCATTCCCTTGTGTTCCATAATACCTTCCAAGGAAACCAACAACTCCTTCCTGTACCCTTTCCCCCCTCCCCCCCATGATACATTTCTGAATATTTCTAGAACCTTTTCACACTCCTTTGGCAGCTGATCCTATCCCACCTTATCCATCATCATTGCTGCCTTGAGAGCTGATTCATTTATCTCATTGCTTTAGAGCTGTCACCCAGAGCTTTGGATACATAGACCCAATTTCTTGGATTTGGTCTTTCATGTGGCCTCTTCCCTGCTGGCATCCACTCAATCATCCCCTGTGCCAGCTGATCTCCTGAGCTCCTCATATGTCATACACTTCTCAACCACCTGGTGGTTGCACACAGGATCTACTTTTAGATCTCTTTTCCCCCCACATTCCTTGTTTATTGCCATATGATGCAGGATTTGTCTTTTTGTGCCTTTGCAAGATTGTTTTTTCTTAATTACAGGCAGAGCACAGCAATGCAGACAAATGATGGGTTTGTGTCCATTCTTTCTGTTAAGAAGGTTTTTCTCCTGTGGAAATGCTGCTTGTGAAATTCAGTTTTATTCTACTCCTCCTTTTCCTTATTTCTTGCTGCCTTGGCCCTAAATAAATTGCTTACACTTAAAAATAATGTAGTTATTTACATACTCTGCTCCCCACCATCCCCAGAGGACCTGCCCTGCCATGTACACCTGGATGCTATCACCTTTGTTTTTTACTGCCCACAGATTCTCACTTTGTCAGATGAGGCTCTGCCATTCCAAGTTCCTTTCATCTGCTCTCCTTTCCACCAGTTCCAATTAGTATTCCTTGCTGCAGGAAGCATCTTCGGCATATTCCAGCACCTTTTGCTCTCTGAACATAATTCTTATCTAACTCTTGATATGATAAGTCATACTGGCCAGAGTTAACCTTATTACTAGAGATGTACTGAGCAATCTTGCAGTCATGAGATACCAGAGATATTTCAGTAATGGGAAATCTGCTTCCCATACAAGATTGATTTTAGTGATGACCTTTAGCTGGAATGATACCTCTAAATTCTTATCTGCATTAATTTCTTGTTTTCTCTCGTCACATGCTGTCAGTGTATGTGTATCTTGCAGATATGAAGTATTAAGAGCCAGCCCTGTAACAGAGTGTCTGTGAGGACCTGGAGTTAGGGCAATGCACTCACCTTTACTGGAGTGAAGTACCTGGGCTCCTGTACTGCCCCTAGGACACAGTCCTTCAGAAAAATGCAAATCCTCACACTGACTTTTCTGTCACTTACAGACTGAGAATTATTTCAGAGCATCTTCATGTTTTCTTAATGGGACTTAGTCAGAAATAGATGGCCACAGGACCCAGTTTGCTAAAATCAGGGTTTGAAGAAGCAAAATTAAATTGTAAGATTAAAATATAGGGTTTAATTTTCTAACATCACCTTTTCTTCCAGTGTGCCTTTTGTAGCATCTCAATGGCACAGAGTAGCTGGGATTCTGTTTTCCTCCTTCTGCTACAGTTTGTAATCATTGCTGGTAAGGCTGAGTTCATTAAACTGTAAAAGTTATCCATGAATTGGGGTGGAATATTGCCCCCAAAGATGGATTACAGCTCACAGACTAAGGTATGCCTGTTAGAGAAATCAGTGGGGAGGGCCTGTGGCCATTGTTATGCAAGGGGACCGTCCCCTTTGACCCTCAAATATGTGTGTGTGTAGAGATGAGAGGACCCTTACTGTGTCTCAGAATCCTTGCACCATTCATTAATTTTGGAGACCTTATGTGACAATCAGCTCCCTAGTGCTCCTTTCTGTTCGCTGTGGATGATATTTGTATGATGCCCACTTAAACAAATTAACTGTTTAAACTTCTGCTCCCTTATAGACAATCAACATTTGAGTGTCTTATTGTCTATAACTAGGAGATAAATGGCATTACAGATAATTTAGAAACCCCATTTCCTCATTGCTGAAATCATTGCAAAGGGATTCCCCATTCCACAAGATGATCATCCATGAAGAAATCTGTCCCTTCCATCCTTTAAACATTTAGGATCAGAGACTTTTTTATAAAGCATCTGATGGCTTCTCTTATATCATGGAAAAAAAAGTGCTCACAAAGAGGACCTAATTAATAGTGCGGACATGCTGTAGAAAAAATGTTTGCTCACTGCCCAAGATTGGTTAAAAAATATCTAGAAGGGAATGGAGAATTATCCTCAACATTCTGTCAGTGCTGGGAGCTCATCTTGTCTTTGACCTTCTGGTCAGTCCTGGTTGCTGTGCTTTGAAAAAGATACAGCAGAAATATCAGAGCAATAAATACTGGTGGAAGCTTGAAAAGCTCATATATTGTAGGAGCTAAACTGTGGTTTCTGTGCTCAGTTCACCAAGGAGGTTGATGTTATTTGTGGTGTCAAATGCAGCACAGCAGGAGAAATGGGTTAACTTTTGTCCCAGTACCCAAACCAAGGAACCCCTGCACGGATGTAACATTTTGAAAATGCAATAAATTAGGTTATGGAGTTCCCTGTCACTGGACAGTGAGACAGAAACAGGACAAAACCAAAAGTTTAGGCCATAGAGTGAAGAAAAGAACGTCTGTGGATACCTGAGGTAAGGAAGAAATTCATAAACCCTCTAATTCAGAATAAAATCAGCTGGTATCAGGAACATGCCCAACGGGTGTCTTATTGCATAACTGCCCGTTATAGGGCTTTTATATCTAGCACTAGATGGACCATTGGTCTGATTTAGTATTGAAACTCCTCTCCTTCTTCCATCATTTTCTCCTAGGGATTCTTCCCATCAAAGTCTGCAATGTCATTTGAGTTAATTCATTAATTTTCATTGGCTTCTTCCCTGTCTTAAGCTGGGTGCACTGACAAATCAATTTTGGTCTCTTCCCAGGCTGAAGCTCCTTCTGGATGCCCTGGGAGGTGTTTTTTGTCCCTGAGCCACCTCCAGCCTGGGCTCTGGGCTGAGCAGCCACACTTGTCCATGCAGGACCCTCTGTGCTGTGGCTGCAGCAGCTGGACTCCCTTTCCCACCTGATTCTGCCTGGTTTTAATCAGGTTCTACTTCTGTTTATTGCTCCTGTAGCCTGCAAAGGACTTAGCTCCTCCTTTTCTGTTTATCCTTTAATAAGTTCAATAGGAGAGTTTACATTACCTTTTTTGTTCTCTTACCTATTCTGCTTCATTTCTGTCTCCTAATTTCACCAGCTATATGAAGTCCATTTCTCTACTGACTATTTTTAACAGATCACAGAGCAAATATCACAACATTTTGTCCTGGGAAACCTATTTGTCTCCAATAGGAACTTCCCAAATGACATCAAAATGCACAACTATGTCCTTATGTATTTTGTTGTATTTAATTTTTGAAGTTTTGCATGAAATTCCCCAGACTTACTGCCAGTATGGGACAATAGGCAATTCAGCAAAACTTCAGTGAAGATCAATTGCAGTCTAGTGACAAAATTCCTGACACATTTTTTCCTAGATTTGCCAAGATTATCTTTATAATTTCACGTTGATAAAATCACTGGGAGAGAAAGTAAAAGTAGAAAGTGAGGGAAAAGGAATTGGGTGTAGAAGTGGAGAAAAGGGGCTTGTTATAGCCAAAAGGGATCGTGAGAACATCATCACCTAAACCCAGCTCCTTGTGACCCTATGAATTTTTCCTCCAGCTTTTCTCAAAGCCTGGGTCCTACCCTGCAGAGTGATCCTGTGCAAGCAATGGCAGATCTCTGCTCTGATACATCTTTAATCATCAGGGATTGCTTTCCCTCTCCTTAGGCAGCCAGGCTCTCTCACTGCCAGTTTCTTACCATCTTTCTCCTGGATCTCTTTGTTTTATGTCTCTGGAATTTTAGGAATGGCAGGAGTGACCATGGCCACCAATGCAAGCTTCTGTTGACTCCAGGTCTTCCTTAGCCTCACAAACTTTGCCCCAGGTCCTTGAGTGCCCTGTGATACAGGCAGATTCAAGATTTTGTGGTAACAGAAAGCATCTTCTTAAACTGCTCAGAACACAGTGAGGACTGAGTTTTTTAACTGTCTTCAATGCATTCTCTCCAGCTGTGGGTGGTGACCAGCCCTGTGCCTCCTTTCATCAGCCAGCCTGATGTGACATCATGAGAACGTGCTGACTTCAAGTGCTGACCCCCAGAGCATAAATCTCATGGGTGTCACTGCAGAGCCAAGAGTGAGGAGCTGGGGGACACGGCCCAGGTCATGTGGCCAGGTCACATTGCCCAGGGCTACAGGAAAGGTCTCAGCCCTCTGTGATTTGCTTACCCAGCTACAGTGGAGCCATAGAAAACACAGGTGCAGGCACTGGGCTGCTGAGGCAAAGCTCCCATGTGGGAGTGTGGAAATTGTGCCTTCAGAACTTATCCCTGATTGGCTGCCAAAGAGACAGGGGCCCAAAAATGCCATCAGAGGGTAATCTGGGGAAGCATGGAAGATCACAGCACTCTTGGGAGGCGATCTTTCAGCTTCCACCTGCCACTCAATCTCCCTGACTCACCCAGCAGCACAAATCCTACCTTGGGTTGAGTTGTTCTGTGTGTTGGGAAACACCAGGACCAGGTCAGCCCCCATACCCCACCCTGATGGAACAGCGCAGGGAAAACAGGGCTCTAGCTTTTCTCACATTGCTTTCAGGCAATAAAGGAATCTCAAACACTGTGAGGAGCCCAGAATATCCAGGTTTCTGTGTCGGATCTACAGGCAGCTTGAGACTTACTAATAATCCTCAGTGTTAAGGTGGCAATATATATATGGCAATATATACCTGCTGCACAGTACATCTTCTTCTCTTTCTTTTCCTGTTCTTGGATCTCTAACTTGTGCACACACAGTCCCTAAGCCCTAAGTCAGCCTTCAGAATCTTGAAGGCTGCATGTTATCAAGGCAATTTTATCAAAATTTACTGGCCAGTATTTGAGAAATAAAGGGGAAAACTCCAAAGGAATAGGCAAAGAATTACTGTGAGCTATTTTTTAATCTCTTTGAATGTTTTAGGCTTTCTTCACATTGCTTGTGCTTAGTTGCTGCCACCAGCTGCATTTGGAGCCTACAAGGTGATGGTCAGATCCAATTTAACACCTCTGGAAGACTCCTTGCTTTGTGCAGTGATGCTGGGAGTCCTCCTTACTGTCACACAACCAGTTAGAGCCTTCCTTTAGCAAGCTTTGTGTGGTTTTTGTGCCATGCAATGCGTAATTCACAGAGGGGCAGAGCTGTGGCTGCCCAGGTGCTGCAGGCTCCATCACCCCGTACTGCGATTAATAGTTTGCTGCTCTTCCAGCAAAATTGTGGCTCTGGGCTTTGTTCTATTTTTGTGCTCATCCTATATGCATCTGTTCTCACTTTATTCTACATCCTGTTGCCATCCTCCTGCTCATCTGTCTCTGCCATCTTTAGACATCTTCCACTATCAGGTTGACACCACTGTAAATTCAGTGCCATCAAAGGAATTACTTCTGAGTTATGTCAGTGAGTAAAGACTTCAGGCCTTTGTTTTTCTCTCACACCCACCTTTCTTTTCTTGCCCTGTGCAATTGGACCTCCTCTCAAGTGTGGATGTGCACTGGTCATCAAAATTCTTTGCCATCAAATGCCACTGTCAAGCCATTAATGGCCTTATCACTCTTTGTCTGGGCATTCTTTTCCTGAGGGCCAGGGCAGTACAGGATGGAGAGGATGATCTGAGGAGGGCACGTTTGAGAGAAAGTGCTGCTTGGTCCCAGCCTGGCCCTCAGACGGCTCAGGAAAATAATATTCCATGGAATTCAGTGGGGTAGGGTCAGCCCTCACTCCTTTCAGTCATTTTTTGCTCTAGTGTATTTGCCTTGTGTAAAATTTGGTCAAATAATAAAAATGTTCCACTTAGATAAATGCTTGATAAATCAGCAGTTCTTAAGGCGGTATTTCCTTGTGCCTGCTACGAGTTTATGATGTAGTCACATGAAAAAAAAAAGAAACAGAATATAAAATGTGAAAACTCTGTCTGAAGAAGGTCCAATCTGTCATCACGGGATATGCTAAAATTTCCTTAACTCTTGCCACGATCACAAAATCCCCTCTCTAAAATCCTGACATTTTCTCTCCGACAGCAAACAAAGGAGAGCAATATGCACGAGAAGGCAGTAGGAAGCCTGAAGCTATTAGCATGTCATTGTCAAAGGCAGAAATAAAAAACACAAAAGTTAAAGGATTCTGGAATATAGCAGAAATCTCCAGACATGAGTCAGACACTAAAAATGCCCAAACTCATTTAAAAAGCTCTTTGTCACAGTCCAAAAAAACAACATTTTCAGTGTTTTTCCTTTTGCTTTCCATCCCGCTATTGCAAGTACATGGCTAATTATGATCTGAATGATATCTATTATTCCTGTGTCCTTCTAGATCGAGCCGGATGTGTTCCAAATATGGCCACAAACATATTCCAGTGTCCAGTAAAATCAAAAGAATAAGATAATTCTGTTTTAAGAGTTAATGGTATTCACTCCCACTCTGTTTGACTCACTGGACAAAAGCTCCAGTGTGCCTATTCTAGGCAGCTGTGCTGAACAGTAAAGATTTGGAGTCCTTTGTAGGCAGGAGAAAAAGAAAGCCTTTGTAAACTTTTTATTTAGTATATTCTACCAAACACCCATGTGTAACAGTTAAAACATTTGGAGTTGCAACAGGCTAAGGAAAGTTTGCGCAGATAAACAGAGTTATTCTAAATTTTGTGCCTACTAAGGTCTGAATCACAAAGTCTCATTGCATTTCATTTAAAGTGTATGTGCAAGGAATCAGTTTTCTTAGCAGGGCCATTGTGCCCTTTGGGCTTTGTTTAATCATGTTAAAAATGTTCTACAAAATTGAAAATCATGCAGTGTTTGAATCACGGTGTTTGCAGCAGTCTGGGAGTGCTCAGGCTGCAGAGCAGCACGGTTTTTATGCTGGTATAATTCTCTTCCCTTCAGTGCTGTTGTTCTTGGGTTGTACTGGTGAAGAGTCAGGCCCACAGGCACTAAAAAGCAAACACATCCAGGCATATTCTTCCATCATCTGGATACATCCCTCTGAAACAAAATCAGCTTTTACAATACTCTCTCAGCCTTTGCGTGCCTCAGCACTTCCCCAAAATCCTGGCTAGGAAGGCACTGAGGTACTTAAACCAGAGACAGCACAGCAGATCTACAGGAGCCCAGCTCAGGGGGAATGTGAACCCCCATGTGTTGATCCAGCTTTGCTCCCTCCACCACAGCCTAAAGAATCTGCAGCCAGGACCACGGACATGTTTCAAGGAAAAAAAAAAAAGAAAATATTAATATAGTCATTTTCATCACTCAGTCACAAAAGAACTAGGGACACAAAGAGTTGGAAAAGGTCTTTCAGCCCACCACAACCTCCACCTCCTTCAGGAGGTCTCTGCTCCCAGCAGGAGCACTGGGGGCTGCCTGGCCTGGCTCAGGTGTGGGGTCAGTCCCTTCCCTTCACTTCTCTCTCCAGCCTCTCACTATTTCACAGCCATTTTACCTGCTGGACTATTATTTCTATTGCAAAATGTTTCCCTTCCAGCAGCTGCCTGCTGCACTGGGAACTGGGTGGTGGCTTTTCCTGTCCCAAGGAAGGCTGTGTTCCACTGGGATCCAAGGGTTATTTCCCACTCTTTAAAGTGTCTTGAGGAATAAAGATATCCCAGAAGTATTTCCCCAGGAATGAAGAGCAGTGAGAAATTTGCCTGTGTATTGGGGTGATGATCAAATCCTGAAGTTCTTACTCTATTTTCTGTCAGTAAAATTCTGATAACTGGAACAGGAGTTTATTTCATCAGGAATGTCAACATTTGGTTCAGAATTCATGATTCAGGCCATAACTGAAGTAGGTGCTTAAGCACATCCCATGGGAATAATGGAGCTCTCTTGCTTTAACTCAAATGTGTATTTAACACAAATACATCCCTGAATTTGGGCACTTCTCAAGTTCATCAGATTGACAACACTTAAACCAGAGCTTTTGAAGTAAAGCTGCATTTTTAACAAGCTGCCAAAATATTTGCTAATTTTTGAAGGAAAACCCCTCGTATTTTCTTCGGGTATTGAATAATCTCAATCTTATTGAAGATTTTCTACTTTCACAGATATAAATCTTGCCTCTTCCAGGTATTTCAGTCCATATATAATGCCCTTCTTCAGTGTTTATTAAAAGTACAGAAGCTGAAGGCACTTACCTGAAAACCATGTTCACAGCATATGTGGTGTTATTCTAGCTGCAATTATCTGAGGAAGAGTTGTGCTTCCTTTTCAAACTGATCTTGATGTACACATTTGCCAAACTATGTGAAAGCTGCAGACACTTTTGCATTCATGGCACTATTATTCACTGCCATAAATCTAGATCAGATATGTGCTGTCTGAATTGATAGTGGGTATTCTGCCTGAGAAAAATGTGTTCCCCTTTAACTTTTAGCAGTGACATTGCTTATGTTACATCACTTTTCATGTTACTATGCATCACATTGGTCAAAGATGTCATTATTTATAGTGCAGAGATGGTGTCACTGTAATTAAGGTTGTGTTAGGGTTTATATTACCTTATAAAAGCTCTATTTTCAGGAGCTTCCATCCAACTCCATAAGGAAATCAATTTTGGATGTGAAGCTTTCAGTTGGGGAGTGGAAGAAAAAAAATGTTTGTGGTTTCAGTGATGGCCTCTTGTCTTCCACTTTGGTCCCTGCTTGTGTGACCTGGAGTCACTGCACATTCTGGGTGGTTTTGCTTTCATCTGGCATCCATTAACAGATTCTTGCTTCTTTAAATTTTCAAACTAACAGACAACAGGGACAGTGCAGGTACACTTTGTGAATCAGGGAAATCCCAGTTCTTGTATTTAAGACCTGTGCCAGCAGGCTCAGGAGCTGATCAAAATCAGGTCCTCTGGGTGCTGCCACTGTGCAAATAAAAATATGGGATGAAATAGAAGTTTTTTTTAGTAAAGATATAGCTACAGCTTATTTAAGACAACACTCAGCTTGGAGTGGTTCATCACAAACCAGTTTAAAGTCATAAATGTGTTGACTAAAAAGCTCAGATATTTTCTTTATAGACTAAGTGCAGAGCCAATGTTTGAGTAATCCCTTTTATTGGACTAACTGCACACTATTGACAAAGCACCTGCCTGGGTATAGGAATCCATTCTGGGAGTCAACCCCTTGCTGACCTGCAGGGGAGTTTTGTGTATCCCCAACGCCAGACTGTCAATATTGCTGCATTAGTCCAATAAAAGGGATCACTTGAAACTTGACTCTAAATTTTGTCTCACTAGTAAAGGCAAGTAATTAAAAATATTGAGTTGTGTAAGAAGGCACACTGTGTGCTGTGATGTGCTAATAACCAACTCCTTCCACAATGATTTGCGGTATTGGTTCCAGTGTACACAGTGGATAAAAACAAGAAGGAAATTTCCAAAAAACCCATCCAACTACAGCCCATTTCTGATTTCCATGTGATTAGCCAAGATGAATATGCAAATAGGCAAAAAGAGCAAAGAGTTAAACATGTTTTCTCCTTCCAGGAATGGACAGATCAGATGACATTTCTAACAAAGCAAAATTCTTACTCATATACTCGTGCCATGTAGTGGGCTGCTCCCTGACCATTCCCTGTGGAAACCTCAAAACTGCTCAGGCAGGAGGAGGCTCCTCAGCAGAAATAAAGTGATCAGAGCACATGGCCCCTAAACATTATGGGTTTGGTTAGGACTGCGTTGTAAACAAGACAAAGTTAGTACAGAAATTACTCTTGTGTTTTGAGCCCTGCAGCACTGAGCCTGTCCTTTTGTTCTTGCTACTGTAATATCCCAGAGCTCTGTATCAGGAGCTGAAAGACCTTTACAGAACCCTTGTTTCCTAAGGACACTTGTAAAGCTGGGAAAAAACTGCTCCTCTGCTCAGCAGAGAATTTTCAGCGTGAACCTTTTACTTTATAGCACATTACACTGCCCTGGCAGATTGGGTCACACTCTCAGTGTTCCACCCAAGGCCAAGCCTGGATGTTCCCAAGGAGACAGATGAGTTTGGGCTTCCCAGGAGTCCCAGATCCCTCCCCACTTCTGTCAGCCAGAGTCCTGGGAGGCACCGTGGTGGCATTTCCAGAGTCCCTCTGGAAAGATGCCAAGGCAAAGCCTGGCATTTGTGCCATCCACCCCGGTGTCTCTGCTATGCTCTCCCACAGGGCTGCTGCCATCACAAGATCCCAGTCTGGCCTGGGAAGAGGCTGGGAGGTCTCAGCCCCCCAGTTCATCCAGGGGACACCCCAAGGGTCTGGTGGCCACTCTTTGGGCATGGCCAGCAGCCCAATCCCACCTGAGGGTGCCAAGTTCCCTCTGTGGCAGGGAGCCCATCCTGGGCGTGTGTTGAAAACCACAGGCTGGAGCTCCCTGAAAGCAGAAGCAGAAACTAAAAGCTGTCAAACTTGGGGAAAGCTGGATTTGATTAGAGCTTCACTACTCAGGCCATTTTCTTCCAAAGTCCCAAAGAAAAGCCGGCCTTGTTTGTGCCACTCTTGCTCACTGTGCAGCAGAAAATGCTCTTTCTGATGGAATCCTCGCTGACAATTTTTGGCACCCAGGTCATTCCTGTTGGCAGTGGTGCAGGAATGGGAGAGCATCAGAGTAAGGGCTGCACTGCAGTGGGCTGTGATTAAACAAGGACAAAATATTTAGATTCACCCTTTTGTTTTATTACACATGACTTAATCTGTGTTGTTCTCCCCTTCCCCATTGCTCTTGGAAGGTGAGGAAAGTGCACGTATTTTTTTTTTACTGGCTTTATTTACTTGGATGCTTCAGGATACTAAGTTATGACAAATTCTTCTCCACAGTAGCTTTTGGCTTCCTTTTTCTTGGAGCTCTTTAGACCTTTGAACTGCTGCCATTACAGCTGCCTCCGAGCCTGTCATGTGGCTGTTGAATTGAGCTTTTGAGTGTGCCTCTGCACTGCTCTCATTCCTGCCTGGTGTACGTCGAACAGGATCATTGTTTTGAATGAAATAGCACTTCTGTGCCAAAAATGGAGGTTATTTCTCCACAGCACATTCTGGGCAGGCAGGCATTCAGTCTGCCTGCTCTCCAAGCCAGCTGAGAGCTCTGCAACCACATGAACACAGTATTGAGCCTGACTAAATAAACTGGATTTGTGTTTGGGCAAAAGTTGTCTTGAAGCACTTGGCTGATTCATGGCACAGTCAGAAGCAGCTGGTCTATTCTGAGGATGTGCAGAATGGGTAGATTTTAACCAGTGGAGCATATTATTATTATTATTATTATTATTATTATTATTGTTGTTGTTGTTGTTGTTGTTGTTGTTGTTGTTGTTGCTAATTTTTATTATTATCATCATCATCGCTGTCACCATTGAATACTTTGATGCCATTAACAACTCGGATGGAATTATCATTTCACTGTGCATCCCCATTGATTGGGAACCCAAATTCTAACACACCTTAATCCTGCAGATGTTTACTCACATTTTTAACTTTTTGCACAAAGCAATTGGCTGAATGTGTATCTTGTACAGGTGGGTGACAGTTTTGTAGGTGGGGACATTCAGAGCTCGCTGAGGATGGGCTTTGTTTCCAGCACACACGTATATAAAGGCAGTAAGCAGAGCCTGAATTAATGCAATAGCAGCATTGTCTACAGCCAAAAAACACTCATAAAAGATCATTTGGTTGCAAAAGCCTATTAACAAAATTTTTTATTGTTTAGGTAGGGCCTCTCATCAGTATAACTCGAGCAAATATCCTTGGGAAAAAGCAGCAAAAATGTGTCTTGAGTGCAGTGAGTTAAACACACAGAGGCTGTGCTGCAGCAGCTCTCAGTAGGACAAATTTCAGAGATAGAGCTGGGGGAAACAATTACTACCTGATGTTTTCTACAAATGCCACTTCAGAGATGAATCCAATGGCCTACGAGACTGTGCTTTTTTGTTCTCTTTGAAGTAGGAGCATTAAATTAAAACTGAAGCAACAGAACACTTAGCACTCAAGCTGGAGAACACATGATGAGCTTAAAAATAATGTTGAGGGAAAGACAACAGAGAATAGAAGAGGCTTTGTATCATGTTTGACTTTGTTTTCGAGCAAAACTAAACATCAAAATATTAGAACACAAGCACAAAACCTCATTGTCAGTAAAACTAATTAGTGTTCTGCTGCTTAATGCAAAAGCCTACATGATGTCTTGACCTTTT
Source organism: Zonotrichia albicollis (assembly GCF_047830755.1). NCBI lineage: Eukaryota > Metazoa > Chordata > Aves > Passeriformes > Passerellidae > Zonotrichia > Zonotrichia albicollis. The sequence goes on from NC_133826.1 coordinate 2,596,166, forward strand.
TTACACATTGTGTCTGAGGGTGTGCAATAAAACAGAGGGAAGCACAGAGTGCCTGCAGCCAGCCCTAGAGGTTTTCTTCCTCACGGAGTTCAAGGGATGCCAACAATACCGGCTGTGTGCGAGCCCCTTTTTAAAGCTGGTGATTTCTTAGAGCTCGAGCCGCTGAATTAGCGCTGCCCCGCTGGCAAGGGCTGCTCCCCAGGCTGATTGCCATTCCACAGCCCTGGGCTTTAACTGCGCTCATGGAACAAAGATTCAAACAGCTTGGAGAGGGAGCTGCCTGTGGGGCATTGCCACAAACTCCTCGAGTCTGTATCCAATCCCTCTAAGAATCTGATCGCCAAATCTGTTTTATTGTGGCCAGATCTCGCAGAAATGCTGACCTCAGTACTTTGCTACAGGCTCATAGAGCATCTTCCCTGACAGCAAAGGGAGACAAAAAACCTGTCAGAATGTGGGAAACACGGTTTGCTGCTCTCTTCTCTGTAAAACAGAAGTTTGAGTCAGTCAAAAGTCACTCACACGAGCTCCTTGCTGGCAGCACAAAATCCTTAACTTCACTCAAAGCCACTGTTGGACATGCAGGTCCCTGAGCTCTGGATATTTCCATTAAAAGCACTTAGGCAGATTGAAGCAAGCTTAGGGTAAAATTTCCATTAATATTTGGTGTTGACCCAAATGGGCTTCTGTTGAAATAATTAAAATTCCTAACCAAGCACAAAACTCCCATTACTCCACTGCCATTCACAAGAATTACGACTCTTAAGTTTATAAAACACAAAGCAAGTAAATGTGGACCAAGTAACAGTGATTTTGAAAGAAAGGAAAGAAAGAAGGCGAAGACAAGATGAAAATTAGTTATTTTTTCTCATCAGATAGAAGAGAGACTGGAACTCATTTCCAGAACTGAGAATGTGTTTCTTGTACTAATACAAAATTTGTTCCAAGGTTTTTCCTGGTACAAGATATCAGAAATGTCCTACAGAGACCAACTTTTCAAACTGGAGTGAGCAAATTGCCCATTTATTTGAGTGAAGCACCCTAGAAAAACTGTCAGCATGCCTGTAAGTCAGGCTGGGAAAGGCACGGGGATTTTCCCTGCTTGGGCTACTGAAATATTCCACTAGAGGGGATGGCTCTGTGTCTGGGACAAAGGGGAGGCAGGAAGAGACAGAAAAGGTTAAAATTCAGGGGCTGCAGTGTGAGTTACAAAGCACACAGAGCCCCTTCCCAAATTCCCAAATTCCCAAATTCCCTGTACCGTATTTCAGAGCACAGATTGTGGTTGAATGAAAATAAAGCAGGGCAGGAGGATGTGGGGGAAAAGGAGAGGCTGATCAGGCAGAACAGAGTGGGAGATGCAGGAGTGCTTTGGTGTGACCGACCACCTACAAAACAATACAAGTGTCCAACCACCAGGGTTCCACTGACAAATTCTAGCCTGAGTTAAATATTCCTTCTCACCCATGTGCTCTTGCTGTCACTAAATCCTTCCTTGTAGCTTTTCCTTGCCTGGCAGGATCTGATTGTTCAAAGGGGGGATTCAGGTGTCATCTGAAGCACCCAGATTTGAGCAGGGAGCTGGAGCTGTTGTTGTATTGAGTGACAAACACGACCTCAGGCTTCTCCTTTCTCAGAATTAACACCCCAGGTCACCGAGTCTGAAACTGACCTCCACAGAAGATAATATTTTAAATTTTATGATCTGCTGGGTTGAAATTAAACATTTGCTAATTACAAAGGTACTGCAAGTCATGCCAAAACCTCTTTTTGTTGTCTGGAGAGTTATAACAATCCTTTTCTGGCAGTTAGTTTTAAGATCATTAAATGATCCTCATTTGCAATATATTTGCAGAAGATTACAGCCCATCTAAATTGACCCTGAAGGAAGACTTATTTCATTAATGGGCTGTCCTGTGCTAATGCATAAAGCTAGAAAAATATATCTATTAAATTCTTAATGTGTAAATGATGTTTCTGGCTTTCTTCTTAATTACAAAGCAAAATGAGCCTGAAGTGCACTCCGTCTAGGAAAAAATGATCAATTTAATCCATCTTCCAAGAGAAAACTTTTTCAGCGAGTTCCAAAATCCCAGCTATTCTCATCTAAGGCTGGAGCCTTATTGCTCTGTTCAGAAACACAATAAAATGTGCCAACACAATTTATTTTTTCCCTGGATTCCAATGAGCGGAGCTTTCTCACATCAGTTTGGTTTACTCGCTATCTGTTAAGGTTTTGAGGAAGAAGCCAAGGCAGAGCGTGGCTGAGCAGTGCTTTGGAGATGAGTAATGCCCGGAGATGATGGGCTGCTGGGGTATATGCAGAATATTAATACAGCCCACAGAAGCAGATTTACAGCACAAATGGCTGTGCAAGGGACTCTCTGCACAGAACCACCTCGTGTGCTCTGCCTTCACCACAGCACAACTCCCAGGCTAAAAAAAACTTCTCAAGGGGAAGGAAGGCTGTAAATCCATATCAGTAATTGGGATGGGGAGAGGGAGGTAACAGGAGACTGGGGTTTAAGGGAACATGGGGAAATGAATTCTGAGTTAGTGTTACACTTCCAGCAAGCAAACAAAGGCAAGGGTGGGAATGAGGGACAGCACTGCTGCCACTCTGAGCACCCCGGGCTCTCAGTGACAAGTGTCCTCCCTGATGTTCCATCTCACAAATGGCTGCTTTGGCCACAGCCCTCAATGGCTCAGCACCTTTCAGATCCTCTGTTAGATGTTGGCATTTCGCTCTGGCCTAGTGACATTTAAATGTCCAGTTTACGCTGCAGAGTAGCCATATTGTAATGAGGGGCTTTAAAAGTCTGCAGAAGCAAATAAACAGCAGGAAAATGTTCCAGTGCATGTCCTGCAAGAAGCTGATTCCACCTTCTTTAGGTTTTTAATATGTAAAACTGCTTCCTGTAGCTGACCATGAAGGATTAATGACAGATCCTGGGTCTGGGAATATCTGCTGTGTCCATCCCAGTGTGCTCAGAAGCCAGGGAAGAATAAAAAATCTCTTCCTAATGTGTTGGGGCTTCTTGGACAAGGCCCCACTGGTGAGTCCTTCCTGTTTGTACCCTCCCTTCCTTCCTTCCTTCCTTCCTTCCTTCCTTCCTTCCTTCCTTCCTTCCTTCCTTCCTTCCTTCCTTCCTTCCTTCCTTCCTTCCTTCCTTCCTTCCTTCCTTCCTTCCTTCCGCCACTTCCTTCCTTCCGCCACTTCCTTCCTTCCTTCCTTCCTTCCGCCACTTCCTTCCTTCCTTCCTTCCTTCCTTCCTTCCTTCCTTCCTTCCTTCCTTCCTTCCTTCCTTCCTTCCTTCCTTCCTTCCTTCCTTCCTTCCTTCCTTCCTTCCTTCCTTCCGCCACTTCCTTCCGCCACTTCCTTCCGCCACTTCCTTCCGCCACTTCCTTCCGCCACTTCCTTCCTTCCTTCCTTCCGCCACTTCCTTCCGCCACTTCCTTCCGCCACTTCCTTCCGCCACTTCCTTCCTTCCTTCCTTCCGCCACTTCCTTCCGCCACTTCCTTCCGCCACTTCCTTCCGCCACTTCCTTCCTTCCTTCCTTCCGCCACTTCCTTCCGCCACTTCCTTCCGCCACTTCCTTCCTTCCTTCCGTCACTTCCTTCCTTCCTTCCTTCCCTGTCATAGATCTTCCAGGCTTTAGTTCTTTCCATAAAAGCAGATATTTGAGGAATTTTTCCCTACACTTCAGTATTTATGTGATATTCAGCACCTTCAATATATAATTATAAAACAAAACCAAAGTTCTATTATTTCAGAGAGCAAAATCTACTCCTGCTTTGAATTTAGGCCTCCTGAAGTCCCAGTTTTATTTCCAATTTATTCCCACTTATTATTGCTACCATTCCACTTAATGAATTTGATATTTAATACTTTATTCACACATTTTATTTTTGCACCAATTACAGGGAAGACAGATACATTGTTCTTACAGATTTCTACAAGCTTCAAGGCATTTTTTCCTCTTGCATTTTTTTATTTCTTAAAAAATAACAATAATCTTGGTATTTAAAGAGAAAAGCAGCAGAAGCAACATTCTTTTAATGCTTAGGGTAATGTTTTTTACTTCTATTTGCTAGAAAAACAAAAAGAGTGAGAGAATATCTCCAGTTTATGTCCTTGATAGGTCAAATGAAGTGTGTGTGAAACTGAAGAGGTCCTGCTATAACCATGCCAGCGGAAATGAAAATTATACCACTCATGCTAACAAGTACATTTCCAAAGGGGCTGGAGGTATTAGGAGACTCTAAACAGATGCCTCTGAACTTAAAATACACTTAATTCCAAAGACTTGCCTTGTAATTAATGTAGCCAGTGCAGAACCTCTGAAGAGAATGCAGGGCATAGCAAAGCATTACTCAGCATCCTCAGACTTCAAGGAGCATAAGGACAAATAATTTAATTAAAAACAAACAAACAAAAATTCACACTCATTTTTTGTATTCATTTCCATCACGACCACAGTGGCAAACATCAAGGAAAACATTCTCCAATTTACAGCTTAATCTCCTGCAAGAAAAATATCCTTCTGCTATAAAAGGAAAGAGCACACATAAGCCACATCAAAAGGATATCACTCATAGTTTAGTTTCAGTTTTTATTCCCATTAACTGGGCTGCTGGTATGTAAGTCTGTGAATGGAGCACGTGGAGCTTGCTCGGACTGTTTTAGTAACACACTGGAAGCACAGCTTTTCCACAGCTTGGATTTCAGTGGGAACCCCCAAATCCCAGCTGCTCCCTGAGAACTGACCCCTGTGCTTTCCTGCCATGGGCTGGGGTGGGAGCAGGGACACCCTGGGGGTCTCTGCACCTCAGGGGAGAGGTGTGAACCCCCTGGAGCTTGTGGGGCAGCTTGGGCTGGGGCTGTGCTGCTCTGAGAAAGTGATTATGGACCCTTTAGCCTCCCCACGTCTTCATCACTCTTTTCTTTTTTCCAGGGAAAATGCAGCTTTTAAAATGATAATATATATTTATTTATAATATGTATTTCTTTGAATTTATAATTTTAAAATATTTTAAACATTTTCATGTAGATTTTAAACATATTTTTGTTCAGCAAAACAGAGCAGCAGATAAATTCCAGGAGGCTTTGAGGCGTGGTTACCATCCCAGAGTATTTAGTATTTAGTACTTAGTATTTAGTATTTAGGGTTAATTCTCTGCCACAATTTGAGTCTGACCTGCACAAGTGGCACCAAGAGAAAACTCCCCGGCCTTCTCGTTGCTTATATTGTAACATCAGGAGAGCCATCAATGCAAAGCTGCACTGAAAGACTGGTCTGCAGTGAAGACATAACTTTAGACAGCCATGTAATTTCCTTTTCATGTTGGTCCCTGACAAGAGACAATATGTTATAGTTCCAGGAATGGATAACAGGGGAAAGAGGGGAAAGTACAATAGCTTTATTTAAAAGTCTGTACAATCCTGCTTCGCTTTCCAAATAGCTTTTTGGACTCAGCTTGGTACTGTGCTCAATAAATTATCTGATTTTTCCAGGTTTGCTATCAGTTAAGTGACTGGTCCAGGGTGTTTTGAGACATCTGGTCTGGTTTCCTGGAGGATTATGATTAATAAATGCTGGCATACAAAAGCAGTTAAACACTTGTGCTCTGCCTTCCTTATAATCTCATATTTAAGATCCATTATGGCAAATCCTTCGGTGCTCATGGACCCTCTGGAGCTGCAGTGACGAGTTTCCCATTGCTGCTGGTGAAAAATGGATCTATCTGTTACAATCGGTTGTATTCAGATCAATAACAGAGCACCACACACTTCATTCAGCCTTCTTAAATTAATAATTTCCAGATTGCCTTTTGAAATTGGTTCTTGCATTGGTTTAGGGAAATTCTGAGTTATGCATGTGTTAGCTCAGGGTTGAAGTGTGCAATTGGTTTTCAGCAAGTGGTGAGAGACAATGTATATCCAATTCTGAGCATCGCTTGGAAAACTCATCTTGGGGATTTGATGAGGAATTTTACCCCATTTGTATTGTACCACCACTCACCTGTTAAATTTCTCACTAGGCTACATTTCCATCTGGTTTCTTACCTTTTTTTTTTTTAAATAAAAAACTTAAATAAAAATTCAGAATTTTGAGTGATTTAGATTGGGCAAATATTGCTCAGATATTTATCGTAATATTACCTTGTATTTTGACTATTTCTGTGTTCACTTTTCCCTCTAAAATACATCATTTACTTCAGTTTTGCTGCTTCTCCTGAAAACCTTTGTGTTTGTTCTGAAGGACAAACATTTTGAGGAAGTCTTAGAGATCCTGTACAGATGGTGGTGTTTGGATACCACAGTGATTGAGAAGTGATAACAGAAAAATTCCCTTGTAGGGACCTCGTGTGAGGATTATTCCCTTCCCTCCTGCCCAGGTGGGACTGTTCCCTGTGATGGCAGACATTTCTGAAGTTCATTAGGTAAGCCAGCATCCCATCTTCTCTCCAGATTAAGACTTAACTCTGTTCAGATGTTTAGGATGACACAATTCCTTGCCATCCTTGGGGATGTTTGAGCACAAAAATCAGCTTCAATGTGATTCCTGAGCAAGCTCTGCCCCCCATCCTTCAGGCAGCACCTCCCTGCAGCCCGGCACAGGAAACAAAATCCCAGCCTGACTCTTTGCACTGGGTTACCCCAACAGAACACTGGGGAATATGGAGGTGTTTCATGCCTTCAGGAATGTCAGGGGGTATTGGAATAGGAATCCCAATATAACCAGTTAGATTGTGCCTGGGTCAGTGTGACCCTCGCTGCTGGGCCAAAGGCAGCACTGTGGTGCTTTACCCCAGAGATACCTTGGCTGCTGGAGATTGCAGCGGGGCACTGGTGCAAGTCCAGGCTTGTCAGGAACTCCGTTTACCTCAGGAGAGAGAGCTTCTGGCGATGGTGAAGAGAAAAAAGGAGAGGATTCTGCTGGAGGGTTATATCCAGATGTTTATTCCATGGTTACAGAGGTCTGAACAGGGGCAACTGCTGCCAACAGAATGGAGGCTGCATGGTCTCATTCACCTTTTAAGCTCCGGGACAGGGGAAGGGGAGGGGACAGGTGAGCCACCAACCAGGTGAAAGGGGCAGGGTCTCAAGGGACTGGGGACACCTATCCAATGTCCCCCAGGCCTGAGGGACCAACCACACGACGCCTTGCTGGTATGTTAGCCTGATTGACAGGGCACACTCAGCGAGGGGCGAGGGGGAAGGGAGAAGGTATAGGCGCACCTGGGAAGGGACCCGGAAGTTTAAAACAGGACATTGCAACACACCGCAACAAGGGGGAGCATTGCCACTCTCTGGGTGTGCAGGGAACCCTGCAGAGCCCAGAGCTCTGCCCCTGTGTTGCCCGATTGATAAAGGACACAAAACTCGGATAAGTTTTGTGTGGCGCTTTATTGAAGGGCCCGGGGGCCTGCGGACTAGCGTCTCCAAATCAGAGCCCCAAAATTCACACATGGGTGCTTTCCTTTTATATACATGGCAATTCATAACAAAGTTTCCAAGAAACAGTGGCCCTCTGCCAAACGACAGACCCCTTGTGTCGAAGTGAGGGAGCGACCACCATTGCTGTTTTTTCGCATCTGACTCTGATTTATTCATCAATCAATCACTTTTTATAATCATGTTAATTAAGTTCGTGCATATTGCAAAATCTGAGCTCCTGACAGGCTGTAGAGAAAACTTCAGCTCCTCCTTTTGTTTACAATACCTGTAAGTTAGTTTACTGAAACCAAGATCAGTGTTCCCACCATAATATGAAGGGGTTCTCAAAACTTTCATATCTGTTCTCAGACTGGCCGTCTGTTCCCAGTAGCAGCCAAGGACAGAAAGGTCTCAGAATCTTGTTGTTTATATAAAAGGTGGCTGAGAACCTAATTATTTACAGGATCAAGCCTGGGAAAGGCTGCTTCACAGCAGGCTTCTATATTTCTTTAAGGCACCTATCTTTCTTTAAGCCATGCTTAAACCAGGTTCTCCACACCCTTGTAATACATTCCCTAGTTCACAAGCAAAATCATAAATCTTCTGCTTGTCCTATTGTATGCTGCCCCCCCAAACTGGTTGGTCTTCTTACTCTCCTACCCTGGTTTAATGTTTATCTAAGTTCCTAAGACTACTTACTAGGTTACACAGAACTCAACACATAATATCAACGGCTACAAAACTACTTTTAACAAACCAATTCACACACAACTCATAACTAAACTATAATAAAACATTTTTCTAAATTTCATTTATTTTCCAACACCTGTTAGAGGAATCTCCCATAAATGCCTCAGCATCCACTGAAAGCTCTCTTTCTCCGGGCAACAACAGACAGAACAAGAGGACACAGTCTCAAGCTGCACCAAGGGAGATGCAAGCTAGAATTAAGGAGGAAGTATTTTACAGAAAGAGTGGTCAAATACTGGAATCATCTACCCAGGGAGGTGGTGGAGTCACCATCCCTCAATGTGTTTAAAAAAACACTGGATGTGGCCCTTGGTGCCATGATCTAGTTGAGGTGTTAGAACAGGGGTTGGACTCGATGATCTTACAGGTCTCTTCCAGCCTAGAATTTCTGTGATTCTGTGATTCTGTGAAATCCCATTGCTGTGGGTGCACGTCTGTGTGTGTGTGCACCTCTGATATCCAGCCCTAAATACACAGAGAGCAGGGAATGTTCTCATTTCAGAGATGGCAAGAGGATTTTTACTGGATTGGTGTTCATGTGATAAATCTCCCTCTATTGCTGCACTCCTGAAATTAGCAGATGAAATGGCATTCCACACTGAGAGGCACAATATTGAGAAATTAAATTTATTGATAAACATAGCCTTGTTTATTATTTTACTTTTCCTAACCAGATCCTTTGCAGGGAAATATACATCTTGTGTTTACTTCTGTTTGTTAATGCTTTGATAAATCAGACATTTTTAGTATTCTATCAATGGCAAAAGTCTAATTGCCTTATTGTATTCTGATTTATTTCTTTCCTTACTTTCTTTGCATCCGCAGCCCAACAAATGAGTCTCCAAAGAGATATATGTTATGATACAGTGTCAGTGAAATTAATCCTGATCAATTTTAAAGTTCACATTTTTATTTGATGACTTTCCTGGGAATCACTGAACGCGAGATTGACTCGGCCTCTTTTTGTTGGTTAAATATTGTTGTTTGAGAACACTGGATACAGCAGCAGAAATCTCATTATGATTTACCAGTTCTGTGGGAGGGAAAAGCCAGATAAGCAATGATTTTTTGCTAATTAATAGCCACCAAATCCTGCTCTTTGCTGGCACCAGTGAAGGGCCCCCAGTAAGGGTCTAATGGTGAAAAGTGTTCCTTGCCTGGGAGCACCTTTACCTGGGAGAGGTCCCTGGATGCAAGAAATGGAACAAGATAAATTCTTATGGCTTTCTAAAAACCAGGCTCTCTGCTTCCATCACGGTTTCAGTCCTGCAGGTCTTATGAGCACACGTGATCGCTAGAAGAAATTGGAATTTTAGGTCATTGTGGGAAAACAGAGGTGGGTTTATTTCCATTTTTCCGTTTTCTGTTAGACAACAGGCTTTCTCTCAGTTTGTAAATGCTTCCATATTCAAAAATATAATCCAGGCTATGCATATAGGTAATTTTTGAGGGGGTTTTGCTTATTTCTGTGTTTGATTTGTCAACAGAACTCGGGGTTTTTTTTCAGGTCTTCGTGGTAGGCAATGTTTTGACCCAAAGGAAACAAAAGACTTTTTGTTTTGCTTCTGTGATTCCTGCCTTCTCTGAATCAAAGGAAATGGGGACATGCAAGAGTTATTGCTATCAAAAGGAAATAATTATAAATCCACAGCGCCCAACAAATCAGATCTCAAACCATTCTCCCCACTCTACCCCTACCTTGGAGAAGTTTAAACAGCATAACCAGCTTCTGCGAGGAACCCAGATTTTTATTTTTTTTATCGTTAATGTCAAACAAACATTTATTTCAGGTGCAAAGCCTCGGGATATGTTAGTGGAAACAGTGGCACTGCTGTTCTATTGCTTACTGCCCACTAAGTGGGTGGGAAAAGGGTACCGTGACCCTTTTACCCTTCCCACCAGTCTCCCTAACAGCTTTGGCCTTCGGGTCAGCTCAATTTCCCCGGCACTGAGTGGCCATTACCGAGCGAGGATGTGATAAATGCTTTTTGGAGGGGCCGGCAGCGAGCGCCGCCAAGGAGGGAGCGGGTCCGGCGCGGGAGCCCCGGCACAGCCCGGCTGCAGAGCAGCCTCCCGTTCCCTAGCAACACGGCCGACATCGCCAAAAATGAATAGACCCACAAACAAAAATGAAAAGGAGATAAAAAAGAGTAAAAGTCTATGGGGCTCAAAGGTTAATATTCCTCTATCTAATAACTTAGTTTCAGAAAATTGCATTTTAACCTTTTCCGAGCATCCGGGAGAGAGATTTCTTTGAAATTAAATTAGATCACATTTGTATGAAATGGGGGGGTGAGAAATTAAATGCAGAATTTATTATTTTTTCTATCTTCCTACCCGGTATTTCTGCAGTTCCTTGTATTTTCTGTTGACTGCCCCTGCTCTGCTCCCCAGCTGTGTGTAGCCTGCAGCCTGCTGGGGAGCTGCTGGTGGCTCCAGAGTGGAGTGCTCTGGTCTCATTTTGTGTTTGGTGGAATTCTCTCTTGGAGAAACAGAAAACCTTGCCCAGCAGGGCATAACCAGACCTTGTATCCCCTCCATGTTCTCATCCATCTGGCACCTCTGGAACCACAGAATCACTGGGTTGGAAAAGATCATCAAGTTGATCCCATGCCCTAAACACCTCAACTAAACCATGGCACCAAGTGCCACATCCAGTTGTTTTTTTTCTTAACACATCCAGGAATGTTGACACCACCACCTCCCCAGGCAGGCCATTCCAATATTTTATCACTATTTCTGTGAAAAACTTCTTCCTAATATCCAACCTATATTTCCCCTGACACAGCTTGTGACTGCTTTGGAGAGAAGGAGCAGTGAGTGACGCCCTGGGAGGAGCAAAGGCCTGGCAGGAGCAGGAATGAGCCCTGGGACCGGTGGTTTGTGCCTTGGCATCCTCAGTGCTCTTGTTGCCTTTTCATCAACCTGGAAATGAAACTTGAGGTCATTTTAGTAACGAAGCAATAGAAGAGTGAGTCTTCATTTGAAGGCTTTCAGAGGCAGCTATGGAAAGATGCCTGCAAAATCCCACTCCCACAAGTGTGAGAACATTTTTATAGGTTTTAGGAAATTAGCAGAATTGATAAAAAGCACCAATTAGGAGGACAAGTGGTGATGAAATTCCCTCCCAGGTCAAGCCCTTTCTTTGGGGACTCCCCCTTGGCACTGGCTGTGCTTTGTCCATCAAATGTACCTCAAAGAGTTGTTCTCAACCTTGGTACCCAGGAAATACCAAGAGAGCAGATGGGCCCTGCACCTCTCAGGGCTTGAAGCTCTGGATTTGTCTTTGCTTAGGGAAAGGCCATGGAAAATTACTGGGAAAACTCACCACTAATGCAATAAGCTACAGAGCTACAAATGGATGTGTGAAAAACACAGAGAGAAATAAAAGAAAAAAAGGCAAAACCCAAAATGGCAACACTTCCTGTGCCATTCCCCTTCTTGCCATGCATCCACATCCCACCAGACCTGGAGCTGTGGTCCAGCCCTCCTGACCAGCCAGCCCCACCCAGGGCACCAGTGCTGAAAGCTGGAACGCAACAGGAGCTGACTGGAAATGGAGAACACCATGGTAGGGTTGGCTGGTACTCCCAGGGGTGCCTCCTTTAGTAAATAGTTTTGCTTGCTCTGATCTGTTTTCATTTAAACAAACAAAACTCTTTCAGATCAAATAACTTGTGTGGAGCTGAAGTCCATTTCTGTTAACTCCCTCTCTGAGCAGATGCAGCTTCCACTTTGCCTTCCTTCCTTCCCCACAGGGGACCATTAGAAATTCCCTTTTTATTACATAAGCCTTATTTAAACCTCTGGATCCAAATTCCTGCTCCAGCTACCGTGGTGTAAATCTGGAGTAACTGTGTGTTTCTCTGGGGTTATTTTGAGGCTGCAGCAGCTCTGCTGGGGCAGGATCCAGCCCCTGAATTCCTTGGCTGCCAGGGAAATCCGGGGAAAGCGATTGTTCTATTTGTGTCATGGCTGTTATATTTAACTTCACAACAGAATGCCTTTAAACTTTACTGCCATCTTTAAACCAATGAGCTGTATGGTTAACTAATTTTCCTGTGCACTGTATAATACAGGATCGATAATGCTGTTTCCTCACATAATATATTTGCTCTCTTCCACTCACTCTCTTCATATATATCGTATAATTACAAATACTGAAATTTATGGGGCATGTAAACCCGTGTTTTAAATACAGGAGATCACTGCAGTTGGGATGGTTGCTGTTACTTAGCATATTCCAATCAACAGCTCCCACTGGAGCCAGGGAATCTGTGGGTGCACAGAAGTCCCACACTGGGTGTTCTGCTGGCTGAGTCTCCCACCAGCCCCTCAGCCAAGCAGCACAGCAGCTCCTGAGAGGCTGAGAGATGGGAGGAACCACTGGAGGCTTTCTTGGTGGCAGGGAATGATGCTTCAGAATGGTTTGATTGAGTCATAAGAATCCTTTAAGATCATCCTGTTCCACCCCGTGCCATGGCAGGGACACTGTCCCCTACCCCAGGGTGCTCCAAACCCCGTCCAGCCAGGCCTTGGACACTGCCAGAAATGGGACAGCCACAGCTTCTCCTCAACAGGATCCTTATACCCCTGGAAGAGGAACCAGGACACATATCCAGGTTCTCCTTTGTTAAGGAAAAAAATGAGTTTGCTGTATCACAGAGACCATAATTTTATATGAGCCTGTTCTAATCCCTTATTACTGGCTGCAGAAGGGGCAATCAGATACTTGGTTGGAGCTGTTTCCCTATTTCTTTCTCTGCAATGATACAGACAGTAATGAAAGAGCTAGAGCTAATTAAAAGACAATAATTTCATGAAGGGGTGGTGATGGTGATGAGGCAATAAACTGTGAGAACAAAGCTTGAGGGGTTTTAATGACTCATCAACCCCTTGATGGGAATTTAGCCTTACAATCACTATCCATTTATAATGATCAGTGATATACCTTCCTTAAGAGCAGGAAAAACACTCTGCTGGTGGTGCCAGTCCCTGGTGCCAACACCTTGTGTCACAGTGTCCCCAGCACTGCCATGGTGGCACGCCAGAGTGCTCCAGGTATCCCGAGGAATTCCTGGCACTTTGCACTCTCACCATTCAGGTGACAATGTCAGATCGGTTGTGTCTGGATGGACACGAGGAGGAGGAGGAGGAGGAGGAGGCAGAGCAGTGCCCAGGATGCGGTGATGGCTGCAGAGGGGGTTGTGCTGCTCACAACCAAACCTCCAGGACGCTCTGGGGGCTCCTGTCTGAGGATGTGCTTACAGAGCCAGGAGGTTAATTAGATTAAATTCATCCATGAGAAAAACCTCCAGTCTTCCTCTCTGGTGTGGGGCTGCACCCAGCTGGGGCTCAGGGCACTGGGACTCGGGGTTGTTCCCAACGTGCTGCAGCTTCAGGTTTGCAGGAGCAACACGGGGGGACCTGCTCAGGTGGGAGCACTGAGGAAAATGCTGAGAAAATTCCAGATGAAATGAAAGCAGCAGGGAGAGCATGGAAAAAAGGCCACAGGCAGAGGTTTTAGTCTTATTTATCTTCAGTGAGATGATCCCAAAAGCCTGGACAAAAAATGCACAATGAGCTGGTGAAGGAAAACCCCACATTTTATGATCCCTTTCCTTTTGCAAGCTCTGTTTGGTTCTCTCCCTCCTGAATTCCCTGATGCCTCAAAGACACATTTGTGCAAGGGAAGGAGTATTTCTCTGACCTTGCCATCTCAAAACTGAAAACACAACAACATGTATATTAAGGAAGAAGAAAAGGAATCTCTCCATACCCCCTGAACACACATCTTTCCCGGGAGAAATGACCAGGGGACAGATAACACATACTTCATGTGCCATTGGAGGCCCCTGGATCCTAATGATTAATAGAACAGAATAGGTTACGTTACTGTCCACAGCAAATCCACCCAGGTGTAATTAACAACTGCTCCTCCTGGCATCGGGCTGCTTCCATCTCTCTTTCCTCTGTCATTCTTCCCTGTTTTTTATGCCTTTCCCTTATTCTTTTTCTTCTCATTCTCTCTTTGTTACCCAAGTGCCAACCCCTAATGACCAAGTATTTCACACTTACAAACCCTTCTGACCCTTTTTTTTCAGTGTTTTTTTCCCTCAACAACTGCCTGTCTCCTACCTCTTCTCCTTTTTCCACCATTTCATCGCTTTCCTCTTTTCCTTTATTATTTCACCTAGAATGACAAGTATATTTCTCTGTAATTTTTATAGGCATGAGACAGATCTATATTGTGGATTTTGATAGGGAGTAAGAGACTTGTGTCTTGCTGGAATTGTGTTGTAGCTTGTGCTTTGTATTATGGCTCTTTAATGCCTCAGAGCCCTCTGATACTGCCCCAGGCTCTGTCAGCCTCTTGGGCCAATTTTATTTACCATTCTTTTCACTGGCTTTTTAAATCAGCACTGAGGGCAGCCTGGAACTCTCTGCTCGGATTTCTTGGCCCCAGTGAGGTGGTGAGGTCTGGAGGAGCCAGAATCTGGGGCAGAGTAATAAAATAAAGATATGTCCTAGTGGTAATTTAGGGAGATTTTGGATGGCTGCCTTCCCAAAAGTTTTCTAAAAGGATCCTTCCATATCCATCATGTCAGATACATGGAGAAAAAGGTAGGGCCATTCTGGAAAGTCATAATGGAGTTATTTGTATTCTGTTCTGAAAGTGAGAGTCCGAGATATAAAGCACATTTCTCTATGTGAGACGTACAGAAATGCTTCCAGCCCTAATGTTTGCATCAAAGTGAGATCATTATGTTCACTCCCACTTTCTAATACTAATTAAGAGAAAGGATCCAAACTGCCCAGAGGTTCAGGTGGTGGTGAAACTCAGCTCTGTGTCCCTATCCACCCAGTGCAGCAGCTTGAAGGAGCAATTATTGCAAATGGCAAACAAATTTACTCCACGTGTCTGCTTTGGGAAGGCAGGCTTGTTTGAACTCTGGGTAAGAACTCCACTTTCCTTGATGCATCTTAAGGTTTTTACTCACAGTCCAGCTCTAAGTGGTTGTGTTTGTTAAAATGGTGCAGTCTCCATGCAAATGAAACTGTACCTACCTTGCCTGCACAGACAAAGAGGCCATGAGAGGAAATTAGTGCTTGTCCTTGATTATTTCATTAAAGCACATTCTCCTATGTTACAAGGGGGAAAAAACACACACACAAAAAATGCTTCCAAGTGTGTTATTTTGCCTTCATTATCATTCATAATTTGCCTTTGCTATAATTCACATCCCTTCACAAAATAGCAACATATTAGTTGGAGTTTTTAATTAAACCCCCAACACCTGCAGGTGAGAAAACACAGATGGATTCGCTCCTCCATGGAAACACAGTTCCATGTGAACTGGCCACAGAGCCAGGGAGAGAATAGGTGTTAAAATAACACTCAGCTGCTCACAGTGACTCCATTCATTCCTGCAGAAACAAACATACCTGGAGTGAGGCCACCGCTTAACCCTTTGCTCTCCCTGTGCCAGCTGCATCTGCTGCCCCACCAGAGCCAGCTTTGGGGCTCAAAATGGCATCCAAGAGCACCTTTGTGCTTACATGGGAGCTTGGGATTCCTCACTGTACCAAAAAAGGAGAATTTGTGGTTCCTAAATGGATCTCCCTGTGCTGGATCCCTGGCTGGCTTTTCCTTTTGTCCCCCTGCTGTTCCAGAACCACGAGGCGAACTCAGATGGAGAATTTGCTAATCCCATTGTGAGCTCTGCAGCACGACACAGGGCAGGATGCACCAGAGGTGCTCACTGCTGTGTGCACAGATCCTGGACCTGCATAAACCATCTGCATTTGTGCTCCTGCATCCCATAGAGTTATCCATAAATTCTGGAGGGAGAAATCCTGCTCAGCAGTGTCCCTGCTGGACAGACTCTGCATGCTGGCTCCTATTCCCGGGAACCCCACGGCTGTGCTATCCCACAATATCAACTTATTCCATCACTATTATCAGTTGCAATTAAGAACTATAATTAATGTCTGTATTACTGAGGAGTTTGGGGGAGCAGGCGAGAACAAAGTTTTATTTTAGGCAAGTGAAGCTGGTGAAATGTTAATTGTCCATACATACTTGTCCACACCATAACATTCTGCCTTGTTAAAACTGACATAATTTATTTTTCTGTTTAAACTATTTTAATAATTGTTGCAAATGATGATGAATGTAAGGAAAAATGCATTTTTATGTGCTCCATCAGGAAACAGTGTGAACTGAGCATTGTTTGAGTTGCAAAATCAAACACCTGAAGAACAACTAGTAGCAGAAATTCCATGGGAGTTTTTCCATTTAATCTAAGAGGATTTAGATCAAGATCAGTATTTCACACGTTATGGGTGAACTTTAACCCTGCTGTATAACCAATTAAAAGTAGATTTGCACTGAGAAAACAACTTCCTTTCTATACTCTTTTAAGTTATATTTGAATTATGACTGACACAGTTTATGGTAATCTTTAATGTAAAAATGATGAAAATATTGTAGCATTACCTTTCCTGCATGTTGCAAAAGAGAAGCTCAGGGCACGATTGCCACTGTAAGGATCAGGAGGAAGAGGAGATGGGGAGGAAGGAGGCTGGGCCTGGTGGAACAAAGGGCAGGAGACCCGAGTGAGGCACAGAACCAGTTGTGTTTCACGTGCCTGGCAGGGCCAGACAGGCTGAAAAGCTGAGCTGTGTGTTCAGTGGTTTAGTGTGAGAGGCTGCCCACAAGTAAGGAACCTGGGGGAACTGAGGCACAGCACCTGCCAGAGCCCAGGTTCAAAGGAAGAGTTTCCTTCCACCTGGGCTCCAGAGCCCCAGCTCATCCCCCAGGGGCAGAAGCCTCCAAGGCTGCTTTGGAAGAAGAGGAATTTCATTCCTTAAAAGTTGAACATTTTGTGACAACGGAGTGAGCAGAGCTCTTTACTCAAGGAGCTGAACTCAATCCCTCTCCAAACTCTTGGATTCTGTCCTGAACCCCTGCCTGGACAGCAGCTTTGCAGTCCAGATCTCAAACTGAAGTTTCTGGTATTTATGAAAGGAGACATGAACACATGGGTGCCGCTGTGCAGAGGATTCCTCACCTGGCTGACCCACACCCCATCGCCCTGGGCATGCTCAGGGATGGCAGTGCTTGAGGCAGCCTCCAAAGCAGCACAAACCTGGAAGCTCTGCTTGCTGATCAGTTCATATTTCACTCTCCATCCTCCCCTCCTGTCCCCTCTGAGCACTGTGATCTTTCACTTGCACCCGAATTTCCCCACAGTGGCTGTACATTAAATTGCTGACACTCCTCTCCCCATCCCGGTATGAACTTGCATTTCCCTGTTTCAATCACAATTCTCATTAGACGCTGAGAGATGATGTTTGGTGTCTGAAAACGTTAATGAGACAGGTTGAGCACCTTCAAACAAGCGCATGAAGGAGGGGGAAATGAGGTGTGAATCCAGGCTGAAATTGGGACTGCTGGAGGAGCCGACACATTCACTACCCAATTGCAAACAAAAGGGGGGAAAAATTTGTTTTCCAAGCATGGCTTTGTCATTTTTTTATTCACTTTTCTAGCTAATTACCAAAAGCTTGCATGGCAAGGACTTCCAGGAGAGGATGAGGGTGGTTGAGCTGTGCTGGGCTAGGAGTGAACTCTGGCCTGCTCACTCTATTTAGCAAGCTCTGAGATGTGTAAGTACATTATCTGCTAGGCTGCTAAAGAGCGCTTAGGGAGGATTTGTGGGTCTGTGGGAAGGACAAAGAAAAATGTTTTCTAATAAATTATTCACAGCCTCACAATCCCTTTTGGGCAGATTGTTGCTCTGTTTGCCCCAGCGCTTCCCGGCTTCTCTCTCGGCGTTCACACGCAGAGTTTCTCACCTCCAGAGAGCAGCAGAGATCTCAGGCAGGCTGCTGCAGCTAATGGTGGCAATTAATAACTTGTCATAATCCCGAGCATGAAAGGGAGGGCTCGCCATCAGCAGTCAGGTCATGGCGCCTCTCTAAAGCAAATGAGGTGCAGGTGTTGTCCAGATTTAAGAGCTTTGCTCCGCTCTGGGTGCACTGCGGTGCCAAGCCCCAGCAGCAGCCTCAGGTACAGAACTTGCTGCAGGAGTTGTCATGCTCCAGGTGTCAGGCGTTTTCCAGCCTTCCCCCCTCCACCGCTGCTCATTAGCGGCAGAGAGGAATCCTCGGAACGTTTCAATAAATCATAACCCGCCACAGTTCATCCCAAACCCGCAACTGCAGCGTGCCCAGGTATCTGCACACACCAGGCAGAGCAGGAAGCTTTATTTGGCATTTGTAAACAGAAATGGGTTTGGAAGGGGACGTGTTATCTTTGTCTTTTAATTGGACGTAGTGGATAAATGGCTTGGCTACCTAACAGCGGCTCAGGTCCACGAGCTCTGCTCAAGCTTGAGAAAATGAAACCTCATTATGCCTTTGGTTAAACAACAAACTAGAGAATCACTTCTTTCCTAGACAGCTCCGTTGGCTTCTCCTTTTTCCGTTGCTGTGGGTCAGTTCTGCTTGAAATGAACCAAGTTTACAAATCTCTGCTGGTTTGTACACTCCTATTATGCAGACTAGGTTATGCATTTGTAACTGTCACGCGAGTCAGGGTGATCCAGCGTTCTCATCTGACCCTATTCATTTAAATGGGTGCGTCTTGTTGACATTGATTCATGTTATAACTTATATCGATGCATTATAATCCCTTTGTGTCACCCCACTGGTTATTTCTGCTCAAATGTTGTGAATAAATGCTGGCAATAGCGGTCAGTAGGATTTGGAGCTGTTTTAAGGGATGTGGAGCCCACCTGAAGTCCCGGATTGGTGCCTGGTTCTGGCTGTTTCTCTGGAAGCCAATTAACATGCAAAGTATCCCATTCCTGTGCATTTGCATGGCAAAGTGTCTCCTGGCTTATTAATAATTTGGGGCTGTGCATTCCAAATGTATATTGCACTCAACTAAAGGGATAAGTAAACACCATTATGCATGCATGTAGGTCTTTATCAAGGTGTGGTTGATAATGTTTTAAAGCAGAACTATTTCTCATGAAAATAGCTCCTCTTAATAGCCTCTGTCTCTCTATTGTGCTTCTTAGTGAAACATAAATCACTAATATGTTTTCAGCTGCAAACTACTCTCTTTTTCCATTGTATTCACAGATTTAGTGGCATTTCAAATAGATAAACACAAGCAACATCTATCAACACTACAAAAAGGGGGCCTTAATCAAAGCTCCAGGTCCCAGGTCTCAGCATCTCCATTTACCTTGAGATAAATCCATTGGTGTGACCACCACTGCACAGGGTGACAAATCACCCCAGTCAGCTGAGCAGTGCAAGGGCTTATTGGCCTTTCTTTAAGTGGTCTTACCCTTCAATGAAAAGGATGGTGCTTGTCAAGCAGGGCCAGATTAAAGTTAGACAAAAAGAAATGATCTGTTATTAGAAAACTCCGATTGAGAATCACAAAACAGGAAAGAAATATGAATAAGAATTTACAGTGAGGATGCTCCCCCCACCTTTCCTCATCCTCCCCCAAGCAGAAATTAACTTTAATTACTTTCCCGGCTTAGCACATGATGAATGCCAAGCCAACGAGGCATTAACATTAAATAAATATGTGGCTCTGGGAATGTGCCTGGTGGAGCAGAGGACAAGGGCAGCCTGAGCCTGGTGGGGCCTGGGCTGGAGAGATCACTCAGAGCTTCCTGCAGGGATGGCAGGGCTGGATCCACAGCAGGGAGCGGCTCTGCAGAGATCCATGGCACCACCTTTGGGAACAGCCATGGCCTGCTTGGTGCCAAGGGCAGCTTGGAAAGGCTCCTGATGCTTCCAGGAGCACATTCTCACCTTGTTTGCAATGGCACAACTGCAGGAGCATCAAAACCTCCCGTCAAAGTTGGCCTTTACTATTTTAATTCACATAGTTCCTAAAAAAGAAACTTGAAATTAAAAAAAAACCACATGCAGATAAGGTAAAGCCTCCTGAATGTCATTAAATTCTCTCGATAAATAATGGGAAAATTCTTCCCTCAAAGAGTACCCACAGGCTCTGCTTCATGTTCTGGTGAGGCACACAAATGTAAGATTGTATTTTAAAGTCTCTGCAAAAAATCCTGCTTTTATAAAGGAGATGACTGAGCAGGCAAGAACTTTTCAGAAAGAAAAATTTCAGAGCAAACCTACTTGGAAAACTGAGCACATATTTGTCCATCCAATCAGTTTGTTTGCTAAAGAAATTCACATTGAGGGTCTAGTGAGGTAGTAAGAGGAAAAAGAAGGAAATTATCCATGTTTAGGTTTTTTTATAGGGCCAATGTATATGGCTGGGTGCATGGTCATGGGTTTTTGTTGGTTTTTTCCCTCATACCAGTGAGATTCATGCATTTAAAATGCACTTGGTTTCTCATGACTTCATAGAGCACTATAGAAAGATTAATTTTCTGTAATCATTTGATTTGATAAATGTCTACACAGCCCAGCACAAGTTTATTTTCTACTTATCCTGATCCTGAAATTAGTTGCTAAGGGTACTCCAGGGAAACACTTCCATAATTATAAATAGGGCCTGACAACAGACATTTACAATTGCAATAATGTAAAATGTTTATATTTCACCTCAGAACAGAACATGCACTGGTAGGGACACACAAAGGAAGAATGTGCAGCTTCCCTGGGCTTGAATAGCCATGGCCTGACCTGGCAAAAATGTCAATAGTTGTCGAAGTGAGGGAGCGACCACCTTTGTTGATTTTGCATCTGACTCCACTTTATTCACTCAATCAGGCACTTTTTATAACAGTGTTAATTAAGTTCATGCATATTGCAAAATCTGAGCTCCTGACAGGCTGTAGACAAAACTTCAGCTCCTCCTTTTGTTTACAATACCTGAAGTTAGTTTACTGAAACCAAGATCAGTGTTCCCACCATGATATGAAAGGTTCTCAAAACTTTCATATCTGTTCTCAGACTGGCCGTCTGTTCCCAGTAGCAGCCAAGGACAGAACGGTCTGAGAATCTTGTTGTTTATG
The DNA here is from genome assembly GCF_047830755.1 of Zonotrichia albicollis. NCBI lineage: Eukaryota > Metazoa > Chordata > Aves > Passeriformes > Passerellidae > Zonotrichia > Zonotrichia albicollis. The sequence continues at coordinate 2,617,383 of NC_133826.1, forward strand.
TAAAAGGTGGCTGAGAACCTAATTATTTACAGGATCAAGCCTGGGAAAGGCTGCTTTACAGCAGGCTTCTATATTTCCCTCAGCTGAACACCTTCATGGCCTCTTTCTTTAAGGCATGCTTAAACCAGGCTCTCCACGAATAGTGTCTGCTCTTCATGAGTTATTTCAGATTTGAAGGTGTAGAGAGAAAGATACAGAGAAATTAAGGGACTTGCATGAGATGACAGCAGAAGCAAACAGCAGAGATAGGGAAAGGTCAAAGCTTCCCAGCTCCTTACATGGAGAGAAAATTGTGCTCTGGCAGTTTGTGAATGAATGTTTGGGTTGGTACCTCCAGAGCTGTGTCCAAAGCCCAGTGACACCCTGGGGATGAAGGGCTGGGTTCACTTTGCTGGGTGTGAATTATCTGCACATGTGTTGCGGTGTGTTGCAATGTCCTGTTTTAAACTTCCGGGTCCCTTCCCAGCTGTGCCTATGCCTCTCTCCCTGCCCCCTCGCCCCTTGCTGAGTGTGCCCTGTCAATCAGGCTAACATCCCAGCAAGGCGTCGTGTGGTTGGTTGATTTCAAAGGATGCTCCTCAGGCCTGGGGGACATTGGATAGGTGTCCCTAGTCCCTTGAGACCCTGCCCCTTTCACCTGGTTGGTGGCTCACCTGTCCCCTCCCCTTCCCCTGTCCCCGAGCTTATAAGGTTAATCAGACCATGCGGCCTCGATTCTGTTGGAGGAGTTGCCCCAGTTCAGACCTCTGTAACCACGGAATAAACATCTGGATATAACCCTCCAGCAGAATCCTCTCCTTCTTCTCTTCACCATCGCCAGAAGCTCTCTCTCCTGAGGTAAACGGAGTCCTGACCAGCCTGGACTTGCACCAGTGCCCCGCTGCAATCTCCAGCAGCCAAGGTATCTCTGGGGTAAAACACCACAGTGCTGCCTTTGGCTCAGCAGCGAGGGTCACACTGACCCAGGCACCATCTAACTGGTTATATTGGGATTCCTATTCCAATACACGTGCAGCAGCAGCTTTGTGCCTCAGCACCACGAGGGTGTGTGGGGATCTCTGAGCTGACCTGTGAGCTGCCACAGAGCTGAGGCACAGCCCAGCGCAGCAGCACAGGAAAATACACAGAAAAATACCATTGCTAAGCCTTTAGGGCTGTAAAGTGCTTTGAAGAGGCGCAGAACATCCTGTAGGTGGAGAATTATTGGCCACAGTCCTTAGGCAGGCCGAGCAGCAGGAACAGATGGACTGAAGCCAGTCTGTCCTTGCTTGTGGCAGCACCCAGGGGCTGGGGACACCTCACTGCAGCAGGGAGGAGCCCTGGGCTCTGTTCACTGCAGACCCTCTTTGCTCTCTTACGGGGCACCCCCACCAAAAGGCACAGCACAATTAAAAAGCATCCTCCCCAACTGCCTTTTAATGCAGTCCCAGTTATTGTGGCAGTCCAGATAGAATAAAATATCCACTTAAAGATACCAGTTGTACAATATAAAATGTCAAGTTTAGGGAACATAATAATTATCTGATAAAATGTCTAATATACATAGGCCTAGCCTTAAACTGCCATGGTGATTGCACAGTAATTTAATATAAATTGATTAAGTACATTTTTACTGATGCCTAAAGACTAGTCATAGCATGGGAAATGATGTTTTGTTATCTGCTGTTGCTAAATGCACAGGATTTGCTGGAATAAATCCAAGAGCTGGCTTTGAGGCACAATATTTAAACATTTTCCAGCTGCTGTTCCTGCACTCCAGGCTGAATAAATTTACCAAACACCCCACAAAGACTTTCCCAGTCCAGGGGGTTCTGTCACCCATAAGGACAGGGAACACCAAGGTACAACAGAGCAGCAGAGTTGTCCCAGCCCTCAGAAGAAAACCAGTTGCTTTCACCAGCACAAACAGAGGAGAATCCTCACATTCCTCGTTCATGTAGGAAAAAATTTTTTGCCTGGTGGATGATTAAAGGCAGCATCTCATTTGAGGCAGAATACAGAAATAAAGATCACTTCAATTTACACCTCCCAGTTGCTGAGAAATTTCTTCTTGATCTGCAAAAAAGGAACCCCTGGACAAGCACAACCTGCCAGATCATTAGGCTATTTCCTATTAGGAAAATGGCATGAGTATTATTAAAATGTAACTATAAATATTTATGCTGATAGAAAGCCCACTATTGCTGCTATTATTTTTATTGTAATGCCTCAGAAGAGATGGCAGATAATGGCAGGATTCAAGAGGTCACTGGAGGTAAAGAGGGGAATTTTTCTGGAGTTATCATTGCTGAATACAAACTGCCAGGGAAGGTACAAGGATTTTTTCACATCTGAAAAGTCACAATTTCTCTTTTAAGAAGAGAACATATTCTCTTTTAAATCTTTAAAGATCATCTGTTCTGCAGTGCCTGCAAATCATTACAGTTTCATACTGGTTTGCCAAGCAGAGAGCTCAGCTATCCATTTTCCTGCTGAGCTCTTCCCATCTTGGCTCCAACCCTCACCTTCCCTGCCTTGCTCACCCCAACCCCTGTGCAATATTCTGTGAGCAAAAGTGGAATTTGGAAAACAAAGTGGTGATAATTGCAAATCTTGTGTTGAGTTTGAGTCAAGGCCCCTTTCTGAGCTGAATCTGAAGAGGGGGGAGATTTTTGGCAAAGTCCCACACAAAATGTGGACCATGGAGAAATGCCACTTCCATGGACCCAGCCCGAGGTTTCTGAGCTATTGAAGGAATTATTGCTTCAAAGACAGACTCAGAAATTAGCAATGCTGAGTGGATTCAGTAACTCAGGGGGTTTTCTGTTCATTCTTTACAGAAATCCTAAAGAAGGACATTTTCTCTGAATGTTGACCCTTCAGTTTTGCCTAACTGCTTTAAAATACAATTAAGAATTTTTCGTGGTTATAGGAATAGAATCTAATTATTTCAAAAATACTAGCATGGCCTTAGAGTCAAACCCACAGTTTTATACAACACAAGATATATTGCAACTGTAGGGTTTGGGCTCTCTGTAAGACCAGAGTGAGCAAAAGCATTTCCAAGGTCTTCTGTCAAATAACCAAATCTGAGAGACCAGAGTCATAAATATGAATGTGACACACCTCAGGGAGAATTTTGGAGCCTTTTACTCTCTAGGATTTTTTGATTTTTGCTCTGTGAAATGCGGGTTAAACTCTCACTTTTGTAATGAACAGCTCTCTAATTCATGTTTGTAAAGTGCTGTGACCTTAAAAGTATTTTCCAACCCAAAGGAATCCATGAAAACACATGATTGGGTAGCAAAATGTTGTATTACAAATAGGAGTGTGAAGACAATTTCATAGTTAATTCATGTGTTTATTAAACCTGGTAAATTCTATATTTTGTGCCTGAATTTCAGTTTCTTCCCAATAGGGATGGACAGCTCCTGTTTTTCCTCCCTCCTTTGCTGGGTGTTTGAATGGGGTGGAATTTTACCGGCAGATTATTCCAGCTGCTGTTGTAAACCACAGATTGCCATCAAATTCTTGAGTCCAGAATTTCTTCCTCTTCAAATTCCTTTATGTGGCCGTGTCCCATCCAAGGCCAGCAGCCAGTCTCGGCTTTTAGTGCTCCTTGCAGTGCAAGCAGCACAAACTCCAGGGCCATCGATGGGGTTTTGAGCCGGCTCTCAGGAGAGCTGGGGATTTTGGGGTCAATCTCGCACCTCATTAGCGGGAAAGATGCTCTTTGCTTTTATCTGCGAAATCTCACCATTTATATAAACTGTGCCGGAGGTGGGGAAACTGAGTCAGCAAAATCCAGCGAGCAGCCAAAGCCAAGGAACGGCCAAATTTCTGTGAGCTCAGTGCAAACTTGTTTTATTGAATTTTACTTTTATATGCCATATTAACATGTCATTTGCATACAGATTACGCTCCATCTTTACTGTTAAAGCGCACAGTCAGCAGTTCTCCTCCGCGGCCAGGAGTGGCACAGCAGCTTTTAAACCCTCCTGGTAAATTCTAAAGCAGGATGCAGGAGCTTTTGGTCAATCTGCTTCCTCGGTTCTCAGATATTTTTGTATTTCCTTCCCAGTACAGCGGTGTCTGGGGTGGGCGTGATTTTATTTATTCCTTTCAGGATTGTTGGATGTGGGATCTCAGCATCTCAGTCCTGAGGTGTCACCGAGAGCACCCTTGGGGGGCTCGGGAGTCCTGGAATGTTCCAGAAGTGTCTGGTGGCTGGACTTTGATCCTACACAGGAGACGACACCTGTATGAGGACAGGAGGGTTTCACCGGGGTGAATGGTGAAGGGATTGGTTAATTAGAGAGTGAAACACAGGGTTTAGGATTTCTGTACAGGGGGGTTTAGAGAAGTAAGATGGAGGAATTGGGGCGTGTCCTGTCCTTCTTCTTCTTCTTCTTCTCCTCCATCTTCTGTGGTGATGGTGGCACTTTGGGATTGGTCATTACTAAAAGTGCACCCGACAATAAAAATAAAAAGGATTGGGGGAAAATGATAAATATTGTACACGTAACAATGGGTATAAAGATAGGTGACTGTCCGGAGGGCAGCACAGTGTGCTCATGGCTGGCTGCTGAGCAGAGCTCTGTCGGGCCGAAAGAAAATCTTTTAGATAAACAATTAATAAACATAAAAAGCGAAAGAAGAACTGAAGCCTCTTCTCGTCCTTCGATACGCGGGCTGTCCCAAGGCCACTCCGGGCCTTTCCAGGCCCTCCAAACAGCCAAAAACTGGACAGTTGAAATGCTTCAGTTGCTCCAGGAGAGCTCAGGAAATCCAAGTTTCCCTGCTCCTGCAATCCTCCTTGTGGGAGCAGCAGCACAGGAACAGCTCTGCCAGGCCAGAGTTGGCCACAAGGTTCTATTTACCAGAGGAGGTGAACACTTCATCTCTTCTCGCTGTTACCAGTGCTAGAATTGCATTAGAGCCAAGCAGGGAGGCCAGAATGAAATGAAATGTAAATAACCCAGCACAAGCACTGGAGCAGCTGGGTATGATCCATTACCATAACACAGATTTTTCTACATGTACATAGATAATTCCCAGCTGCCCTTATATATATTTTTTTTTTTCAACAATCAGCTCTTCATTGATGAGTTCTAATAATTCTATTTGGAGGCTAAGGAAATAAATACACCTCGCAGGCATTAGAGCACAGGACAGAAATGACGGTGTGGAATTAACAGTTGGTATCTGCCATGCTGGAATAATAGAGATGAGAGGGGCAATACATAAATACAAACAGTGAAAATCACTTGGCAGCTATTGATGGTGTAACTGCCTTTATGTGGTCATGCAGAGATGCCTTTCTTTTTTTCTTGTGAAAACACTGGAGTTTTTTGGATGTTGTAATTAGCGCTGGCAGGCAGCAATGCAAGCCAAGGCCCAAATAAGTGGATGTGCTGAGGAAGTTCCAGAGCTGCATCCCCAAAATCTGAGCCTTTGGGGCTCCATTCAGCCCTTCAGGTGAAATTTCCTTTTGTTAAATGCACCCAAGGCTTGGGCCGGCCAGAGCCGCGCTCCGTGGCACCAGTGCTTCAAACGCACGATAACAACCTGTCCGGTTTTCGGCTGTTTGAAGGGTCTGGAAAGGCCTGGGGTGGCCTTGGGGCAGCCGAGTATCGAAGGACGAGAAGAGGCTTCAGTTCTTTTCTCGGTCTCGGTGTTTATTAATTGTTTATCTAAAAGATTTTCTCTCGGCCCGACAGAGCTCTGCTCAGCAGCCAGCCATGAGCACACTCCCTGCCCTCCGGGCGGTCACCTATCTTTATACCCAAAGTTACGTGTACAATATTTATCATTTTTCCCCAATACCATTTATTCTTATTGTCCGGTGCACCTTCAGTAATGACCAATCCCAAAGTGCCACCATCACCACAGAAGATGGAGGAGGAGAAGAAGAAGAAGAAGGACAGGACACACCCCAATTCCTCCATCTTACTTCTCTAAACCCCCCTGTACAGAAATCCTAAACCCTGTGTCTCACCCTCTAATTAACCAATCCCTTCACCATTCACCCCAGTGAAACCCTCCTGTCCTCATACAGGTGTCGTCTCCTGTGTGGGATCAAAGTCCAGCCACCAGACACTTCTGGAACATTCCAGGAGTCCCGAGCCCCCCAAGGGTGGTCTCGGTGACGGCACCTCAGTCCTGAGGTGCTGAGATCCCACAACAACCAACTGCTAATGGCACTAATTAGGAGCCGTGGGGCTGATTGATACCTTTTGTCACTCTACAAGCAGTGGAAGTGCTGAGGTTTGCAAGGATAACAATTATTGGTTCGGGTGATGATCATTTCATCAAAGGCAGACAAATGATTTTTAACTGTCAGGAGTCAGAACTGGGCTCAGGGAAAATATTCCAGTGAGTGCAACCAACATTCCAAACACTTGTTCACAATTCAGCTTTGAAAATAAATCCATAACAAAAAAATGACAAAGTGGGAAGGTGTGTGGCAGATTAAAACTCCAGTCTGATGATTATTTACGTTATCTAAATGTATATATGATATTATTTATATACTATAGAATTTATCTTTCAGAGACAGAAGTATCATTGATAGCTCTAAGTGCTTCTCATCTGAGTATCTCAAATATTAGTGGAGAAATTTCTTTGTACTCTCAGCAGAGGTAATGGGAAGCAGCTGATAATATTCTCAACACAAGTCTGTACCCAGATTATCCCTAAATTCTGTAGTTATGGGAACAACTGCACACTTTCCTCTCAGCCAGCCTGTTGTTTATTCTGAATTAGAGATGTGCACACAACGAGTATTACTGGGAGCACTGGCACGGCCGGGATTTGAATGCTGATTTCCCCCTTTCCTTTGCCACCTCATGTTTGGAAGTGTCAGTGAGTGTCCCCTGAGGCTGCCAGGAGCGTCCCCTGACAAACAGAAACAGCTTCATGACCACGGGAGAGAAGGAAAACACATCCACAGCTCAAACACATCCTACAAACACCTGCTTTGGCCAAAAGATGAAAATCCCCAGCCTTCAGCTCCTTGTTCTGCCCTGTTGGTGTGCAGGGCAGGGTGACCTCCAGGAAAGGAGCAGGATGTGTCTGAGGAGAGGCAGGAAATGTGATAGTCTGGGAGCTCCGAGTACAAGATCCAATCTCTCTCCATGGATGGCAAGAGCATGTCAGATGTAATGGAATATTAAGAGAAGGAACCTATTGCAGGCTCAGGGGACTTCAGTGAGGCAGCATTAAAAACTTTACTGCTATTAAATCTCGGGGAGCTGGAGATAATTTTGCTTTAGAGGAGCGTGGCTGCTGGTGTGGTTAAAAATGCTATCGAAAAATCCACTCAGGAGGAATCCCTCAATAAAACAGAAACAATTGGGGCTACATTGGAAGTTCCTGCTAAGGAAAACATCATTTGGCAGAGAAGATTGGAGAGGCTGCAGAGTGACAGCAGAAGTGGAGTTTTAGCACTGCAAACGGGAGCTGAGGGAAATGGTGGAAAGACTATTGAGACTTTATTAACTGCTACATTGGGGATCAGAAAAAGTGCTCCCCACAGAGAGGGAAAAGCTTTCCCAGAGCTCTGAAACATTTGGCATCAGCTGCTGTGCTAGGGAGAAGGATGGAACCATTCTTTCTTTACCTGAAAACCTGCAAATTGCACTCACAGAGCAGGTAATCAACAACAAAAAGACATTTCCTGCCAGCAAATGTTTTCATACAGGAGGTTTTATGCCCCGAGAAAATTGTGACGTGTACAAGTATCAGAGAAACTGAAAATTGGGTCATATATAAATTCTTTAAAGCTGCCTTCTGGTTTGATTACTGGGGAGCTAATGACACCACATTGCCTGACTCCCCCTGGATCCTGGCATTCAGCCACCAGCCCGAGTTAATCCTTCATCCAGTGCATCTTCCTCGCTAAGGACAAGGGGGAAAATCAGTATATTTAGAAAAAAATAGAAATATTTGGATATATTTGGATTTCTTTTTCCTAAATTAAGGCATGATTGAAGACACAAAAGGCTGTAATTTTATTCCTCAAAAAATTGGCACTGACTGGATACTTTTGTTAAAGGACAGGGATGTGGAATTCCTCTTTTTATTTGTTTGTCTTTTAGTTTTATTTTTGTGGAACTACTCAGGTTACACATACCCCAAAATGGGGTAAATATATGCTGAGCAGCCAGAGGGGAGAGAAACACACAGTGGTGAGAGGCGGTGAGGGAATCGGGAAGGAAAACCTGAGTTTTCTAAGAACTTTTTAAATATAACGACTTAGATCTCCTGTCTAAAAGCAGGAAATGCTGCTGGCACGGTGGGGTCTGGGGGATTTCTGTGGTTTGCTCTTCTCTGAGGTGCTCCTGGAGATCCCAATCCCTTCCTTGGCTCTGGCTGGGAGGAGTTTGGGGCTGTCCCCAAAGCCCTGCAGGGTCCCACACATCCCTTGGGTCCTCTTGAGGGGCCTCCTCTCCTTGAGGGCGTCCCAAGAGCTGCAGGTGCCTCATGGATGGCTCCTTCCACGGCTCATCCAGTGCACATTCCCATTTTTGGGCACTGGGGAGCTGCTAAGGCAGAAAATGGTACAAATTTCCCATTCTTAGATTCATTTTTCATCTCCTCTGCTGTCCTCAAAGTCTTACTGAGAATAAAGGAAAAATATCCTTGTGCCTAGAACCAACAATTCTGCTCTTTCAAAGATATTTTCTTTGAATTTTAGCGGGGAGAATGATGGTCCATTACCTCACATTGAAGATAAAGGTAAAGAAAGAGCAGGATTTTTATCAAAACCCTCCTTCAGAGCAACCTTGCCCCTTTCCTGCTCCAGCTGTGAGATCCATAACATGAAGTAGAAGCAGGGGACCCCATAACAGCTGTCACAGCATCTGAAGATTTTCCTTCCTCAAAAGAAACCTACTCTGCTATGGAAACATAAAAAAACCCAGAAAGGCAATTTTAACAAAAAGAAAAGTCCTTTAATGAATTGCAAATAGACTGTAAATGAGCCCAGAAAAAAACTGATGGGGTGAACAAAGTACATAAAAATCCCCTGTGCATTCACTGTTTATAAATCAAGCTCTCACCCACCACGCCTGGAAAAGACATCCAAAGGAACAGATCAAATTACATAAAAGGTCAGGGAATGTAAAATACTGAACAGACTGTTATGGGATCATCTTTAATCTTCTCCACCACCTAAAAACTTGTGGGGAGGGGTAAATTATAGTCAATGAATTGAGGAAGCTAATGAGAATTTTGGATTGTAAAGCCAAAATCAGGATGCATCTTGTTCAGTCAGGAGCTCTGGCACGGGCTGGAAATTCTGTCCTGTTACTGAATTTCCAGCAAGTGCCAGAGCTCCTGAACGAACAAGATACATCCTGAAGATGTTGGGGAAAGTAAATTTTCTGCTTAATTTTTCTTAATGTACTATTGACTTATTAAAAACTCCAACGAAGTTTGAAAGTGTTGATGACCTTATTTCCTAGCCAGAACTGCTGATTTGGTTGTTACACAAATCCTTTGGGGTTCTGTTAGCACAATTTTAGGGTCACAAATCCCATTTTATTCCTGTAGCCTGCCTACCCCAGGCAACAGTGAGGTAGGGGATTCTGAAATCAGAAGTTAGAGGAAGATATCCCATTCTGGCTGAATATTTTATTTCTCTCTGTTTGGACACAAGAAAATATGGTTTGATCCCCAAGTCTGAGTACTTGGAGTAGAGGAGTTGTAGAGGAAGATCCCTCCTTCTCTCTGCTTTGCTCTTTCTCTTTGTTCTCTCACTTGGCATCACTAAAAACAAATTCTTAATTTGAGTTTATGGAGCCCTGTACAATTGTAGAGAATCAGGACTTGGGAGGTTTTATGTGCTGGGCTTCTATTGATGGAATGAGAGTCTCTGGGAGGTGACACTTGGTTATGGTTTAATTTACTTGGAGTTACTTCCCTTAGGTCTTCTCAAAAACAAACCCACCTCTAATGAACCTTTTCATTTATATTTTACATGTATTTTTATATTTTACATGAAAAAAAAAAAATTACCTCTTTCATCCCAATTAACTTTTTTTTTTTTTGTGATCTAGGTAAGGGTGAGATTTCCTTTGTTACCTGTGTCTAAATGCAACATCTCTAAGCTGTCACTTTATGATCACTTGGATGAAAAAATCATTGAATCACTTGAATTTAAACCCATGGAATCAGAAGTGTCCCATTGCAATCTAAAGGATCAGGCCTGGGGTTGTGACCAGGTGGGAGGTGTTACATGCCAGGAAACAGAAATCCTCTTCTTTGAAACCTGGATAATTCAAAGAGACTCAAGATTCAGCATCCTCATTTTATGATGATGAGTTCAGCAAAATCATTATCTTAATCTAAAATTTGTTACTTAGGTGGGTTTTTCCTTCCTAGAAATCTCTTTAATTTGTCTGCTATTTATCTCATTTTTCTTTTTTATTTTCTGAATTGAAAAATTAACAAAACCAGCTCAAAATGAAGCTCTGGCTTGGTTCTGCTATGGTAGGATGAGGTCTCTGAATTCCCTTCCAGAGCTTTACTCCCCTGCAGGACCCTTCCAGTGTCCTGTGCCGACTGTGACAATTCTCACAAGTGATCCCAGCAGCAGCAGAATTCCAAAGGCACGTTCAGGACAAGCCTGCCTTGCCAAGCACTCCTTCTTGACTATTTTAATTGGGGTTTTCCTCAGGAATTCCTTGTCCATACACATTTTTTATTTATGTATTATTTGTGGGTGTGTTTTTATCCATCTGCATGCACTGCCCTGGATTTGCTCTGTGGGTGTCACATGTTTTGCACTTAGTGCTGGGAGCTTTTCATATTTTTTCTCTGGGAACATGCTGTGATAGCTCCAGTATTTCAAAGAGCATGCAATCCAAAATCTGTCAGGAGGAAATATTTCTTTAAGGAAGAAAATGTGTTTTTTGTTAACTTTCTCAATCCCTCATCCATTCAGCTCAGTGGTGAATGTACATCCAAGCTGTTGCTGGGCTTGGGGTGGGACTTCTGTTGATTCCACTTTTTTAAACAAGAGCTAACAAGAGGGATGTCAAAGTTTGGAGAGGTTCCTTCCCCAAAAATAAAGTTTTAAAAGTTACAAAACAGACAACTGATTTATAACCATCCTTAATGATTCACTCTTGGCCTTGCAAGGAAACAACATTGATTTCTTGTCATATTAGTCTGCAGCGATTCTGCATGCTCCAGGAAGGCACTCAGGGAGAGGAATCCATGCCATTTCTATGGCATCAAAGCCTCCTGGGGGTTCCCAGGTGACTGAATTCAGATTTATTGTTGGTGAACTTGGCTCCCAGTGACCTATTTAATTCTAAATTAGCATCTCTATTGCAACGCTTAGCTCTTCGCCGTGCTTCCCAAACATTCACTAATTTGGTCTCACACCGTGCCTCAAACAGGAAACGGGATAATGAGGTGTGGGATCTTCTCTCTGTCCTTTCAACGGTACCGTTATTAAAGCCCGCGCTATTCCGGGCCATAGAACAAAAGAAGACAAAGCCCATCAGTTTATTGGGAGAGAAACGCGCTGAGAGCAGCCCTGCCCCAGCCTTCACTCTGGGCACACAAACCCAGCTGAGCAAAACCATCACAGGCACCAATGAGCTACAATCTGTCCAGTTTTATCTTCTTTTTTTATTGTCAGGGTCGGGATTAAATGCACGAGATAGAATTTCTTGTTGGGACTCAGTTGTTTGTTAGTTCTCATCTCTGTCACAGTCTCACAAACCCTGAGTTCTGCAGCACTTCACTCTGACAAACTGAAAATGGAGCCCCATCTCTCTCTGCAAGGCCTTTTAAGGATAAACTGTCCAATTAAGAAATGACACCTCAATTATTTTTACTTTTAACCCAATAACCAACCACCCGTGCCTGCAAGGGAGGCTTTTTATTCAATTACACAAAACCACCCAAACCCTTGGAGAAGAAGGTGAAGAAGGTGAGGAAGAAGGACCAGCCTTCGCTCTAAAATCTCCATCTTGCTTTATATATCTATTACTGTATTCTAAACCCTTAAACTCTAATTTCCCACCCTGTGATCTCACACCCTTCTATTCAAACTCCACACCCACAATCCCAGTTCTGTCATTCCATTCTGGAAGCTTCTCCACACCTCAGGTCAGTGCAGTGTTCCCTTGGGGGTCAGTGCGTGGCAGCACAGAAATCTGAAATTCTCAGCAGCCAGGGCTCCAACAACAATCAACGGATTCTTCTCAACAGCTCTGAGTTGGTGATGTTCCTTGAACCAAATTTTGATCCATTTAATAAAATCCCTGCTGCTCCTCACCTTCTGCAGCTTAAAATACAGTTTCTAAAGTGAACTCAAACCTGTGCTGTGCTGGATATATGGAATATTCCCACATTTTATCTGACAGTGCTTTGCAGCCCATCTGTGCCTGACTCCAAATTATCCTGTGTGTCTTGTATGGTGTCTGATGCACGATGAGGAGATGTTTGCAGTATTTTCAGATAAAAAAACTCCATCATTAATAACAGATCTTGAACTGTGAGAAGGGTTAAAGATGAATAATTGCTTCCAGTCAAAAAAAGTTTTGGAACACCTTGATTTTAAAATATCAGTTACCTTGCCAAAAGGCAAAAAAAAAAGATCTTTTTGGTGTGTCCTAATCCCTTTGGTAAGTTCAAAGTATAATTTTTCTACGTTCTCTTTATCTTCATTCCTGTTTAAAAATTTGAATACCATTAAGGTCATGCTTCAGTCCAGAGAGGCTTGGATCTCCATTTTCCCCTCTCTGACTTCTTAGAGGAGCAGTAAGTACTATAAAATATTCTGTGCCATTCTAACTAATCACCCCTCTGGCATTCTGAGCAAATGCAGGTTAATGGTGAATCTTTTAATATTTCTATTAATTACATATATTATCCTAATAACTCTATTGTCAATTTTTCATTGCTAGGTAATGACTAGAGCTGGGTTAGGTGTTCACAACTACCCATGGATTTAAATGGGAGGAGAGGTTTTTGTTTGGTTGGGAATTTCCTGCTGGCAAAGCCTAATTCCTACAAACAAATTGTTAATTTAGGGATGTTCTGTGCAGGTGTGATTGAGCAAATTCATCACTGCTGCTCTGGACAGGGGCATTTACACAGGGTATGGAAAAAGGGCTGTGGCTACAGGAATTAATATTTGAAGCAGTTTTCAACCTGAGCATTTATTCAACATGACAGGAGTATGGATGGAAACGAGAATTCAGCTGGAGTATTGAGGATTTTAGGGAGCCACTGAGCATTTGCTTAAATCCACAACTTGAAGTTCAGAGGAGGATCTCTGGGAAGGCTTCAGATTTGAGCACTGGAGAGGGGAGGCAGGAGATGGAATAATTCAATCAGCCACAGTGATTCTTATTCTAATAAAGCCCCTGTTTGGAGGGGCAGGGAAGGGCTCCTGCCACAATTGTCCGTGTGTTCCGGTGCCTCCCACCATAACGAGCTGCAACCAGAACTGCAGCCAATTCAACAGGACCCGAGCTTTGATGAGCCCACAGAAAGATCTGAACATAAGGATTGTTTCACAGAACCTGGGCAGCAATGAAGCTGAAAATATCGATTCATAAATTTCCCAGCAAGATGAGAGAAACTCTGCGGTCGTTCCCGAGAAGTTGATGAACATTTCCAGCCCCAAATACAATTCACTAATGAGAGTGTTTGTGTGGAAAGGCAAAGAGACACAGAAAGGTTTTAATGTGTCAGTGTGTGAATAAGCAGAGGAAAATGCCCTCAAGGAAACACTAACAGGAAAATTTTAAAGGAGGAATCCTAGGAAAAATCACAACACTTGGTTTGACTTTGAAGAAGTCAGCGCAGCTGTCAGCACAGTCCAGGGGAGTGAGAAGTTACCCCAGGAATGTGCTGAAAGACTGATGCAAGGAGAGCTGCAGGAACTCCCAGGTGCGAAAGCAAGGCTGTTAAAATGCCTTTTTCCCCCCTGAATTTAATTTCTCAGCCAGAAATGTACCAGGTAGATGAGGCAAAACAAAACTGGGAGGCTGGCTGGAGTGTGAGACGGCGGTGCTGGGAGCTGAGTGTGGATGTTGGATGATTTTAAGGTCCCTTCCAACCCAAGCCCTCTGTGACTCCCTGATTCTCTGCTGCAGTGCTGCAGTGGTTGGATTTTAGGTGCCCTGATTGTGGGTTAGAAGTGGACAAACACATCTCAGACAGCTCCAGCTCGGCTGTCCCTGGATCTGGGGATGAGGAAGCAGAGAGACACCAGCCCATGGATTGTCCTGAACAACGCCATGAGCCCAGGTGCTTCAGGCTCACTGCACATATCAGTCATTTTCCTCAGGGACAAGAGTTTTCCAGGCTGCCATGGCTACTGGAAATCCCAAACAAATGGCAGGAGAAGCAGTAGGGCACTGGGTGAAGTGTGAAGGCAATAGAAAAGGGAAGAATCACAGTTCTTTCATATTTAAAATCGATTCAAATAGAGAAGTGGCGGTGATTTATAAACTTGAGGAAGGTTAGCCTTAATCTCCAGCTAGACATTTTCATTGCCTGAGTAAACTTTGAGCTCATCTGAGCTACAGAGGCACGAATTTGGTATTAATAGAGACACTTGAGGCAGTTTTCTTAACTGAGCCACCCACGGTGTGAAGGGGCTTTGCCAATGAGGCCTCACAAAGTGGTTTGGCAGCTTAGGACAGCTCCAGTCCCGAGGGACCCTCTGTGCTGACAATTCAGCTGCTTCCCAAAATACACAGAGAGTGCAGAAGGAAATATAATAAAGCTGAAAAGTAGAACAGCAAATGTGAATAATCACCAGAACTGTACCCCAGAGCTGAAGGAAATCACTGCAGGCTTGGCCGTGCTGCCTAAAGCTCCCAGTGCCCGGAGGTGGAACTCATCAACAAATATTTTTATTTTGCTTTACATATCTTAACAGTCACACCCACAGGGTTTAAAAACAAATAATTTATAAACGATTCTGCATCTAGATTTTGGGTGAATTCTCCCCCAAAGTACATGCAGCAGATTTTTTCTTAGCTGCAACTTTCTTAGAGAGCCAAGTAACATAAATGACTTTAAAAAAGCCAATTAAATGTATGATTGAATGTCATCCTTGCTGACTGCAGCCTTCATAAGGAACTGGAAATGTGAGGTATTTTTTTACTTAATATTGAACACAGTTAATTAAAAAGGTAAAGATTACATTTTGCTTCAGTTAATTTGAAATAGAGAACCTCCATTTAAACAATAAATTTCAGATTTTAGTTCTAGCAATTAATAGACCAAACTGTGTACTTAAGGTTTTATTATATTGATTCTAAAATAATTAGATTAGCAAACACATTGCAAATATATTATCTAAAACAAATAAGATTATCACCACGCTTTTTGTTATACAGCACAGCAATAAAACATATCACAGTGTAATCTAAGGCAATCTCATAAAGTTAATAGTCATGAGCATATATTATATTCTTGCACTAAATGACAAAAGGCAGCGTGAGCATCATGTGGACAGAGATAAATAATTTGTAGAAGTTGGGACATGTCTCTGATGTTCAGCAGATAATTTCAGCCCCACGTGTGTTTACAGGAGCATTCGGGAGCAGCCCTGGCACTCTCTGCCCCAGTCTCGTTCTGTCTCCCAGCACACTTTCACATTCCTCCTTGCCAAGCAAATTGTAAAAAGTGTTCCAGCAGCAGCCTGAAAAGCCTTGGGGCTGTTTGAGAGGCCCTTTAAAAAGCATGACATTCAATCAGAGTTCAGCGAGGAAAGTTTTAATGAACAAACTTGGTAAATTAGAGAGCACGGCAGCAGAGTGATTAACTCTCATTTGTGCATCAGCGTTGAAATGAATGAAAATGTTGAAGCCGTAGGAGGCAGGGTCCCTCCTCCAGACCTGCCTTTACCCTCGGAGCCAGGCCGGGCCCGGGCGCGATTCATCTCCCCGGGATGGAGGAGAGGAAAGCGCGGCCGGGACAAAGGCGTTCGCCACGGTGCTGCTGTGCGGCTGTGACACCGCCCGGCACACGGCGGGGACAGCGCTGCCCCTGGGGACACCTCCCCTGGCCGGCCTTTGTGTCCCCGCAGGGCACAGCGGTGACCCCAGCACCTGGGGCCTGCCGGATTGGGCTGCAGCCCCCAACAGGCTCTCCGTGCTTGATCCTCTAAACTGGTGTGATAAATAGGCATGATTCGTGCTGATAAAAAATTGAAACAGTAATCAATGTTGATGTGGGATCTCAGCACCTCAGGACTGAGGTGCCGAGTCACTGAGACCACCCTTGGGGGGCTCGGGAGTCCTGGAATGTTCCAGAAGTGTCTGGTGGCTGGACTTTGATCCTACACAGGAGACGACACCTGTATGAGGACAGGAGGGTTTCACTGGGGTGAATGGTGAAGGGATTGGTTAATTAGAGAGTGAAACACAGGGTTTAGGATTTCTGTACAGGGGGGTTTAGAGAAGTAAGATGGAGGAATTGGGGCGTGTCCTGTCCTTCTTCTTCTTCTTCTTCTCCTCCATCTTCTGTGGTGATGGTGGCACTTTGAGATTGGTTGTTACTTAAAGTGCACTGGACAATAAAGGTGAAAGGTATTGGGGAAAAATGATAAATATTGTACACGTAACTTTGGGTATAAAGATAGGTGACCGCCCGGAGGGGGGGGAGTGTGCTCATGGCTGGCTGCTGAGCAGAGCTCTGTCGGGCTGAGAGAAAATCTTTTAGATAAACAATTAATAAACACCGAGACCGAGAAAAGAACTGAAGCTTCTTCTGTTCCTTTGATACGCGGGCTGCCCCAAGGCCACCCCGGGCCTTTCCAGGCCATCCAAACAGCCAAAAACCGAACATATTGATACAGTAATTAATATTTGAGAATAATAAAACAGTTAATAGTTAAAAGTTGTAATGTCAAAGAAGAGATAGAAAAGAAGGGCTCCACCCACCCCCCCTTCCCAGCAGATGTTCTCAAGGACCACAGGAAAGAAGCTGAAGATACAGTTGCTAAAAATGACCAAGAACCTGGTTGGGTCCAAGAAAATGCTAATTATAAGGGACTTATTGCTTTGATATGCAGATGCAGTGATACGTTAGTCTTAGCTTACATTGTACTGGCTTGGTGTGCATGTGTAACCCAAAGGTGAATTAAAAGACAATGAACAAGACTACAGGGCCTTCATCAGTGACGACCCCCAAAGACTTGTGCGACCACCAAACCCAGTGGTGGCGCATGCGTGGTAAAGGTGGTAATGAAAGCAGAGACAGAAAAGTGACAAACCGAAAATAAGAGGAGATGGCATTGACACATGGCATATAAGGGGTGACTTTCACTTGGCAAGCTTGTACGGGAAGTGGCAAGGGTCAAGAACCCTGCCCTCCGTACCCCGCGGTTGTTTTTGCTTATGCGCTATTATTTGAACCAAATTATCCCTTATTTATATATTTTCTAAACTATTCAATTAAAATTGTTGCTACCTTAAATATTGTTTAGGGTTTTTTTGATAAGATAATTAAGCAAACATAACACTGGTGACTGGAAATTTCTGTGCCAAGTGTTTGGTACAACAGTTTAATTTTATACTCACCTTTACTAACAGCCTTTCTCTGCATCAATTAATTTCATGAGAATTAGCTGAACTCTCTGAATATTAAAGAAAAAGGATTTATCTTAGGGCTTTGATGGCCATACATTTTAGCAAGAAATTTTGTGTGAAATCAATAACATTACAATCCTACTTAAGAGAAGAAGAAAACTTCTTCTCTTTCCAAAATCCTTTTAGATCCGTTTCCTTCAAATACCAGGAGCCAGTATTTCTTCCTAGCCAGACCTTTTATGAGGTGGCTGTTTAACAAATCTGTGCTGGTTTGGAATTATAAATGACAGCCTATTTTATAAAGGGAAAAGTCTTCTTTGACAGCAGAACAATATCACACGAGTAACAAATGGCAAATTGTGTCATACAGCTGAACAGTTGTTTTCCCATGTTCACCAAGGGCCAGTTATTAATTTTACATTGGTCAGAATTAAGGATTTTGGAGAAATCCATCTGAAACGGAAAGTATGAAAAATTCCTGCTCAATGAAAATTACCATGATTTGCTGTAGATCTATATTCATAACTTTAAAACCTGGCAGTCTTTCCTATTTTTTTCCTCTATAGATTTCTTGTCAACAAGAGTGTCAGAGGTCAATGTCAGAATGCCCCTCTGGCACCCATTAACTATAACCAGAAAACTTGTTCACTATTGATCTACAATGTCTAAATATCTATTATGTTGGATATAAAAGGTGGTTTCACATCTTTCTAAAACAGATAATTCATACAGGCCAAGGGGTCAGGCCTGGTGATATATTATTGTTTCACTGTATCAGTGAAGTGCAGAGGGGAGCAGGCCAGGAGAGTGTCACTGACCTCTTGGGGACATGTCCACCTTCCCCATCAACCCCTGGGAAGGTGTTGTGCTTCTCTCAGTGCTTTAAAACTCCTGAACAAGTCATGTTTAAAGTTTTATTTAACTATATCATCATGTCTCTTTTCATTCCCTGGGTATCTGGATTTAATCCTTGTTTCTGTGGGAAAATATGGAATGCTCTTGGGCCAACATTTAGCTGGAGTCAAATATTTCCAGTTTCTAGAGGGAATCTCCTCAAGGACTTTTCTCAAGGACTGCTCCTGTCATGGCAGGCAGAGCTGGCGTGAAACCCAAATCTGGGTGGAAGCCTCTGTCCCTGTCCCTGTCCCTGTCCCTGTCCCTGTCCCTGTCCCTGTCCCTGTCCCTGTCCTTGTCCCCGTCCCCGTCCCCGTCCCTGTCCCTGCCCCTGTCCCTGTCCCTGTCCCTGTCCCTGTCCCTGTCCCCTGGTGCAGCTTGGTGTCCATGGAGCTCTTCCCACCATGATGGCCACGCTGCCCTTAATTGTGCCAACAACAAAAACCACCCCGGGCTCTGGGTGAGCTGCAAAGGGAGTTTTACAGGAGCTGAGCACAAAAAGGGCACTGCCCCGTGGGTTTCAGTTGTCACAGCTCCGGTGACTTCGGCAGAGCGATGGCACTCGCTGTCCACAGAGGCTCTGCCCCAGAACATGTGTCAGGCTGTGGCCATAGCTCCAAAATCACGTGTTTTCTGCACAGACACTTGTGTAATATCACATGAATGATTTGGTTTGCTCATATCAACCCATCAAATTTATTGAGGCTCTTTTAATCTCCTCATTGTTTAACTGCTGAGGTGCCTCTGCTCTGCTCAAGGCTCGAATGCAGAGCAGGCACAGCTGCATTTCTTTGTTCTGCTCTTCCTAGAGCAGAGCACAGAACGCTGTGAGGGTGCAGGACACAATCCAGGGCTTGGATCCCCCCAGTCCTGTGAGTTCAGCCTTTGAGGCTCCATGGCATTTGCCAGCAGGCACCTATTCCTTCTGCAGGATGAGCCCCATAACAAGCAAACCCTCTTTGGAAGGCAGCTGATACTCTGCTCTTTAATGGAGTTTATGGCCTTCTAGCAAACCCTCCAAAATGGTTCATATTCTTCCAGGCTACATTTTTGAAGAAAGTAAATTGAGATGAATCATGCTAAGATGAGATAGTTAAAATGTCAGGCTCCATAAGTTTCAATGCATCCTTATAGCTCTGAACACTAAAATGCAACCGAACATTGGAATAAGGGAAACAAAAGAGAATCAGATAACTAGTTCTTATAGTGGGGAAAAAAGTAATTTCTGTCTGCGCTGCTACACCATGAAAATCCACACAGTACAGTTTTAGAGCTGTACCTTAAAAAAAACAATTGCAGTTTCTTTTTATCACTGGCCTTGGTTACACATCACTGCCTGCTCTACGGCACACTGGAATTGCAGAGTTTCTGAGGCAAACAATACAGCAGCAGCTTTATTTCTGTTTACAAATGTTACCTGGGGGAAATGTGCCTGTACCTGTTGGATAAATTACAAATCATCAGCACTAAATATGACCCACAACAGTGACATAGAGGGGAAGAGGGACTGTGGTCTGTACATATTTGGTGTTAGAGAGGAGGGAAGTGCCTGGCCAGGGCTGCTGGGTTAATCAGGTAATGAAATGAGGCTGTTGGACTCTTTTAACTTGAGTGTGTGATGCTTCTTCATTCCTTTGCTGCACAGCAGCCACTTCTTCATTTTTACTTTATCATAATATTTACAATCAGTTGAATTAACTGCCATTATTAAGTGACTCACTGTAGGTGTTGAGCACCAGAAATAAAAACCACCAAATTTGTGTCCAAAGGGCCCTCTGGGTTTATAGGATGCAGAGAAGCCTCACAGACTGTGAGACACCTCTTAGTCCAAGCCCAGAGGTGACGTTCAGCTGAGCTGACCGAAGGAAACCTTTGATAAGAACCAAGAACAAGGTGTTGTTTGTAAATCAGGAGCAAGGCCCTGCCCCAAACCCTCTGCTCCACGTTCCTTTCCCAGGGCTTGGCTGGGACAGCTTTCCCTGCCCAGCTGGTGACATCAGGATGGGTTTCATCCTGCACCTAAACCCCCTAGTCCTGATCACAACATGACCTTGAGCTGCTCCCAAGGCCGTCAAAGCCTGGGGCAGGGTTTGGGTTTGTTGTAAGCAGATCCCAGAGCTGGGCATGCCAAGGCTTTAGGGATAACAGCAGGCACCAAATAGGGGCAGGAGAGACAACTGGGGTGTAACTGGAGCCCCTCACGCCGCTCTGGCTGCAACACAGATGGGCCAGAATGAAGGCTATCACTCCTAGTTTATAGCCATTAGCAATCATGATCTCCCTAATATGAAACAGAAATAATAGTATTATTAATAATAATATCAAACTGACACATTATTAGCCTCTACAGATGGCTCTATTCCTCCTAATAATTTTTATTTTTATTTAATGTTTGGAGATGCTGTAAAAAGGGACTAGTGCTTCCAAATGTGACCTCTGTGGGGTTTAAAACCTACTGAATCAGATGAGATATTAAAGCATTCAATGTAATGTATGACTTAAAGCTATGTTTTTAAAACTTTAATAGGAAATGTCTGATGCTTTAGATTACTATTTCTTGAAGCACAGTCGGCTGAAGAATTTGCTTCAGAGGGTCTCTTTATATCCAAGAAGAGGCACGGTGAGAATACACAGTATGTTCTTCCTTCACCATGCCTCTAATTGGATGTAAAGGAATGAACGTGTATTAATAATACATCATGTTTCTACTTTGTTTTATACTATTGTACATATGTTCTCACACCACAATCAACACCACCCTATTTAAATATCTCCAAGCAGTTCATTAAAGGAGGTGATTAACATCTGTCATGTGTTTTTTCCCCTCCTCCTGTCCCCAAGGAATGGAGGATGTTCAGTGGCAGACCTGATTTTGGTTGGGATTTATCGTTTTTATGGGAGGCTTTTTAATTTTGCTGAGGTTTTATTTTATGACACACAACTACCTATTGGGATAAATGTTTGCAAAGGCAACTCCAAAAAAAAAAAAGTCTGCTGAGCAGCTGAAGTGAAAGGGGGTGAGGTTTTAGTGGAGTGGATGAGGCTGGAGACTGGGGCTGGTGTGTGGTGGGAGTTCTGCCACATCCTCACCTGGCCACTGGGAGATGGGAGAAAGCCTTGGCCTGGGGATGATCTTTAAGGCCCCTTCCAACCCAACCATTCCAGGACTCCAACCCAACCATTCCAGGATTCCAACCCAGACCATTCCAGGATGACATGAGGCAGTGAAAGAGGGGCTGCTGTAGAAACACTGTGCCCCAAGAGCTTGGGGGGTATCAGGGTATTGCCATCAGGCAGGTGAGGCTGTGCTAAGTTTTCTGTGAGCTTCCAAATATGTGAAGATCTGATGTAGGCCAATGTTTTCATGGGTATTTTACCCTCAGCCTGATCATTGTGTGGGCAAGAGCAGAAATCAGATTAGTTACAGCGTATTTCCTCACAGGATCTCCGAGCCTGGAATGGCTGTGGTCTCCATTAGAGTCATTTTGCAGCATCATCTCCAGTGAGCTAAATTTTCCTAAGTTTTGCTTTCAGTTTTACTTACCTGTGGTAGCTGTCCGGGAAAAGCACATTCAGAGATTTCCTGAATATTTACATCATCCCTGCAAGTTTTCATATGAACCATGAGACCACTGGTAGCTGTGAATCATAAATTTACATCTGTCATAATATTTACTGATGCACCTGGCTCGCATTGATTGTGTTCTGTGTGCTTTTCCAAGGAGTATTGGATGGCTTCTCCTTGCCAGTGTGGGTTTGTACCGGCTGCTTTCCAGGGACAAGCTGGTTGTTACTGTCTTTGCTGAGTTTGTGTTTCCAGTTTCCATCCCAGGAGGGAATTGTGAAGCCAGTTCTGTTCAGCACTGAGGGGAGATGGGGAGGTCTGATCCTTTCCTTGGCTTCCCCAGTGCACAAACCCTTGGATTGTGGAAGTTTTCTGCACCTCAGATACATTTGTGTATGGGAGAGATCCATATCCATCGGTGTATGGATCTGCCAGGGGAGGATGGGGGATTCAAGGAGAGGGAGAAGGTCTGTGTGTGCACACAAGCCATGAACACACACACAGAGTCTCACAAAGGTCCCAGTGGGGAGCCCACACTAAAGGTTAACGCAGCCCCAGGCTGTAATTAGCCTTTTGCACAGAGTCTCCTTGTTGTGGAATCTCTCTTTATGAGGGTTTCAGGGCAATGAGCCACCGGTCCCCTCCCCCAGTGCCCCCAGTAAAGCCCAGTGGCAGGAAGCTGCTGGGGATGCTGGGCTTTGGGAGCAATGCTCAGGAGCCCCTCCAATGGCTCAGGGTCCCCTTGAGATCTCAGGGATTCCCAAAGGTAGAGAGAAGGAAAATGCCCCACTTCATCTTTTTATTTCCCCTGGGGGGAAAACCTGCCCCCCCAGTTTAGGATCTCACTGTCATGCCAGTTGGTGACAGCAAATTTGCCTCTTCATCAGCTGTCTGATACCAGAGAGAGGATTGGCACTGCCCTGTTGTAGTTCACACAAGAAAGGTTCCTCTTCACTGAAGTGCAAGAAATTAAAGGAATTAAAGAACACAGCAAATATTACAAACTCAATTCCATGCTGCTCATCCAAGTTCATCTTCCAAAAATGTGCTGTTTGCTATTTGGGGGTGGCTGATGGTTGCAAGGCCCAGTGAGGGTTTATTGCAGCCATCAACTCTGGAGTCAACTCCTGGGGTCAGTGACTTGGGCATGAAATTACATTGAGATATCTTGTTATGACCTAGGTTTGCAGATCTTGCATGTGTTGAAGTCAATACCACTATTGAATTTTCCCAAATGATTGCCATTTATTTTGAAAATTCAAACAAAATATCTCCTCTACCGAGCATGACCCGTTCAGGAATCTGTGCGCACCACTAACGAATCCCAGCAACAGCTCAAAGAGGCCAATATTTAGGGGAAAATCTGTCATAGGGCAATGCAAAAACTAGAAGGGAGTCAAAGTCCATTTGATTTGGTTTGGTGCTCTTGGTGCATGGAGGAGCCAGGGAATCCCCAGCCCCAGCAGAGTGCAGGGTCTGTCCTGCCAGTGCTGAGTGGAGTGACATTGGGCTGATAAACTGAGATAACGTTTTCAAAAGGCAAATCCCACAATACATTGAGGCCTCCTGGGAGCAAGGGTAGGTGTTGTCAGCTCCACTGCAGGCACAAATGCGAACTCCCACCACTGGGATATGTAACAATTTGTAATGCAACAATTAACAGAAATATTGACATAAGTATGTGCTCAGCAGGGAGCTGGTATCTCATAGACTCTGCGGAGTGACTGTAACACAATGTATACAGTACCACATCAATTCTTAATGCAGCCTGGGCTCCTGGATCAATTACAGCTACCTAGATGTGTACCCAGCTCCTCGCACGGCGTGGCATAAAAAATAAACCTTCCCTTTCACATCAGCTCCTTTTACTTGCTTGTGGGGAAAGTATGTTATAAAAATGCATATTTTTTAACATGAAATACCCGTCAAATTGTATTACCGTCATTGCCAATTTCACAACTGGCAAACCGTGTTAAACATAAATCTGCAAAATTATAATTAGGAAAACATTTTGCGAGCCGTCCTCCTGGGGATTTGGAGGTTAGTGGCATTATAAATGCTGTGGGGTTTATAGTGTGTGTGATTCCCACTCCCCCAAAGCGCACACACACACGTCCACACGCGCTCTCCTCTTGTCCTCCAGCTCAACCAAAGTAAATAAGATATCCTCTGGCTGATGGAAACTCCACCAGCACTCTGTTAGTGCCTTTTCATGCCAATTAAACACATTTTATACAGTCATAGTAGATGCTCCAGTGCCTGCGTAGTAGACTCCAGTAGAGCTCAACCAAACAACAGCCCAGCAAATGTGATGTGAGATACTTCGTGCAAGTTTCCCTCCTGGCTCTGTTTATAGCCACTTGAAAATTGTTCCAATGGAAAAGGTTCGTTGTGAGCGAGAAGGATTTATAAATAGAGAAGTGGAATTAGCCAACTTGCTTGCAGCTGATTGCTTTGGTAATATAGATCTCACTCTGCTTAATTTAAATTAATCCTTCCTGATTTAATGAAAACCCAGAAATGCTGACAGATACACTTAATGCATAAATATACATTTATTTATTAATGATAAGACATTTGAGTTTGGTGTTGAGCTCATCCCTTCTCATTCTCCACGAAGTCAGTGTTTACGTTTGAGTTTTTACATGAGGAATTTTTGCATTTCCTTTTGATTAATTTTGAAGCGACTTCATGGGGGAAATCTTTCCCCTCACCCTGCGCACACCGACAGCTTACACGTCGGGATTTCATTCGAACACCTCGTTCTCATCGGGCGATAAATCTGAATTTACAACGGGGCCAAAGCGAAGCGGGATCAAACGGGGCCCTTGAAAGGCAGCGCTGGGTTATCGATTAACCCCGGGCTTTGCGGAGGGAGCGCAGAAAGGCCCCGGCCCCTTTGAGCTCCGCCGGGCGGGGCCGGCAGCGCCCGGCCCGCTCCAGCCCCGGCTCCGCGTCTGGAGGCCCCACTGAGTTGTGAAATGAGCCCGGCTCCAGCACCTGCTCAGCCCCATTCGAGCCCCGAGGCTCCCCCAAGCCGCGTCTCCCCTTCCTAAAGAGGTGACATATATCCTGCCTTAAAGACAAGAGCACTATTACAAATCCCG